>NC_137889.1:85219351-85739351 GCF_963455335.1 Martes martes | reverse complement strand
CCCTGGTTCCTGACACCAAGCTTCTAAATCCCTTGGAATTTCCTAGGTAACAGGAATGTCTTATGTTCTAGTGAGCTGACTCTTAATGAACTCCTGTTTGGGGGCTGGTCACCAGAAAGACTAACCCGTGATTAGAAACTTGGAATTATCCACCCAGCCACACCACCCTTTGGAAAGGGAGAGGATCTGGAGACTAAGTTAGTAATCAACCATGCCTTCCTGATGAAGCCCCTGTAAAAATCCCAAAAATATGAGGTCGGGGGACTTCTGGGTTGATGAATGCATCCATGTGCCAGGAGGGTGGTGCACTCCAACCCCATAAGGACAGAAGCTCCTGTGCCCAGGACCATTCTAGACCCATGTACCTCTTCATCTGTCTATTCATCTTTCTCATTTTCATACCCTTTATCATGAAATTAATATTTCCCTGAGTTCTGTGAGCCATTCTAGAAAATTATTAAACTTAAGGAGAGATTAATGGGATCCCTAATTTTTAGAGCGTTATCCAGAAGTACAGGTGACAATTTCAACTTCAATAGTATCTGAAGTCAGAAGTGGAAGGGGCAGTCTTTTAGGACTGAGACATTAACCTGTGGGATCTGCACTAAATCCGGATAATTGCACTAAATTGAAGTGTATTGTAGGACCCCACCCCACCCCAGCTGGTATTAGAGAATTGTTTGGAAAAGCCCACACATCTGGCGTCAGAAGTAAAGTATTGTGTGTGAGTAAGGAGACACACAGGACTGTTTTTCTTATATACATTTACCAAACAAGTATTCATATTCTTATGTATATTCTAGAAATTAATTTTAACATACAATAATAGCTCACACATAGATACAAAACAGTTTTTTTAAAGATTTTATTTATTTATTTATGAGACAGAGAGAGATCACAAGTAGTCAGAGAGGCAGACAGAGAAAGAGGAAGAAGCAGGCTCCCTGCTGAGCAGAGAGATCGATGTGGGATTCTATCCCAGGGCCCTGAGATCATGATGTGAGCCAAAGGCAGAGGCTTAACCCACTCAGCCACCCAGCTTCCCTGCAACAAAACTATTTTTTTTATTTTATTGTTATTTTTTTCTTAACATACAATGTATTATTAGCCCCAGGGGTACAGGTCTGCGAATTGTCAGGCTTACACACTTAATAGCACTCACCATACCACATACACTCCCAATGTCCATAACCCAACCTCCCTCTCCCTACCCACCTCCACCAGGCAACCCTCAGTTTGTGCTGTGAAATTAAGAGTCTCTTTTGGTTTGTCTCCTTCCTGGTCCCATCTTGTTTCATTTTTTCCTTCCCTATGCCCCAAACCCCCCACATTACCTCTCAAATTCTTCATATCAGGGAGATCATATGATAAATGTCTTTCTCTGATTGACTTATTTCGCTCAGCATAATACCCTCTACTTCCATCCGCATCATTGCAAATAGCAAGAGTAAAATTTCTTTTGCTGCCTACATAGTATTCCATTGAATGATTATATATATATTTATATATATATATATATATATATATAAAATCTACTTCATTATTGATTCATCCGTTGATGGACATGTAGTTTCTTTCCACACTCTGGCTATTGTGGACATTGCTGCTCTAAGCATTCGGGTGAACATGCCCCTTCGATCACTACATTTGTATCTTTAGGGTAAATACCCAGTAGTGCGATGCTGGGTCATAAGGTAGCTCTATTTTCAACATTTTGAGGAACCTCCAGACTTTTTTCCAGAGTAGCTGCGCCAGATTGCATTCTCACCAACAGTGTGAGAGGGTTCCCCTTTCTCCACATTCTTGCCAGCATCTGTCATTTCCTGACTAGTTAATTTCAGCCATTCTGACTGGTGTGAGGTGGTATCTCATTGTGGTTTTAATTTGTATTTCCTTGATGCCGAGTGATGTGGAGCACTTTTTCATGTGTCTGTTGGTCATCTGGATGTCTTCTTTGCAGAAATGTCTGTTCATGTCCTCTGCCCATTTCTTGATTGGATTATTTCTTCTTTGGGTGTTGAGTTTGATAAGTTCTTTATAGATTTTGGATACAAGCCCTTTATCTGATATGTCATTTGTGAATATCTTCTCCCATTCTGACAGTTGTCTTTGGGTTTTGTTGACTGTTTCCTTTGTTGTGAAAAGGCTTTTGATCTTGATGAAGTCCCAGTAGTTCATTTTTGCCCTTACTTCCCTGGCCTTTGGCAATGTTTCTAGGAAGAAGTTGCTGTGGCTGAAGTCGAAGAGGTTGCTGCCTCTGTTCTCCTCAAGGATTTTGATGGATTCCTTTCTCACATTGAGGTATTTCATCCATTTTGAGTTTATTTTCATGTGTGGTGTAAGGAAATGGTCCAGTTTCATTCTTCTGCATGTGGCTGTCCAATTTTCCCAACACCATTTGTTGAAGAGCCTGTCCTTTTTCCATTGGACATTCTTTCCTGCTTTGTCAAAGATTAGTTGACCATAGAGTTGAGGGTCTATTTCTGGGCTATCTATTCTGTTCCATTGATCTATGTGTCATTTTTGTGCCAGTACTACACTGTCTTGATGATGACAGCTTTGTAATAGAGCTTGAAGTCTGGAATTGTGATGCCACCAACTCTGGCTTTCTTTTTCAACATTCCTCTGGCTATTAGGCATCTTTTCTGATTCCATATAAATTTTAGGATTTTTTGTTCCACTTCTTTGAAAAAATGGATGGTATTTTGATAGGGATTGCATTAAACGTGTAGATTGTTTTAGGTAGCATAGACATTTTCACAATATTTTTTCTTCCAATCCATGAGCATGGAAAAATTTTCCATTTCTTTGTGTCTTCCTCAATTTCTCTCATGAGTACTTTATAGTTTTCTGAGTACAGATTCTTTGCCTCTTTGGTTAGGTTTATTCCTAAGTATCTTGTGGTTTGGGGTACAATTGTAAATGGGATTGACTCCTTAATTTCTCTTTCTTCTGTCTTGTTGCTGGTGTATAAAAATGCAACTGATTTCTGTGCACTGATTTTAAATCCTGACACTTTGCTGAATTCCTTTAGAAGTTCTACAGATTTGGAATGGAGTCTTTTGGGTTTTCCACATAAAGTATCATATCATCTGCAAAGAGTGATAGTTTGACTTATTCTTTGCCAATTTGGATGCTTTTAATTTCCTTTTGTTGTCTGATTGCTAAGGCTAAGACTTCTAGTACTATGTTGGATAGCAGTGGTGATAATGGACATCCCTGCCATGTTCCTGAACTTAGTGGAAAAGCTCTCCATTTTTCTCCATTGAGAATGATATTTGCTGGGTTTTTCATGGATGGCTTTGATGATAATTGAGGTCTGTGCCCTCTATCCCTACTCTTTGAAGAGTTATGATCTAGAAAGAATGCTGTACTTTGTCAAATGCTTTTTCCGTATCTATTGAGAGTATCATATGGTTCCTGTTCTTTCTTTTATTAATGTATTGTATCACATTGATTAATTTGCAGATGTTGAACCAACCTTGCAGCCCAGGAATAGATCCCACTTGGTCATGGTGAATAATCATTTAATGTATGTTGGATCCTATTGGCTAGTATTTTGGTGAGAATTTTCACATCTCTGTTCATCAAGGATATTGGTCTCTAAGTCTCTTTTTTGATGGGATCTTTGTCTGGTTTTGGGATCAAGGTAATGCTGGCCTCATAAAATGAGTTTGGAAGTTTTCCTTCCATTTCTATTTTTTGGAACAGTTTCAGGAGAACAGGTATTAATACTTTAAATGTTTGGTAGAGTTCCCCTGGGAAGCCATCTGGCGCTGGGATCTTGTTTTTTTGGGAGGTTTTTGATGACTGCTTCAATCTCGTTACTGGATACAGGTCTGTTCAGGCTTTCCATTTCTTTCTGGTTCAGTATTGGTAGTTTATACGTCTCTAGGAATGCATCCAATTTTTCCAGATTGTCCAATTTGCTGGCGTATATTTGCTCATAATATGTTCCTATAGTTGTTTGTATTTCTTTGGTGTTGGTTGTGATCTCTCCTCTTTCATTCATGATTTTATTTATTTGCGTCCTTTCTCTTTTCTTTTTGATAAGTCTGGTCAGGTCCATAAATAATATTTATCAATCTTATTAATTCTTTAAAAGAACCAGCTCCTAGTTTCGTTGATTTGTTCTACTGTCCTTTTGGCTTCTATTTCATTGATTTCTTCTCTGATCTTTATTATTTCTCTTCTCCTGCTGGGTTTAGGATTTCTTTGCTGTTCTTTCTCCAGCTCCTTTAGGTGTAGGGTTGGTTGTGTATTTGAGACCTTTCTTGTTTCTTGAGAAAGGCTTGTATCACTATATATTTTCCTCTCAGGACTGTCTTTGCTGTGTCCCACAGATTTTGATCAGTTGTGTTTTCATTATTATTTGTTTCCATGATTTTTTTTCAATTCTTCTTTAATTTCCTGGTTGCTCTTTAGCCTCCATGTATTTGGGTTCTTTCCAAATTTCCTCTTGTGATTGAGTTCTAGCTTCAGAGCATTGTGGTCTGAAAATGTGCAAGGAATGATCCCCATCTTTTGATACCAGTTGAGACCTGATCTATGAACCAGGATGTTATTTCTCTGGAGAATGTTTCATGTGCACTAGAGAAGAATGTGTATTCTGTTGCTTTGGGATGGAATTTCTGAATATATCTGTGTTGTCCACATGGTCCACTGTGTCATTTAAGGCCTTTATTTCCTTGTTGATCTTTTGCTTTCATGATCTGTCCTCTTCAGTGAGGGAGGTTTTAAGTCCTCTACTATTATTGTATTATTGTCGATGTGTTTCTTTGATTTTGCTATTAATTGGTTTATATAGTTGGCTGCTCCCATGTTAGGGGCATAGATATTTAAAATTGTTAGATCTTCTTGTTGGACAGAGCTTTTGAGTATGCTATAGTGTCCTTTCTCATCTCTTATTATAGTCTTTGGCTTAAAATCAAATTGATCTGTTATAAGGATTGCCACTCCAGCTTTCTTTTGATGTCCATTAGCATGGTACATTGTTTTCCACCCCCCACCCCCCACTTTAAATCTGGAGGTGTCTTTGGGTCTAAAATGAGTTTCTTGTAGGCAGCGTATTGATGGGTGTTATTTATTTATTTTTTTATCCTTTCTGATACCCTGTGTCTTTTGATTGGGGCATCTAGCCCATTTACATTCAGGGTAACTATTGAAAGATATGAATTTAGTGCCATTGTATTGCCTGTAAGGTAATTGTTATTGTATAATGTCTCTGTTCCTTTCTGGTCTACTACTTTTAGGCTCTCTCTTTGCTTAGAGGACCCCTTTCAATATTTCCTGTAGGGCTGGTTTGGTGTGTACAAATTCTTCTAGTTTTTGTTTGTCCTGGAAGCTTTTTATCTCTCCTTCTATTTTCAGTGATAGCCTAGCTGGATATAGTATTCTTGGCTGCATGTTTTTCTTGTTTAGTGCTCTGAATATATCATGCCAGTTCTTTCTGGCCTGCCAGGTTTCTGTGGATAAGCCTGCTGCCAATCTAATATTTCTACCATTGTGTATTACAGACTTCTTGTCCTGGGCTGCTTTCAGGATTTTCTCTTTCTCGCTAAGACTTGTAAGTTTTACTATTAGATGACGGGGTGTGGACCTATTTTTACTGATTTTGAGGGGGATTCTCTGTGCCTCCTGGATTTTGATGCTTGTTCCCTTTGCCATATTAGGGAAATTCTCTACAATAATTCACTCCAATATACCTTCTGCCCCCTTCTCTCTTTCTTCTTCTTCTCAAATCCCAATTATTCTAATATTGTTTCATCTCATGGTATCACTTATCTCTCAAATTCTCCCCTCATGGTCCAGTAGCTATTTGTCTCTCTTTTGCTTAGCTTCTTTATTCTCCATCATTTGGTCTTCTATATCACTAATTCTCTCTTCTGCCTCATTTATCCTAGCAGTAAGAGCTTCCATTTTTTATTACACCTCATTAATAGCTTTTTTCATTTCAGCTTGGTTAGATTTTAGTTCTTCTATTTCTCCAGAAAGGGCTTTTATTTCTCCAGACAGGGTTTCTCTAATATCTTCCATGCCTTTTTCAAGCTTGGCTAGCACCTTGAGAATCATCATTCTGAACTCTAGATCTGACATTTTACCAATGCTCATATTGATTAGGTCCCTAGCCTTTGGTACTGCCTCTTGTTCTTTTTTCTGTGGTGTGTTTTTCCACCTTGTCATTTTATCCAGATAAGAATATATGAATGAGAGAATAAAATACTAAAAGGGTGGCAAAGACCCCAGAAAAATGTACGTTAACCAAATCAGAAAAGACCCCAAATCAGGGGGAGAAGAAAGGAGGTAAAAAAGAGTTTAAAAAATTTAAAAAAAAATATATATATATATATTTATATATATTAGGCTGGTGAATATAAAAGAGCCTTCCACTTGATTTTGAGTGTATTTTGTCTCTTAGAAGAAACTTCCTCCCAAAATTTTAAAGAAAGAAAAACTTATGTATATACAAAAATAAGGGTAAACAAGATGAAAGAATGGAATATGACTGTAAAGAAGAAAATTTAAAAAAAAAATTCTAAAAAGGAATTGATAAGTTGGTTGGAAAAAGAAAGAAAAAAAAGTAGAGAGAATTTGCTCAGGCTGGAAACTAGAACAAAGCCCTGTGCTAGATTTAGGGTATATTTTGATCTAATAGAAGAAATTGTATCCCAAAATTTTTTTTTAAGAAAAAACCCTATATGTATACAAAAAATAAAGTTAGATCAATGAAAGATAAAATATGACTATAATAATGAAGGTTTAAAAAGATTTTTTAGAAAGGTATGGTTAAGATAGACTAGCTAAAAAAGTTTAAAGAGGAAAGAGAAAAGGTTAGAAAAATTAGAATGAGAAACAAATAAAATTTTTAACAAATTAATTAACTTCACAAAACTAAAGAACCATGGGGAAAAAGCCATGAATTCCATGCTTTGCTTTCCCCTCCTGTTTCCCCGCTGTTCTCTTTGATCAGTGAGCTTGGTCTTGGCTGGATGTTCTTGCTGATCTTCTGGGGGAGGGGTTTGGTGTAGTGATTCTCAAATGCCTTTGCCTGAGGTGGAATTGCACCCACCCTTGCCCAGGGCCCTGCTAAGTAATCTGCTCAGGTTCACTCTCAGGGGCTTTTGTTCCCTGAATGCTTTCCATAGAGCTCTGGATGATGGGAATGAAAATGGCGGCCTCCCAATCTCTGACCTGGAGGAGCTGAGAACTTGGGGCCCCAGTACTCAATGCATACTCAGAGAAGAGTGCTCAATCACTCCCATCTCCCAGGTCTCTGGCCACGCTTTGAGCTCACCTGGCCTGTGACTGAGTGTTTCTGTCTCTGGCACACAGCTGTGTTTGGAGTCTCCAAATCTAGTAGATTATTGCTGCTCTGCTTTTTGGGCAGATGAAGGTGGGTCTCCCCAGATATGCCACTTGTGAGGTCCCTGCTCAAAGAGTAGTGGTCCAACTGTGCTGCAGATCACAGTTTAAGGTAACCCAAGCTGAGAGCTCACTCCTTGGCTCTGGCTCCGTCTCTGTAGCTGACTTCCCTGCTCTGATACCTGCGAGCTCTGCTACACTCAGATACTCCTGATCCTTCTGTGACCCCGTGGGACCTGAGACCACACTGTCCCTGCAAGGGCTCCACCCCTGCTTAGCCTCTAGAGTGATGTCCCTTGGTAGAGCAGACTTCTAAAAGTTCAGATTTTGTGCTCCATTGCTCCACCACTTGCAGGGAGCCGGGCCCTCCCCCCACAGTCAATCTTCCCATCGCTTTGGATTCACTTCTCCGCATGTCCTAACTTTCAGAAAGTGGTCAATTTTCTGTTTCTAGAATTGCTGCTCTTCTCCTCTTAGATCTCCCGTTGGTTTTGTAGGTGTTTGGAGTGGTTTGGTAACGATCTAACTGAACTCCTGCGACCTGATGTCATCTGAGTCTGCTACTCCTCCACCATCATGACTCCGACCACCCCCCCCACAACTATTTTTTTAAAAGCTCAGTGGGTGCCTGGGTGGCTCAGTCAGTTAAATGTCTGCCTTTGGCTCAGGTCATGATCCTGAGGTCCTGGGATCAAGTCCACATCAGGCTCCTTGGTCAGCAGGGAACCTGCTTCTCCCTCTGCCAGCTGTTCTACCTGCTTGTGCTCTCTCTCTGACAGATAAATAAAATATATATATGTATTTTAAAGCTCAGCAATATGTCTTATTAACTCCTTCCAAGAAATGTCAAATAGGTTGTCCTGGAAAATTCTTAATTTCTATGATATCCCATTTTTCTCACAATCTCAAATATGTGGAGCACACCTTGGTGCCATTATTTCCTGCTTTTCTTGATGTGCTGTATTTGAATCTTAATTAATTTGTAATTAGGTCTATTATTACTGACATTTTTAAATTGAAACTGCATAAAGAGCAACATCTTTTACCTAAGAATTAACCAAGGTAATAGTGAGGAGATAAAAACAAAACAGCACTTCTGCTTCTCGTACCTGGCTCAAGGGATGGGACCCCCACAGAGATGGAATGACAAGTCTCACCACTCTCCCACATGTTCACTGTGGAACAGTCAGGAAGAGGGAAAAGCAGCCCATGAAGATGTCCTTCTCACAATGACTTGCATGAGGTGTAAATGGTCTCAAATGAGTAGTGTGACAAAATGAGAGTTTAGAGTCTGGGATATCATTTTCAAATATCCTTATCTGGAGTGGGAAGACCTGTCTTCCTCCTCTGTTTATGGGGTTTCCCCATTCAACTTTCTGAACCCTGCACTACTAACTACCTTGAGAAATGACTTTCACCTAGAATTGGCAAGTTGAATGATCTGAGGGCATAGTCCTTCAAAGAACCACTGACACTTCTGACACCAATTGCAAGTTGAGGGGGTTCCCAAAACCACATTCAAGTTTGATAGTTTCCTAAAAGTACTCCAAAAACTCACTGGAATCCATTATACCAACAATTATGTTTTATTATAAGGAAAGGATACAGATTAAAATCAGCCAAGGGAAAAGACACATGGCACAGAGTTTGGGAAACTTCAAAACATGAAACTTTTATTGTCTTCTTTTGCCACTGGCGCATGCCAATACACACAGAGTATTGCCAATCAGTGAAATTCACCCAACACTTGGTATCCAAAGTTTTTACTAGGGCTTCATTACATAGGCATAATTAATAGATTAATTGATTGCCCACATACTGATCTGAGTCTCCAAATCAACTAATACAAATGACCCAAGTCCTCACCCTAAATCACGTGGTCAGTCTTTCCAGTACAGCACCAACCCTAAGATTATCTGGTATGTCCAGCCCTGCCCTAAGATCTAGTATGATCAGCACCCACCCTAAACAAAGACACTCTTACCAGGTTTGACATTGATTTCCTCCCAGAATCCAAGACTAAAAGATAGACTTCTATTTGGACAAAGCCAAATTATTTACTACACAGACCCCAATTTAAACTTAACATTTTTAACTTATGACCTCCTTTGTGAGGCAATTTTATTTTATTTATTTATTTTTTTAAAAGATTTTACTTATTTGACAGCAGAGATCGCAAGTAGGCAGAGAGGCAGGCAGAAAGAGAGGGAAGCAGGCTCCCTGCTGAGCAGAGAGCCCGATGTGGGGCTCGATCCCAGGACCCTGGGACCAGGACCTGAGCTGAAAGCAGAGGCTTTAACCCACTGAGCCACCCAGGTACCCCTATGAGGCAATTTTAAAAGGTGATTTCATGAACGTGTTACTTACCCCAGTGGAACTGAGATATTCTGACACTACATCTTAACTGTGGGTTATTTTTTCTTCTTTATCTTCTATAAGCTTTTATAGCAACTAGCACTGCCCCTGGGTGATAGAGGAAAAGGCATTAGGGAAAGCAGGTGATGATTAAACATGCCATTTATACCCAGGGCCTCTGGTAAGTACTTTCCCATATGTTTTATACATATCTCATAGGCATTAAATTCCCAGGGCTTTTGTAACAAATTACCACAGACTTTGTGGTTTAAAAAAACAAAAACTTATTTTTGGACAGAAATCCAAAATCAAGGTGTCTGTAGGACCTTAACCCCTTAAAAGGCTCTAGGGAAGACTCTTTCTTGCCTCTTCCAGCTTCTGGTGGCTCTACCTTGGCTTCCTTACCTACATCACTCCAATCTCTGCCTCTGAGGTCATATGGACTCTTCTTTTTATTTGCCTGTGTCTTCTCCTTTTCTGTCTTTCATAAGGACACATGTCATTGGATTTAGGGCCACTATGCTTATCAAGGACATTGACAATGAAGGAGAAAATCTAAGCATACATTAGAATCTTCAGGTTTCAGAACCAAAAGCAAAGCCACAGTGCCAGCATCCCCCAAGTGTCAGAATCTGCATTATAGTAGCCAGACTGCTGCAGTCTTTCATCATCTGCTACTACCTGCTTGAAGTCCAATCTTTTTACTAATGTTTTTTTAAGATGATTCTTCCATATTTCAAGTGTAAACTGCCCTTCATTCATTTCAAAACCCCTCAGTTCATCTTTTCTCCAACTCAAGGTTCCCACTCCCTTCGATCACTTTCCACTGTAATTTCTAGCCACCTTCTTCTGGACACTTGGCAGCTTTCCATGTCTTTCTGTAATGAAGTACTCAGACCTAGGGTAATAAGCAAGAGAGCAAGTCTGGAGACAGTGCATATCCCAGTCCTGCCACTGAATGGATGTGTAATATGGGAAAATCAACACCCCTCTGTTCAATTTCCTCATTTTATTAAATGGAAGGATTATACTACTTGTCCCTACAGGATGGCTTGAAGATTCAATGAGACATTATATGTCGTCCTTGGAACAGTGCTAAGGCACATGGAGAACCCAGAAACAAAAAGCTCTGGTACAGTGGGACTATTATCTCCCTTGAACTAAAAACTCTTACTTATTAACAGACCTTAGATTGCATGAGCAGCCTCCTCACAGCATTGCTGACTGGTGAGCTTGCAGGCAGTCTAAACCCTCTAGGTCTCCTATGTTAAGTACCTGCCCTATATAATTGATATTTTTAATAAGAATTATATATTTTACATTTACCTTTGTTAAATTTATCCTTTTTTTAGCCCCTTATTCTAAATTGTCGAAGTGTTTTAGAATTCATCCAGTGCAGTCACTTTTTCTTTGGCTAACATGTTTTCACCCAATTTGCTAAACATATTCTGAATGTCTTTATTCAAATGTGAAGAGGCCAGGTTAAATGTCTAGCCATATTCCCCTAGAGACCTTCCTTGAGACCAATACAAATTTTATATCAACACTCCTTGGATCTAGATTTTAAATTGACTACAAATCCTTCTAACCACTATATTCTAGCCCATACAAAGACATCAAATGCCCATCTAAAATCCAGATGATGTATGTCTATAAATATTCCTCTCAGCCATCATGGTCATAATGCTGTTCTTTCATTTCTTAATTCCCATCAAGAATCAGAACCATTTACTTCTCACCCATTTTTAAAAACTCAGCATTTCTGGGTCCTTACTTCATAGGTGTTGTTCAAGGTATAGAGAATATACTGATAAATGTGACCTAAGTCTGTCCTTAAGGAAATTGCAGTCTACAAGGGAGACAGAAGTAAGTAGACAGTTACAATGGGGGGTAATCTTATGGGTGAAATAATACGGATAAGCATAGGTGGCTGTATGTCTCAGTTACTATGGCTACATAGAAATGACCTAAAGCTTGGCAATGTAAAGCCACACATTGCATGTGTATGGATCAGGAACTGAGACAGGACACAATGCAGACATCTTTTCTTGACTCTGTGATGTCTGATGGCCTCTTCCAGAAAACCTGTAAACAGTTGATGCTGGGGCCTCAGTTCTTCCCCCTGTGGGCATCTCCATGTTGTCTTCAACATGAGAAAATATGGGGTTTTTTAGAATATAGTGACTAAGTTCCAAAGACGAACATCCTGAGAGAGAGAAAGAGAGAGAGAGAGAGAATGAGTGACCACCTGGTGGAAGCTATACCATCTTCTAGGACCTAGCCTTGGAGTCACATAACTTCACTTCCATCATATTTAACTCATCAATACAGTTGCAAAGTCCCACTTAGCTTCAAGGAGAGGGAAACAGATTCTATTTCTCCATGAGAGTGACAAGGTTGTGAAGAGCTTGTGGGACTGGAAACATTGCACTGGCCATTTGAGGACAAAACAATCTGCCATATTGTGCGAATACACAGAAACAACAACTAACGTAAGCTGGGAAGTAGGGCTCAGGGAAGGACACAAAGTGTGAATCACCACAAGGCAAAAACTACGCTGAAATTCAGTAAACTAGTATGGAAAACAAAAGCACAACTTGCAGCCATATTACAATCTCAAAAGACCACTTACACCTATAAAAGATGACACGAGTTAGGCAGTAGAGATGGAAGGCTGTCTCCAACCTCTGCCCAGACCCTAGCAGTTCTATGAGCTGGCCTGACTTGTTCCCTCTTGGCCAGGGCCAGTGACTCATTTGTTCAATATCACCACCCCTTTTGGTGTCCATTGTTCCACCCTCCATTCTGAAGACTTTTAGGTATTCAAGAGCATTAAAGGAAGGGATTAGGAAAGAAAGAGAAGTGCATTTGGGAAGGTGGAGCTGCCCCAAAGAGCAGACTGAATGAATGCTGAACAAGGTCATGGGGCACAGGCCAGCATGTGGCAGAGTGCTGGCTAACGCTGGTGCCTTTTATGCACTGCCCAGCCAAGAAGACAACTCACATGGGCTCTCAGCATGAGCAGCCGACAGACTCCCACACAGACACTGTGTCTGAGTGACACATGGTCTGTAGATGTCTGTTTGCTCAAAGCTTTTCATCTGGCACCTTCCTCTTATCCTTTGCAGCTAAAAGATCTTGATCTTCTCTAAGGAGAGGAGAAAAAAATAGGGCATGTATTTTTCTAAATTTTCTACCTTATTAGGTAGAAATAAGGTGCTGTGGCATTTGAATTTCAAAGTTGAGTATTTAGCACCTTTGTTCTCTAGTTCCAGTCTATCTAGCCCAGCACATTGAATTCTTTAGCCACACTAGTCACATGTGACTAGTGTCTCCTTTATTAGACAGCAAGGTCTAGGTACTCAGTCTATGTTGGTTAAATAAGCCACACAGAATAAGGTGAGCAGAACTTTTGAACGTGGTGGAGGGGACAGAGATAGGCACGAAGCAGTTGATCCTTCAAAATATTTTCCCAGCACAAAGATTCTGTATAATTAGGAGCTATTCAGTACCAATTTTAAAATTTTAACATTACCAAAAATCAAATGGTCAAAATAGCAAGAGATCAAATAGAATCTTTGAAAGATGAAGGCCCCTCCTGGAAACCCCCACCTTGGGTCTGGATTACAGGGCTGAGCTGGTTCAGGCTGGCCAGGAGCTATTACAACCAAGACAGAGACCAGAACTCTTCTCCCCAGCCCCCAGCACAATAGCTGACTGGCATTTCTCTCCAGCTCTTGAGCTGGGTTCCTGTCCCTCCTAATCTAAGATGTGATTAAATTGAATTGCTTTCTAAATCTGTTATGTAATTTGTATGTAATGCCCTTAATATTGGGTTTGAATACAATTGCAGTAAGATACACTAATTGATTCGTTTAATTTTATTTTCCATCCTTTGAATTGAAGCCTTTGGGACTCAATATGTAAAGTAATATGCAAATTGGGATTTTGATGCAAGAAGACTTGGCAGTTTTTTTAAACAGGGCTCAAGCATTACTTGGAATCATTTAAGAGAGTAATTCCAAACAAAGCAACCTCTACTTGCCCTTCTGTGTGATTAAATTTTGGTGTACACAAACATAGATATACAAAACATGCTCAAAATCACTGAATATTAATTGATGATATAGGTCAAAAAACAATTATACTTCTCTCATGATTTTTCTATCCATAACCTTAATATAAAACAGAATAATGTTTTACGAGTTCACATAACTTTCCATAGACTGGATGAAGCAGAGAATAGTTGCAAAAAGAAATCAATCCATCAAAAACTAGTGAGCACCTTCTTTGGACTAATAATAACAAAAACAGCAAACGTTTATTGAGTGCTTATTATGAAACAGACTGCGCTCAGAATTTTATCTAAATTATTTTCTGGCTAGGGATTCAGTTAGGGGCTTTCAGAGATATGTACATGTTTAAAGCTCATCTCCATATCTAAGGAGCTTAAAATTCAAGTGCCAAATATTGGTATCAACAAAAGGTTCTAGGGGTTAAGAGGAAAGAGGTATCTTTTGAATCCAAAGAAATCTAGCTTTCTGCTTTCCTTATTCCCAAACTCCGCTGCTACAGATGCAAGCATGATTCTGATACTAACAGACAGGTAGCCTTAATATGCAGCTAAGTTGATTTTAAAATAACTGTTCTTGGCCCTCCACTTCCTCCTTCCAAATGAATGCCATTTTTCTGAGTTCAGAGGAGATCACAAACTTCAAGCTGCGAATGTAATCTCTCAAGAGTTGTCACTGTTTCCAAAGTGTGGCTCACAATAACAGCACTGGCAATTTCATCGCTCACCGCAGTTAATATATTTCACTAGGATCAAACCATAGTTTACAGGAAATTGCTATACTATTGGTGTCATGGATGAGGAAATCAGTACATGAGATCACCAAGTCCTAGAATTCTGAGAAAATGAGAAGTCAGTGGGATGGAGCTTGTTTGGTTGTTGGGATAACATTAACAGAATGAGTACCATGGCTAAGATTTCAGTTTGGAGATGACATGTAAAGACAGACCAACCAAGTCTTTCTAGGCTTCATTTCCCATACCATTAAGAATAAGGTGTTGGGCTCAATGAGCTCCATAATTCTATGATTTTTAAATTCTTTTCTAAATTCCTCAGCATCATGAAGATTTTAAAGTTATTCATTCTAAATACCCAAATATCTTAGTCCTAGAAACAATACCTCAATTTAAGTTTGAAGAATGAATGACCCAAAGAGGGTCAGTAAGTTGTTCCATGTCACACAGTGAATTTGTAGTAGTGCCAGACAAGAAGCCAATTCTCTGGAATCCAAGGCCAAGGAGATTTTATTTATTTATTTATTTTTAAAGATTTTATTTATTCATTTGACAGAGATCACAAGCAGGTGGAGAGGCAGGCAGAGAGAGAGGAGGAAGCAGGCTCCCTACTGAGCAGAGAGCCCGATGCGGGCTCAATCCCAGGACCCCAGCATCATGACCCGAGCTGAAGGCAGAGGCTTTAACCCACTGAGCTACCCAGGCACCCCAAGGCCAAGGAGATTTTAAAGCACTGTGCTCCCTTTCTTGACAAGATGACAAGGTATCTCAAAGGCTGTTATAGCTACTAATGAACAATGTCTACAGCTACTTCTGGCTGTCCAAACCTATGTTTATTACCATGATAGATTATAACAATGTCACAAAATCACTCCTTTCCTGCATTCAGGCCCTCCCATTCTGACTCTGGGCTCAGCCAGGTGACTTGCTCTGGCTAATAGGACATCAGCAAATGTGACTCAAGTGGAAACTTGATAAGCACCGGTGCAGTGGGGCTTGTCCTCTTTTTGGGTATCCTTAGAACTCCAACTCACTACTATGAGAATGAGCCTGGGCTAGCCTGCATCATAATAAAAGACTTGTGCCCCAGTCATTCTTTTTTTCCCAACCCACAACCAGCCAACGCAAAACTTCATAGCCGAACAGCAGATGACCACAGATGCATGAGTGAGACCAATTAGAATCAGCAGAACTATCCAATCTGAGCCCAACCCAAACTACTGTACAGCAGGATCCTAAGTTAAAAAAATAGTTTCTGTTTTAAGAAGTTGCGGGATCATCAGTTACACAACAGAAAAAATCTAATACAAGTCCCCAAGCAAATTCTCAAAGGGATTTCTTTGTGAAGCTGAGAGCTACAATTAAGGAAATGAAGAAGACAAAATTATTTTAAAGTTCTGTAAGACCTAGCTGCCAACAGCAACATGTGATTAGTTGTGATTAGTTCTCAAATCTAAGCAGGTCCTTGAGATTCCACTATTTCTCTGAAAATCTTCAGGGCCAAATTTCACAGCAGCACTTGGTTGCATATTCATTGTATGCGTTTCTTCACATCTTAAAATGCCAATGGTTCCAGGCTTTACTCTATACTACTTTTTTAAAAAATTTAATTTAATTTTTTTTTCAGTGATCCAAAATTCCTTGTTTATGCACCACACCCAGTGCTCCATGCAATACATGCCCTCCTTAATATACTTCTCTTACTGGATTAAAATTTCAAGACTGAATCTGAGTTCTACCAAGTCATCAATGCAGTACTGTGAGGCGGGGCGGGGGGGGAGGGGACAAAACAAAACAAAACACAACACAACAAAGTACATAATTGAGTATTTGAGTAGAAATTCGTTTGGCTTCTAAGTTTATCTATATTAGTTTGACCAAGCTGCTGAGAAATTACTTCCAATGTATAGGTCTATGGGAATTATTCTATATGTTCAATAAAAAATATCTAAAGAGGAATAAAAAATTCAAGAGCATATTAACTTACTTAATTTATGATCTCCTAATTTAGCAAAAATGCTAAAGTAAAAGCAATTCTATGAATTACAGTAACATGTTTAGTGTTATTTTTTGATCTCACATTTTTTTTCAGTTGAACTTTGGACATGCTCTAACATCTCTGCCTGTAGAGAGACAGACTGAGGAACAAGCAGAATATTAAGCAACCACTTATATGCCTCCCTAGGGAGTCTTCTGCTAATATTATACATTGCAACAACATTGCTTGAATGGTTTATTAATGGCAGCAAAACAGAGTGAATGCTACATACAATGATAATAACAATAAAGGTTATTTATACTCTGCCTACCTTCCAGATAGCTTTAGAGGCCTACAAAGATACACCACTAGCAATACAAAATAAAAGTGAGACAAACTGCTTTTGGATATGAAAAAGAATCAGAACAATGTGTTGTCCAGTTCCAAGAAAACTGAACTATGGACAGTTGTCCAACAATTCTAAATTAATAAAAACTTACATCCTCCCTTTGTTTCAGGATTTGAAATATGTCTATGAATATTCAAAATCAGCATTTCTGGTGAACAGGAAATTGAACTTTAAAAAGAAGCAATCAGGGGTGCCTGGTGGCTCAGTGGGTTAAGTCTCTGCCTTCAACCCAGGTCATGATCCCAGGGTCCTGGGATCGAGCCCCGCATGGGTCTCTCTGCTCAGCAGGGAGCCTGCATCCCCTCTCTCTCTGACTGTCTCTCTGCCTACACGTGATGTCTCTCTGTCAAATAAATAAATGAAATCTTCAATCTTCAAAAAAAAAAAAGAAACAAACAAACAATCAGGGCAACTGGGTGGCTCAGTTGGGCATCATCTGGCTCTTGGTTTCAGCTCAGGTCATGATATTGCAGTTGTGGGAGAGAGCCCCACTTTGGGCTTTGCACTCTGTGTGAAGTCTACTTCAGAGTCTCTCTCTCCTCTCCCTCTGCCTCTGCCCTCTCATGCTCATTCTCAATCTCTCTGTCTGTCTGTCTCTCTCTCTCAAATAAATAAATAAAATCTTTTTTAAAAAGAAAAAGTAAAAGAAAAAAATAAAAATAAAATAAATAAATAAATATGATCAGTATACCAACCCAAGACCCAGTGCATCTCAGCATCTCCAGCTCTTCATAACGAACTGCCTCCTGAACCTGGGGTCCTGAAAAAGCTAGAAGTGGAAGAGAAAGATAAGAGAAAAGAGAGAAACATAAAGATGATGGGCTAGTAATAACGGGCCATCTTCTCACTTAGAAACTCTATCCAGAAGGCTGAATACATATATAATAACTTCTTTGCTTACCACCCACCCACCCACCCACCTCTGGAAGTCAAATCATTAGTAAAGTGTCCATCAGGTCAAATATCTTATAGGAGAAATACACATTCACAGAGTCTTCATGGAAACATCAAGTTGATAATATTCAGTGGAAAAGAAATTCCCAAATTGGAATCTTTCTATTCCTTTCTATTCTAGCCCATACATATGCAAGAATACTTAAATCCCCAATTTAAATTATCTCTATATTCAGATCCATTTTATTGTTATTTTTTGGTCAGCTTTTATATGTGACTTAAATATTTTGTGACCTACATTCTATCTGCCACATTCTAAAGAAGGTAGATTTTACTCTCGGGGGGTACCATTTTGTCTGTTGAATGGAGAAACGGATGAAAGAATGTGGATTTGGATAAGCTAGGCCAGAGCTGAATTATTCAGAGTGAGAAAGATCCAGAGGTCAGGAACAAGAATGGGGAGATGTAAAGACTTGGGGTGGTGGGGGGAGGGTGAAGAGATAAAAGGAAGGCCAGCATCAGAGAGCCAAGCAGAGACTTAGAATTGCTAAAGAGGGTTTTGCAGTACAAAGCTGCTTGTTATGTGATATACTTTCCCTACTCTCTGCCTCTCCTATCATCAAGAAAACCTACATTGCTTACCAATGTCTGTGAATTTCATTTTCATATTGAGTGATGCAAATAAATGCTGAATTTTAGAGAGTAGTGGGTATGTGGGTTGGATGGGGAGGAGGACAAGGGGGTGAGAGGGTGAAAACAAAGGCCAAATGTGAATGCAGATGGCATACTGCCTGTGTATGACACTCACAAAAATCATCTACTTACTCATTCATGTTTTTCAATTATCAAATAAGTAAATCCTTCCAGGAAATTCAATCACAGCCTGTATTGGACATATTAAGGTTGCAAGTGACAGAAACTTATGATCCAAATGAAAAAGAGATACTCTCTTTCCAGCTTCTATGTATTGAATCTTAAGTCACTAATTGGTCATAGTTATTTGTACATCCTTGAACCAATTACTGTGTCCAGGAATGTGCCATACTCTAAACGACCCAATCTAGAATTCTCTCTAGAAATTAACAAAAATTAATGAAATGGAAAACCAATGACTTATTTTGTTTTATAGCCAATTTACTTGTTTGCTGTCCCAACTATATTATAAAACATCTTCAGAATAGAAATTAAAGATTATTAGCTATGAACACTCAGCACCTAGGATAAAATGTGAAATATAACAGGTACTAAATAAATTGTGGGAAATGAATTAATGGGTACTCTAGGCCATTTGCTTTTCCTCTTTCTGCAATGTTCATTAGTCCCATCCCATCTGCAACAGCTCCCCTAGCTTACCCCTTCCTCTATCTTCCTGAGACTAAAAGATTAACCTGCAAGCAATCAATCTTGTCATTTATAAGACCTTCTCAGAAGTTGATACAAATGATTGGTTGAATACATTTTATGAACAAATATAATGTATTTTTTTGTACATTTATGGTGAAAGATCTTAAGAACATGTTCTCAGGTAGAAATGAATAAATATGGAGCTGTTGCTTTTTTATTATTATTTCCATTTAGTCTCTGACTTCAAATGCTCTTTTTATATCCAACCTAAAAATTATACTTAGCTTGGAAGCATTTACAAATTTCAAATTTATATCAGGCACTTCAGAATTTACTGCTTCAAAATAGTCTGTTACTATACCTTATGATCTCATAAGAAAGTCTGATTGATTTATGTCTTGTTAACTGTCCTTATTGATCATTCCACATTTAAGTAATGTGAAGTTTTATTGAGGTTGCCAAAAGACAATGTCAATTATAAAAACAGGAAAAAAAAAAAGCTGAAATATGTTGACATATTTTTAATCTAAGACATCTCACATATAAAAGTTCTAGTCTGGATACTTTATTAACTAAGGGGTGTGTGTGTATGTATGTGTGTGTGTGTTCATATGTGTGTGTATATGTATTTATTTTTGCTATGTTTGTATACATTTCTGTTATAACAAAAAGATAAAAGAACAGTGGCTTAATAAGAAACAAGTATATCTCTTTCTCATAAAACAGGTTAGCTAGAAGATCCAGGGTTGGCACGATAATACCACAATCATCAGGGACTCAGTTCCTTTGCTCTTCTGACTGCCATCAACAACCTCTCCCAGTCCAAGATGACTGCTGCAGATGAGAGCACATTCACATTCCAGCCAACAGGAGGCAGAAACACTACTTTGGACAGGTTCTAGTTCCATCCCTTAAGGGCACAGTGTGGAAATTGCACCCATTACTCCTGCTCACTTGTCATTAGTCAGAACTTAGTTAGATGGCCACAACTATCTACAAAGGATACTGGGATATAATCTTTAACTAAGTAGCCATATGCTCAGGTAGATATCTATTATTATATATATTCTGTTAAAAAGAGAATAAATATTGGAAGACAACCACAGGCTCCATCAGTGTGTTTTCCTTCGTTCCTAAATGATAAAAGATTTCTGTTCCAATTATCTACCCCATAAAGATTCAAACTTCTTTAAAGTATCGTAGTTAATTCACCTAATAATAGGCTGTGTGTGCCTATCGATGGACATCAAAATGTAAAGGTAATGCTCATGAGTTACCATGAGCTGCAATAAAAGGGAGAGAACTGTCATTGGCATTGCACAGGAAGTGCCATGCAGCACAATGGGGTTTTATTTTTCAACTTGAACTTGAAAGAGAAAAACAATGTTATATACCTTTTCCAACACCACTGCCCTCAACAGAACACTGATGACAGCAGAGGGAACAAACTACCAAAGAAAATCCAGAAGCACAGGATTAGGTGCAAGATAGAGAAGTAAAGCATTGCATATCTTTTTCTGAAGTTAACAAATAAAGTAGATAGTGACCACCATATGGATCATGTTTGAGAGAAACAAAACTTTTTGGAGAAACACATTTGTAACTATTTAGTATCTAAAGATCATATTTTAAGTATATGGATAAGCAAAGACTCACAGCTTTATATAAAATTCCCTGGTGCCAGAAACAGATTTCTTAAAACAGCTCTAAAGTAAAATAACACAGGGAGCCCACAGACACCCATATTCTCTGACACAATATGCCAAAGTCTTGAAGTAATTCCATGTGGCCCGGCTAACAGCTATCCTCGGGTCTATGATAAGAATGATTGGAGAGTATCACTGCATGTCACTCTCTACATACTCTTTGTAAACAGTTATATGTAAATATATCAAATTACCTGTAGTTTTCATTACAGTGTTAGGTTAGTTATTTACCACAGCCTCTTTCGCCTTCCTTATAAAGCCATAAGGTAAAGAACCCATTCTACCTATTTCCACTCTGGGAAATTTACCTTATATGTGTACTTCTGCAAGTACAGACAGATAAATGTATGTGGATATTGACTGTTTATACAACAGAAGTGTATATGGTCATTAAGAAGAAAATAAATACATGTGTAGTGTGAACTCATTTATTCTCTTAAATGTTCACAAATGCATATACCCTTTCTAGAGGAATTACAGTGATATGGAAGGGACTTACACTTTTCATTTTACTACATTCTTAACTATTTTGAATTTTTTTCATAAATAACACAACTTTAATTCCTTAGCTAATAAAAATAATTCCTTCAAGAAACCATGACATGTAAGTATCTAAATTGAAAAGATCCTTCCAGGCCACAAATTAGGTGTCAAGAATGGGTAGCGCCAGGTCACTACTATCCCTTGAAGAATATTGCCTAGAGATTTTTTTCTGTCTGGTTCTGCCAAATGTTCCATTGGCAGCTAGAGATCCTTAGACTTGAGGATGTTGCCTCTACCTCACTAGTCATTCTTAATATAAACACCTTTTTATCTTTTCTCCATATCAAAGAGGGAACTTTAGGCATCTCTGATGCTCCCAAGGCACAAATGGGAAGCTTAGAGCTACAGAAAAGTCATCGGAAATGCTGTAAGTGGGACAAGGATCCAACCCCTGAACTCAGAATCACAGATCTCCATCCTTCTGGCTTGGGTTCTGGAATCAGAAAGTTCTCAGTTCTTTTTCCAGCTCTATGACATCGTAGGTGGGCAATCCTGCATAATCCATTGACTTTTCTGTGTGTCTTTTCATATGTAATATCATCACCATAATGTTGCCTGACTCATGTGTACCATGTGAGGAATAAGTTAGTGAACACATAGACAATGTTTAGCAAGTACCCTAGCAAAATCAAGTAGCCTCAGACAACTAGATAAGTGCAGTTTTTCCTACAAAATAACCAATCCCTGTTCCTGACTTATTGTAGCCTATGCATCTATCAGGGCTGACAATTTAGAATATACTCAATTTGCTCTCAAACTCAGAGGGACGAGAAAACATAACTGAAATTCCCAGTCATAGAATCTGGGGGAACAATTCAAGTCAATAAATACTTATTGAGAGGCTACTATGTACAAAACATTCTTATAGGCTAAGATTAAAAAAAAAATACATCATTTCCTATCCTTCAAGAGCTCACAAACTCATGATGAATACAAGTCACAGTGAGTATTCTTTAACAGAGGACCAAACAGGGGCACCTGGGGATCTCAGTCAGTGGAGCATCTGACTCTTGGTTTTAGCTCAGGTTATGATCCTGAGGTCCTGTGATCAAGTCTACCTCCAGCTCTGCACTCAGCTGGGAGTCTGCTTCAGATTCTCCCTCTCCCTCCCCCTCTGCCACTCTCCCCACTTGCACCTGCTCACACACTCTCTTTCTAAAATAAATAAATAAAATATTTGTTAAAAAATAGAGGACCAAACAGTATGCTTATAGAAGTATAGAGAAGGGACATTAATTCCAACAGAGGGAACATCATGACCCTCAGAGTTTTGGGAGAAGATATAATTTAGATGAAGCTTTACAGGAAAGAGTATTCAAGGAAGATAGGAAACCGTGGGTAAAAATGTGTAAATAGGAGAATACAGACTGTATTTAGGAAGAATGATTTGTTTGCAAGGGCTGCCATAATAAAATACCACATATTAGGTAGCTTAAGCAACAGAAATTTCTCACAGTTCTTGAGGCTAGAAGTCCAAGATCAAGCTGGTGGCAAGTTAGTGTCTTCTGAAGCCTTTCTCCTTGGCTTGCAGATGACTGCTTTCTCCCCATGTCCGCACATGGTCATTCTTCTAAGCACCTGCCCCCAGTGTCTCTTTGTGTGTTCAAATTTCCTTTTCTTATATAGACACCTGTCCAATTGGATTGGGACCAATCATAATGACCTCTTTGAAGTCCTTATCTTCAAATATAGTCACATTTTGAGGTACCAAGGGGTTAGGATTTTAACATATGAATTTGGGGGAAGGGACACAATTCAGCCCTCCATAACAAATAACAAGTGATGTGATGGAAATAAATAATGTATGGGATGGCAGATAGTAGAAGGTAAATAAAATACGAGGTTAAAAAAAAAAAGAATTTCTTGAGCTCTTATTATAAACAAGGCACTATTCTAAGAACTTGAACAAATTTATTTAATCCTCACAAGAGGGGCACCTGGGTGGCTCAGTCAGTTAAGCATCTGCCTTCAGCTCAGGTCATGATCCCAGGGTCCAGGATTGAGTTCCCAGTTGGACTACCTGCTCAGTGGGGGGCCTGTTTCTCCCTCTCTCTCTACCCGTCTCTCCTCCTTATGCATGCTCACTCTCTCTCAAGAAAAGAAATAAAATCTTTTTTAAAAAATCCTCACAATAGTCCTATGAAGTAGGTATTATGATTATTCCTATGTTCAAGGAATGAAACTGAGGTATAGAGAAAACCATACAACCAGGAAGTCCTAATCTGAGGTTCATAGTTTTAACCTCTACATTTTATTGTCCAGAAAAGGTAGAAAGGAGTCAGATTTTGGAGCACTTTCAGAGGCAATCTGTGGAGACTGGACTTAATTCTGTAAGAAATGGGAATCCAGTGGTAACTGAACAAGAGAGTGGAACCGTCTTTTTTTTTTTTTTTTTCCTTTGAGACTTCCAACAGTAACTTATAGAACAGATTGAATGGAAAAAGCCAGCACACCATTATATTACCTCTAAGACATTATAGAAACTTTGAATATTGGTATTGGATATGAGTCACCTCAGAGAGAACACAAAAGAAATTTTGCAATACTTAAAAGTCCAAAAATTTTAAGAACTCAAGTTTATTTCTATTGTTACAAACTCATAATGGGCTTCTAAATAACCCACAGAACAGTTCTTTTTGATCCCTCTACATTAACAGCAAAATGTCAGTAGTAGGAATTGATGTGATCTTTATAATAGTATTATTTACTTAGCCATGATAATTTTTGGTGTGGTGGTTTGGTTGGTTTTGTTGTTGTTGTTGCTTCAACTGCATCATCTCTTTCTTGTATCAACACTGTGAGGTGCTGCTGCACTTGCAGGAACTGGAAATTAAAGAGGCATAGTAACAATGAAAAGCACAGTCACAGATTAAATATACTCCTACTGAGTCCTAGCTATCTATAGTCTGAGCTCTTACACACATGGTAGGTTTTTTTGAGGTATGAGTAATGTACAATAAACTGCGAATATTTAAAATGCACAATTTGTTGGATTTTTGACCTAAACATATACTCATGGAAGCATCACCAAAATAATAAGATAATAAACACATCCAGATTCTGACACCAAAATAATCAAGATAAAAAACACACTCATCATTCTCAGAATTCTCCTCAGGACATTCTGCAGCTTCTTCTCACCCCTTCCCTTCTCTTCTTTCCACAGATAATTCACTGATCTGCTGTTACTATAGAGAAGTTTTCATTTTCTAGAACTTTAAATTATCATACAATATTATTATTTTTTACTAGTTTGTTTTACTCAACATAAGACTTTTGAGATTCCATCATGTTGTTGCATGTTCACTCCTTTTTGTTGCTAAGCAGGATTCTACAATTTCTTTATCCGTTCACATGTTGATGGACATTTGGGTTGTTTCCAGTCCCAAACTGGAAAACAGAGCTGCTATGAATTTGTGTACTTCTCTTGGTGTTCTCATTGTTTTGCATATGGATATCCATCCAGTTATTCCAGCAACATATGTTGAAAAGACTATCCTTTCTCCACTAAATTGCCTTTGCAATTTAGAGAAAATCAATTAACCATATATCTGAGGGTTGATTTCTGGCCACCCTATTGTCCCATTGATTTATATGTATATTTTTACACCAATTCCATACTTACTCTTTTTTTTAAAGCTTTTATTTATTTAAGAGAGAGAGGGAAAGCCTGAGCCCGAGGAGGGGCAGAGGGAGAGGAAGAAGCAGACCCGACAGGACTCAGGGTTTGATCCCCTGACTCAGGGGTCGTGACCTGAGCCTAAAGCAGAAGCTTTAATGACTAAGCCACCCAGGTGCCCTCCCCTCAACCTGCAATACCACACATTCTTAACTGTGGCTTTATAATAAGAGTTCAAGTGAGGTGGGTTAAATCTTCCAACTTTAGTCTTTTTCAATGTTATTTTCATTAGTCTAGGTCCTTTGCATTTTCATATGGATTTTAGAACATACTTGTGAATTTCTACAATTTGCCTTATGAGACTTTAAATAGGATTGTGTTGATCAATTTGGAGGCAATAACAACCTTAACAATATTGTATATTCTAGGGGTGCCTGGGTGGCTCAGTGGGTTAAAGCCTCTGCCTTCGACTCTGGTCATGATCCCAGGGTCCTGGGATATAGCCACGAATTGGGCTCTCTGCTCAGCAGGGAGCCTGCTTCCTCCTCTCTCTCTGCCTCTCTCTCTGCCTGCTTGTGGTCTCTATCTGTCAAATAAATAAATAAATAAAATCTTTAAAAATATATTGTATATTCTAATTCATAAAGAGATTATATCTTTCAATTTATGTTTTTTTAAGTTTTTCAGCAATAACATGTAGCTTTCATTGTATAAATTTTGCACATCTTTTGTCATATTTATCCTTAAATATTTTGTATTTTTATGCTATTTTAAGTAGTATCTTTTTTTAACTGTAATTTCCAAGTGTTCATTAGTAGCATATAGAAATATAACTGAATTTTCTACATTGATCCTTTGTACGAAAACAGACTTAGTCCTAGGAGTTTTTTGCTGCCGTAGGATTTTACTAATAAATAGTTAAGTCATCTGTGATTAAAATCATTTTTATTGCTTCTATTCCAATCTGGTTGCTTTGTATTTCTTTTTCTTGCCTGACTACAATGGCTAGAACCGCTACTATGATATAAACAGAAGTGGAAAAAGTGAACATCCTGTCTTACTCTTGATTA
Organism: Martes martes; assembly: GCF_963455335.1. Classification (NCBI taxonomy): domain Eukaryota; kingdom Metazoa; phylum Chordata; class Mammalia; order Carnivora; family Mustelidae; genus Martes; species Martes martes. The sequence continues at coordinate 85,713,265 of NC_137889.1, read as the reverse complement.
CAGGGTAAAAGCATTTAGTCCTTCACCATTATGGATGATTTCAGCTACAGGTTTTTCATAGGTGCCTTTTTTAGGTTCAGGAAACTTCCTTTTATCACTAGTTTGCTGGGAGAATTTTATCAGGAATAAATTTTAGATTGCATCTAATGCTTTTTCTGAATCTATTGAGATGATCACATGGGTTTTCCTTAAATCGCTTGTTAATATGGCAAATTCCATTAAATGATTTTCAAATGTCATTCCCCCCCTTACATTCCTGAATTAGCTCCACTTGATCATTATGTGTTATCATTTCATTCAATTTGCTAAAAATTTGTTAAGAATTTTAGCATTTACTTTCATGAGGATATTCGTCCATAGTTTTGTTTATAATAACTTTGTCTGGTTTTAATATCAGAGTAATGCTGGATTCACATAATGAATTAGGAAGTATTTCCTTTTCTTCAATTTTGTATAATTTATATTATTTATTCCTTAAATGTTTGGAAGAATTCACTAGTGAAGTCATCTGGGACTGGAGTTTTCTGTGGCAGAAGCTTTTGTTTGTTTTGTTTTGTTTTCAAGATTTTATTTATTTATTTGAGAGAGAGAGAGAGTAGAGTGAGAGAACATGAACAGGCAAGCTGGGATATGGGGTGCAGAGGGAGAGGGAGAAACAAACTTCTAACTGAGTAGGGAGCCCAATGTGGGGCTTGATCCCAGGACTCTGGGATCATGACCTGAGCTGAAGGTAGACACTTAACCAACTGAGCCTCTCAGGCACCTCTGGCAGAAGTTTTTTATTTGTTTGTTACAAATTCAATTTCTTTAACAGATACAGAGTTATTCAGATATTCTGTTTCATCTTGAGTGAAGTTTGGCAACCTAGATCTTTCAAGGAAGTTGCCCATTTCATTTCAGTTGTTCATTCTGTTAGAAAAGGTGTTCATAATATTATGAATACTGTTATGCCTTTAACAGCTGTAGTTTCTGCTGTAATATCATCTTTTTCATTCCTGGTAAATTTGTGTGTTTTCTCATTGTTTTCCTTATCATTCTGGCTAGTGGGTTGTCAATTTTATTTACTTTCTCCAAAAAAAAAAAAAAAAAAAATCCATTGCTTCCATTGTCTGTCAGTTTTCTATTTTCTGTTTCATTGATTTTGACTTGGTCTTTCTAATTGGTTAATTCTGTGTTTCAACTTTAGTGGGCTAAGGTACACCCAGATAGCTGATGTTATTTCTGAGTACATCTGTGAGTGTGGTATGGGGAGAAATTAGTATTTGAAACAGTAGACTGAGTAAAGAAGATCACCCTCACCAATACAGCCTTGTTTTAATCATTATTAAGAGAAAAGTGTTAACATCTATGGCTATAATATAACTATGGATTTCTATGTGTTTTTTGTAGTTTTTTTTTTGTTGTTGTTGTTGTTCTGTTTCATGTAAAATAGTTTGAAGCTATTTTATTCGGCTCATAAATGTTTGGAATTATTCTGTCTTCTTGATGAGTTAACTTCTTTTTTTTTAAAGATTTTATTTATTTATTTGAGAGAGCGCTGAAGTGAGAGAAATCACAGAGGGAGAGGGAGAAGCAGACTCACTGTTTATTGGAGAGCCCCATGATGGGCTCGATCCCAGGACCCCAAGATCATGACTTGAGCAGAGGGCAGACGCTTAAGCAACTGAGCCATCCAGGCACCCGCCCCATGAGTTAACTTCTTTGTCAAATAAAATTATTCTATTTAACTCTCATAATATCCTTTACTATAAGTCTACTTTTTCTGTTACCAGTAGCCATTCTAACATTTTTTTTAAGTTCTAACAAGATAGGTTTCTTTTTATTTTTAATCAATTTGTGCCCTTAATTTTAAAGTGGGTTTTTTGTAGGCAATATATATTTGGGTCTTGCTTTTATACCCAATTTAACAATCTCTGCCTTTTAATATATTTAGACCATTCACTTCTAATACAGTTGTTGATATGCTTACGTTTGAATTTGCAATTTTGCTTTTTGGATTTGTCCTATCTCTTTTTTGCTCCTGGTTTCCTTTTTTTTTTTTTTTTTTTCTTCCTTCTTTTGGATTATTTGTGTACTTTTAGACATTGTATTATTTCTTCTTTGTTCAATTAGCTGTATTTTTGTTATCTTTTTTAATAGTTGCTTTAGGGTTTAAAGTATATATCTTTTACCTTACAAGTCTACTTTCATGTGATGTGATACAGCAGAACATAGAGCAAAAGAAAGTTATAATAGTATACTTCCAGTTTACTTCTTCATAGGTTGTACACTGTACATTGTACAACCTATGCATTGTACATAGGTTGTACATTGCATAGGTAAATGTAGTTACCTTTTCTGGTGTTCTTCATTTATGTAGATCCAGCTTTCCAACTGGGATCATTTGTTCCGTTTACATGACTTCTATGTAACATCGTATTGTACTGCAAGTCTATTAATGATTCATTCTTTTTTTTTTTTCTTATCTCCAAAGGGGTATTTATCTCACATTTGTTTTTAAAATACAGATAATTCACTTTTTCACAACAGGTGTGCCACCAGAACACAGGTGTCATGAAAACCACTGCTACACCTAAACCAAAATGGGAAAGGAAAAGACTCAAATCACTATCATCATCATTGGACATGTAGTTTAAGGCAAGTCTACCTCTACTGGTCATCTGATATATAAATGTGGTGAGATTGACAAAAGAACTATCAAAAAACTTGAGAAGGAGGCTGCTGAGATGGGAAAGGGATCCAAGTATACCTGGGTCTTGGATACACTGAAAACTGAATGTGAATATGGTATGACCTCTGATATCTCCCTGTGGAAATTCGAGACCAGGAAGTATTATGTGACCATCATTGATGCCCCAAGACACAGAGACTTTGTCAAAAACATGATTCTTAGGCACATCTGAGGCACATCTCAGGCTGACTGTACTGTCCTGATTGCTGCTACTGTGTTGGTGAATTTGAAGCATGTATCTCCAAGAATGGGCAGACCCATGAGCATCCCCTTCTGGCTTACACACTGGATATAAAACAACTAATTGCTGGTGTTAACAACATAGATTCCACTGAGCCACCCTACAGCCAGAAGAGATATGAGGAAATTGTAAAGGAAGTCAGGACCTACCTACATTAAGAAAATTGGCTACAACCTGATGCAGTAGGATTTATGCCAATTTCTGGTTGGAATGGTGACAGCATGCTGGAGCAAAATGCTAACATACCTTGGTTCAAGGGATGGAAAGTCACCTGTAAAGATGGGAATGCCAGTGGAACCATACCACTTGAAGCTCTGGATTGCATTTTACCACCAGCTCATCTAACTGACAAGCCCTTGTATCTGCCTCTCCAGAACATCTACAAAATTGGTGGTATTGGTACTGTCCCTGTGGGCCAAGCAGAGACTGGTGCTATTTTTTTAAAGATTTTATTTATTTATTTGACAGAGAGAGAGACAGAGAACACAAGCAGGCAGAGAGGCAGGCAGAGAGAGAGGAGGAAGCAGGCTCCCTGCTGAGCAGGGAGCCCGATGCGGGGCTCGATCCCAGGACCCTGAGATCATGACCTGAGCCGAAGGCAGCGGCTTAACCCACTGAGCCACCCAGGCGCCCCGTGAGACTGGTGCTCTTAAACCTGCCACAGTGGTCACCTTTTCTACAGTCAATGTCACAACTGAAGTAAAGTAGCTTAATATGCACCATGAAGCTTTGAGTGAGGCTCCTCCTGGAGACAACATGGGCTTCAATGTCAAGAACGTATCTGTCAAAGATGTTCATCATGGCAATGTGGCTGATGACTACAAAAATGACCCACCAATGAAAGCAGCTAGCTTCATGGCTCAGGTGATTATCCCAAACCATCCAGGCAAAATCAGGGCTGTATATGCACCTGTGCTGGATTGTCACACAGCTCACATTGCTTGCAAGTTTGCTGAGCTAAAGGAGAAGATAGATCGTCATTCTGGGAAAAAGCTGAAAGATAGTCCAAAGTTCTTCAAATCTGGTGATGCTGCCATTGTTAATATGGTTCCTGGCAAGCCTGTGTCTGTTAAGAGCTTCTTTGACTATCCTCCTCCAGACTGCTTTGCTATTGATGCCATGAGACAGACGGTTGCTGTGGGTGTCATCAAAGCAGTGGATAAGAAGACAGCTGGAGCTAGCAAGGTCACCAAGTCAGCCCAGAAAGCTCAGAAGGCTAAATGAATAGTAACCCTAATACCTGTCCTTCTTAATCAGTAAGGGAAGAATGGTCTCAGAACTATTTGTATCAATTGGCCATTTAAGCTTATAGTAAAAGACTGGTTAATGATAACATTATATCTTAAAACCTTCAGAAGGAAAGGAAAATGTTTTGTGAACCATTTGTGTGTGTGTGTGTGTGTGTGTGGCAGGTTTATTACTTTTTTAAAATCAGTACTTTTTAATAGAAACGACTTGGCCAAAAATCTGAAAGAATCTTTTTTTTTTTTTTTTTTTTTAGATTTTATTTATTTATTTGACAGATCACAAGTAGGCAGAGAGGCAAGCAGAGAGAGAGGAGAAAGCAGGCTCCCTGTGGAGCAGAGAGCCTGATGCGGGGCCTGATCCCAGGACCCTGGGATCACGACCCGAACCGAAGGCAGAGGCTTTAACCCACTGAGCCACCCAGGCACCCCCAAAAATCTGAAAGAATCTTAAGACCATTAAAACAGAAGTTCAATGTAAAGAAAGAAATAAATAATACAGACAATCCTCATGTTGCACAGTTCAAACATACAGATTTCAATTACCACGATTTAGCTAAACAACACTACTGCCTTCAAAGAAAAACATGGCTTAAATTTCAGTTTCCATGGCATATGAACCATGAATAATTGCATAAGTACAAATTTTGCTAATAGCTATTCATCACATGAATTACTATGTAAATGACCATTATATGATTTTTATCCTTGCTGTTATTGATGTGATATAATCACATTGATTGATTTGTGAATATTGAACCACCCTTGCATCCCAGCTATAACTCCCACTTGATCATGGTGAATGATTTTCTTTATGTATTGTTGGATATGATTTGCTAATATTTTGCTGAGTATTTTTGCATTTATGTTCATCAGAGATACTGGCCTGTACTTCTTTTTTTGTAATGTCTTTATTTGGTTTTGGTATCATGGTAATTCTGGCCTCATAGAGTGCATTTGTAAGTTTTCCTTCCTCTTCTATATTTTGGAATAGTTTGAGAAAAGTAGGCACTAACTCTTCTTTAAATGTTTGGTAGAATTCACCCATTAAACTGTGTGGTCCTAGACTTTTGTTTGTCGGGAGTTTCTTGATTACTGATTCAATTTCATTGCAAGTAATTGGTCCATTCAAATATTCTATTTCTTCCTGTTTCAGTTTGTGAGGTTAAATGTTTCTAGAAATTTATCCATTCTTTTAGGCTGTCCAATTCACTGGTGTGTAATTTTTCATAATAGTCTCTTATAATCCTTTGTATTTCTGTGGTGTCAGTTATTATTTCTCTTATCTCATTTCTAATTTTATTTATTTGAGTCTTCATTTTTTTCCATGAGTCTGGCTAGACATTTGCCAACTTTGTTGATCTTTTCAAAGAAAGAGCTCCTTGTTTCCTGATCTATTCTATTGGGCTTTGTTTGTTTGTTTCCATTTCATTTATTTCTGTTCTAATCTTTATTATTTTCTTCCTTTTACTGGCTTTGTGTTTTCTTGCTTTTCTTTTTCTAGTTCCTTTAGGTGTAAGGTTATGTTTTTTATTTGAGATTTTTTCTTGCTTCTTGAGGTAGGCCTGTAGGGCTATAAAATTCCCTCTAAGAACAGCTTTTGCTGCATCCTAAATATTTTGGACCTTGTGTTTACATTTTCATTTGTTTCCATGTATTTTTTTTTAAATTTCCTCTTTGATTTCTTGGCTGACACGTTCATTGTTTAGTAACATGTTATTTATCTTCCATGTATTTGTGTTCTTTCCAGATTTTTTCTTATCATTGATTTCTAGTTTCATAGCATTGTGGTCAAAAAAGATGTATGGTATGACTTTGATCTTTCTGAAGTTGTTGAGACTTATTTTGTGGCCTAATATGTTATCTCTTCTGGAGAATGTCCCATGTGCACTTGAGAAGAATGTGTGTTCTGCTGTTTTAGGGTGAACTTTCTGAATGTATGTTAGATGATTCATTCGATCCAATGTGATCGGACTCATTAAAAGCCACTGTTTCCTTGTTGGACTTATATCTGTTTGGATGATATATCCATTGATGTAACTGGGGTGTTAAAGTCCCCTACTATTATTCTATTGCTATCAATTTGTTCCTTTATATTTGTTATAAAATATTTTATATATTTGGGTGCTCCCTTGTTGGGCACATAAAATTTAAAATTATTATATCTTCCAGTTGGATTCTTCCCTGTATGATTATATATTGTCTTTGTCTCTTATTACAGTCATTGTTTAAAGTCTATTTTGTTTGATACAAGACTTGCTACCCCAAGTTTCTTTTCACCTCCATTTGTGCAATAAATGTTTTTCCATCCCTTCACTTTCAATCTGCATGGGTCTTTAGGTCTGAAATGAATCTCTTGTAGGTAGCATATAGGTGTGTTGTGCTTTTTTATCCATTCATTCACTCTATGTCTTTTGGAGTGTTTAGTCCATTTACAGTCGAGGTAATTATTCATAGTAATGTACTTACTTTGTATTACTTTTTTTATTGCTGTTCTTGTATTCTTCTCTGTTCCTTTCTTCTCTTGTTCTCTTTCACAGTTTGATGGGTTTCGTTAGTGATATACTTGTATTCTTTTCTCTATTTTTGCATATCTATTACTGGTTTTTGATTTGTGGTTACCATTAGATTTGTATATAACATCTTCTGCATATAGCAGTCTACATTAAGCTGATGGCTGCCTAAGTTTGAACCCATTATTCACTCCCCATGTTTCAGGTGTATGGTGTTATACTTTATGTCCTTTTATTTTGGGAATCTTCCGACTGATTTTTACACAAAAAAGAATCCCAAGGAGGCTCCATGCCCAGAGCATGCAGTGTTAGCAAGGTTTATACACATCTACTGCAGGAGGGGACCTGCAACCTCTCAGAAACCCTGCCCAGGCCAGCCAGGTTGGAGGGGGCAGATCTGCAGAAGCACACAATGGCAGGCATGCTGTTAGCAAGTTAGGTAGGGAGTTTTGGTGCCACATCAATTCCTGCGAATGTCCTTGTGTGTAGGCTGAGAGGTAGGAGAGGAAATGGTGCCCACCTGTTCCTTCATTACAGGAGAAATCTCTAACAATCCCTGCCCCTTCCAATGCATACGCTGAGATTAGTAAACAAAGCTTTCTCTTGTATACCACAGACATTTTTCAAACTGCTTTTTCTATGCTCTGTCTCAGGGGCTATTTGCTGTGCTGTCTCTTTAAGGGCAGGCAGGGGCTCAGTTTCCTCTCACTCACCTGGCTCTCCCAGAGCCAAACCCACTGACTTTTAAAGTTCCAGGTGTTAAGTCCTGCTGATTGTAAGAACTGATGAAATTATGCCCTTCTGGTTTTTAAAGCCAAATGTTATAGGGATTCACTTCCCATATATTCACTTCCCTGTGTGGGGGTCCCTGTGCCTGGGATGCCTGATGTGAGAGTCTGTTTCTCTCCCTTCTCTGAGCCCACAGCATCCCTCCCTCCCTCAGTCATGTGGGTCCATTTAGCTCCCCACTGCATCTATGCCCTCTTCAATGTGGCCTTTTCTCTATATTAATTATGGAAAGTCTGCTGTGCCCATCTTTGGGCCATTTTCTGGGTTATTTACACTGATGTGCATGTTATCTAGTGGTATCCATGAGATGAGGTAAGCTTAGGATGCCCTTACACCCCCATCTTCTTTAGAAGTTCTATTTTGGTAAAATTCTTAAAGGTCATGGAACAATGGTAATTTTTCCCATTGATTAAGAGTGCTTTGCACAATTTCATTTTGCATGGCCTTTTTTTATAGTCTCACCCTACTGTGCAAAGCAAGTACTACCTATATATTTTCACCAGGTATAAAATTCTAGGTTGACAGAATTTGTTTTTCTTTTCTTTCATTACTTTAAAAATGTGGTTTCACTATTTTCTAGCTTGCCCTGTGTCTGAAATGAAGTATGTCATGCTTATCTTTATTTTTGTGTAAGCTGTGCTTCTCTGGCTGCTTTTAAGATTTCTTCTTTTCACTGGTTTTACAGAATTTGCTCATAATATCCTCTGATGTCACTTTCTTCATGTTTCTTGTGCTTGAAGTTTATTGAGTTTGTTGGATTTGTGAGGTAATGATTTTTGTCACATTTAGAAAACTTTTAACAATTACTTTTTTTCAAGTATTTGTCCTGTTCTCCTCTCCTTTGGGGACTCCCATTTTATGTATATTTGGCTGCCTGAAATTACTGTAGATCTCACTGGTGTTCTTTCTTTTTTTTTTTTTTTTCTTTCTGTGTTTCATTTGGGAAGTTTATATTACTCTGTATCCAAATTCACCACTCTTCTTTTACAGTATCCAGTCTGCTATTAATCACATCCAGTGTCTGTTTCATCTTGGGCATTACAGTTTCCTTTAACTTGGATTTTTCTTTATTTTCCCTGTGTCTACCTCACAGGCTCAATCTTCTCATCAGCTTCTTAAATACACAGAATGCCATCATAATAACTTTTAAAACCCTCTCCTACTAATTCTATCATCTAGGCATTTCTGGTTCAATTTTAATATATTAATTTTTCTTATTACTAGATTAGAGTAGCATTTGCTCTAGGTCCAAATTTTTCCCACTACTGATGCAAAACCCTTCTTAGCACTCTACCCACAGACCAATGAATTAAGAGGTTTTCTGCTTTGGCTGTTGAGACCAGGTACTGTTCCCAGTCCTGTGTGAGTTCTAAAATTTATTCCCTCTAACTCTTTGGGGTGGTTCTCTCCTCACTCTTAGTAAATTTTTTATGCCAACCAATAATCAGTAATCAGCTGCATACTCAGTTGGGACCCTCTGCAGTTTTCCAGGGGTTCTCTCTGTGCAGCTCTCTCCTCTCTAGTAGTTGTCCTAAGATTCTATCTCCCCAGACTTCCAATACTTTTCCTCAACCCCTTTTGAGTGACAGGTTCTGTCTGGATTGGCCTCCCTGGGAAAATGCTCCAGGCAAAAAGCTGAAAGAATGCTAAGACTCGCCTTATTTGTTTACTTTTTTAGAAATAATTTGCTTCACTGTTTAACATCCAGTGCCTTCAGAACCATTTTGTTTCCTATCTTTTTTTTTTTTTTTTTAAATTTTTTTTTTTTTTTTTTTTTATTTATTTGTTAGAGAGAGAGCGAGCGAGCACAGGCAGACAGAGTGGTAGGCAGAGGCAGAGGGAGAAGCAGGCTCCCCGCGGAGCAAGGAGCCTGATGTGGGACTCGATCCCAGGACGCTGGGATCATGACCTGAGCCGAAGGCAGCTGCTTAACCAACTGAGCCACCCAGGCGTCCCTGTTTCCTATCTTTTGATAGCAGTTTTTGGTTATTTCAGTTAAGAAGGGAAATTCAGTATCTACTATGGCCAAAAAAGAAACTCAAAATACCCAGAATTTTTATCTTAATTTTCCTAACAATACCTCAGTTCCTTACTTCTTTTAGAGAAAAACTCCTCCATCTTTCGCATTCATTTTTTAGTCTATCTTTTTGTTAACTAAGAAAAATTTAAAAGAAATGTAAATGTATTTAAATTAAATTTAAATGTATTTAAATTAAATTTAAAAGAAATGTAAAAGAAACTATAGAAGACTAAAAGCAATGATGCATGTGAAAGATCTGAACTGAAACATTAAAATACCTTGCTTTAGACATCCTACATTCATTACCAGCATGCAGTTTATCATTTGATTATTGAAGAAAAATTTACAGAAGAATAAATAGTCTTAATGTTTCCCAAGCCTTTACAAATAACACATGCCAGATTCAAATATATGCATGTTTCTGCACACCAACAGATTAACAGACAATTCCATATGAGACAGTTCCTATAAGCCTGACACCTGGTCAGACCATGTAAAGTACAGTGCATTGTGCCAGTCCTCTAGGAACCTAGAGGGCCTGGGACATAGCAGGGAAACAGTGAAGCCCTTTTGAATGAATAAATGAATGCAGGGATCAATGAACAAATCTACTGAGATGGGAAGACCAAGCTGTGCCAATTTTAGATGAGGAGGAGTCTCAGGAGAATGTAATTCACTCAATCCAGAAGAAAGGGAATGATATTTAAAAAATAAATAAATAAAAAGAACTCCTAGAGACAGAAAGTAGAATGAAGGTTTTCAGTAGTGGGGATGGTAGAGGAGTGGAAGGAGGAATCATTGTTTAGTTGGTACATCTTCAATTATGCAAGACTTAAAATATTCTGTGGATGGATGGTGGGCTAGTAACACAACAATATGAATATACTTAATGGCTGAAATGTACTCTTAAAAATGGTTAAGATAGCAAATTTTTTGTGCTTTTTACCACACTTAAAATTTTTAAGTAAATACATAAAATCATCAAAGCTGAGAAGATTTTTTTTAATACATAGAATTAGCCAGGTATAGAGTAAGAAAAAAATCTTTTCCTCTACTCATCTGAGGTTCCCCAGCTGGGGCCCTATAAATTAGACTGGCCAATGACAGGGTAACAAAAGAACAACAAATGTAAGTTTATTAACATGTGCATTATGCATATACACATGGGAGCACCCAGCAATGAGTAACTCAAAGGAGTGATTAGAATTGGAGCTTATGGGGAGCCTGGCTGGTTTAGTGTCTGACTCTTGATCTCAGCTCAGGTCTTGACCTCAGGGTGCATATACACATGGGAGCACCCAGCAATGAGTAACTCAAAGGAGTGATTAGAATTGGAGCTTATGGGGAGCCTGGCTGGTTTAGTGTCTGACTCTTGATCTCAGCTCAGGTCTTGACCTCAGGGTCATGAGTTCAAGCCCTATATTGGGCTCCATGTTAAAATAATAAGAATAATACAAATTAATCAATTATTAATTAAATTTTGAAAAGAATTAGTGCTTTTATGCCATCTTAGGCTAACCTGGGCTAACCAAAGAAAAACCGGTTTGGGGCTTCTAGGCAGAGCAAGATGACTAGGAAAATTATGGTAACAAGGATCATCTGATAAGGTTTGTTATGCAAATTCAAGTCAGTGTCTTTTCCACTGATAGAAGTTTACACCTCCTCTTCCTGGCACTGGAGAAGGAGACATCTCTACAAATGGAAACTTTCTTTTCAAAAAGAAAGGGGTTGTCCTGTTTTTAGAGCTTTCATTGTATCCTCTGGTTCGCAATATCTTTTCACTCAAAATAGTCTATGTCTCCAGAGAGGCATATTTGGGGTGGTAAATTCTTATATTCATAACACTATTAGCATATAGGCTCCACCTATCAAGAGTATTTTTTCCCTTATTTATAATTTAAATTTTACACTAGGAAAATATGTGTTAGTCTTTGGCTTAACAATAAACTGGCCTATTGATATTCTATCAAACTTTATCTGAAGCAGCCACATAACAACTACTTTCTTCACCTTAATATTCCCAAATTACAGTTTGAGAAAAGTAAGAACTGTAAGTTTACATCGATTTACAACAATACCCATTTATGCTGTGGGGACTACAAGTGATTCCTTATACACTCCCAACATGAGTTGAATGCTTACCATGTGCCAAACTTTGAGACAGGCATTCATCGACCTTGTCTACTTTAGTTCTCCCAACATTTTGTACAGTAATACTATCTCAGGTGAGGAAACAGAGTTATAAAGATTTTTTATAAAACTTGCCATAATTATGCAGCTTAAATAGAGAAGTCAGGTTTCAAAGGCAGTTCTATATGTCTCTAAAATCCATATTCTTTACTTTCTGCTACTTACTAAACAACGTGTTTCAGTATTGTAGTGGTCCCCAAAGTGTAACCCTGAAACCAGCAGCATCAGCACCATCTAGGAACTCATTAGAGATGCAAAAACTTGGTTCCTTCCCAGACCTACTGAATCAGAAATTTTGGAAGTGGAGCTCAGTAAGTGATTCTGATGCCCACTCAAGTGTGAAAGCCACTGAATTATCAGATGACCAGTGGCAACGAGGAGAAACTTTAGAAGATAAGAGAGTGGGGTGAGACAGGTATGGTGGGTGTAAATTGGCCTAGTCTCTGATAACATCCTCCATTGGGTGATTAGATCTGCAGCTTCAAGAACTCTCATGAAAAGGGATATGCCCAGAATCTGTTGCCCAATATGGTGATAAAGTGAATCCTAAGTATGGTACAATAACTTCTTCCAACACAGTATCAATGCATAATAAAGGGATTCCAAAATGATGTGGGAAACAAAGGTAAAAAGAAAAATTAAATTACCTTACTACTTACAACCTACTAACAAGTCCTTGAAATACACAGAGTAACATTCCTCTAGGAACTGAGCTGCCTCAATGTTAATGCTTTGCTAAGGGCAAAAGGCAATTTTAGCTTAACATTATCCCAACCTCCCAGGATCCTATAAGACTACTTTAACATAGGGACGCCTGGGTGGCTCAATGGGTTAAGCCGCTGCCTTCGGCTCGGGTCATGATCTCAGGGTCCTGGGATCGAGTCCCACATTGGGCTCTCTGCTCGGGAGGGAGCCTGCTTCCCTCTCTCTCTCTCTCTCTGCCTGCCTCTCTGCCTATTTGTGATCTCTCTCTGTCAAATAAATAAATAGAATCTTTAAAAAAAGTCTACTTTAACATATAAAAATTCCTTTGGAGGGATGCCTGGGTGGCTCAGGTGGTTAAGTGTCTGCTTTTGGCTCAGGTCATGATCCCAGGGTCCTCGGATGGAGTCCCACATCAGGTTCCCTGCTTAGTGGGAAATCTGCTTCTCCCTCTGCCTGCCACTCCCCCTGCTTGTGTTTGCTCTTGCTCTCTCTCTCTGGCAAATAAATAAATATAATATGTTTTTAAAAAATTCCTTGGGAAACTTCATTTATCTCTACCCCCCTAAAATATATGTTAGCAATCATCCTCCAAGCATATGATCCACCAATGTACATCTGAAGGGTCTCATGACTGAGTTTTAACTAGACTGTAATAAATGATGTTTTCCTAACCATAGCTGAACCCCTCAAGGTCCTGGAAACTTTTCTTCCAAAATTCCTTAGAGACAGGCTATCTCTAACCTCCTCCCAACTTGAAAGTATATGATCAGCCACTCCTCATGCCCCCAATGCAGTTCTTTCTACCCACGGGTCCTGTCCCCATGATTTAATAAAAAAACACCTTTTTGCACTGAAGATGTCTCAAGAATTTTTTCTTAGCCATCGACTCTGAACTCCAAACTACATCACAAAGTACAAGGTGAAACATCCATATCCAGGGTCCTTAAGTCATATTCCTGAAGTCATACTTGGACCACACATGTAGCCACGCATACACACACAGGAGCCAATAAATAAGAAAACTTATTTGTACCTGTCTAACATAACTACTTCACAACAACTTAGCATATTATGGCTCAAGCAGCTTGACATACTTCCTCAAAGACCCCTTATTACAGGTAAATGTCTAGTAACATCCCACTGAACTAGAGCTCTTAGAGGAAATAGCACTCTGAGACACCAGAAGTACAGACACAGATGTTATTCAGGAAATTTGACACTGCTTTCTCCCACCCTGACCTCAAAGGAGGACACAGATTTGTTGATTCTGGATGGGTCAACAACTAGGTGAGCCCAATATGTTCATAAATATTCTTATGTTTAATTTATAGATAACTTGTGAAGTTCTCCTGTAATAAAAGATCAGTAGTATAGCAAAAATTGAATTTTCATATCAAATGAGATCTGAGCAAGCAGTATCTCAGGCAGTAATCTTCCTTCTATGAGGGACATGGTTTCTGGGAGAAACCATTGCAAGACACGTCTCATCTACTTCCACCTTGTGTGATCACCTTGTTTCTAATAAGATTTCCTTTCCTTGGCTAATTAAAACACCATCTGGGCTAGTTAATAAAAATATGCCAAGTTTGTAATTTTTTAAAAATGTGACCCTTATAAATAAAACAAAAAATAAAGAAATTAAAAATTTTAAAAGCCAGCCCACTAGGCAGTGGAACTCCTCTTTCAGGACTTCTAGCATTGGAAGAGCAGAGCCAAGTATTACTGGGCAGAGAGAGGAGCAGCCAGGGAGGGCTGACTGGGCTGGGAGTTGACACAGAGAGATGCAAGAAAGGTGAGAATCTTACTTCTTGTTAGATCTTGTCCATATGTCTTCCACAGAGGGACTCACAGTAGTGCCTAGTGTAGCCTGGTCCTAGATCTAACCTAGTGGGAAGAAGCAGTCAAAGAGATGGAAGAGAATGTCACAAGAGCTGAGAGCAACAAGATGCAAGTTTAGGCAAAGACCTGCTCAAAATACCAAGCTTTAAAAAAAAATCCATAGGGGTGCCTGGGTAGCTGACTCAGTTAACTGTCTGCCTTCCCCTCAGGTCATGATCCCAGGGTCCTGGGATTGAGTCCGGCATTGGGCTCCCTGCTGAGCAGAGACACTGCCTCTCCCTCTGCACACTCCTCTCCTCCACCTGCTCATGTGCTCACGTGCATCTGCACACTCTCTCTCTGTCTCTCCCAAATAAATAAATGAAATCTTAAAAAAAAAAAGATTGCTTTAAAAATATATATATCCACAGAAAAGGCAAAGGGGTTATGGCGTTATCTCATTACTTCCTCATCCTATGATAAAAAACATTCTTTCTTAGAAAAAAAATCAATGGTTTGAGTGTGAAAAAACATTGACTACCAGCTCCCAGATAGTTAATATAAAGTCATTACATTCCTAAAAATTACCACAGGCAGGCAATTACAAATAAATGACAGACCCTGGTCCAGAGAAAGTGTAAACAGGACTCTCAGTATCTAGTCAAAATTTTGGCCAAATCACTTTCTATAAATGGAGGATATTATTAGGCAATATTCACCAATTTACTTGGGGGGAGAAATATTTCTTTTTGGTGGTAACTGTGATGTTACCAGAGAATGTAAAATTGGGATTAACCAGGTGGTACATTTTAATCTATAATAGTTTTCAGGCTTGTACATGAGAATATTCTATGGCTGCCCTGAAGAATTTTTTATTTTAATTTGATTCAGTTAAAAAATAAAACTAAACTATGCCTCTTTCTTGTTAGTTTTTGGAGTAATTTAAATGTAACATAGATGTACTAGTAAGGATCTTGGTATAAAACATATGGCATGCTCCTAAGATTTTACGTAAAGAGAGTTTTTGAAGCTGTGAAGAAAGCTAAAGGAATCCAGAAAAGATGGTGAAAAATCCCAGATATTACCAGCCAATTCCATTATATCCTTCAAGTCTACAAGGCAAGAGGAGGGAAAAGTGTTTCCAGAGCCTGGAGAAACCTAGAGCCCTGACAGAAGGGTAAACTGACAAGTCCGGTTTATATGTTAAAGAAGTGCTTCAGTCTGAGAGCCTCTCCTAGATCCAGTCAGAGGGATCACACTGTGAATATTATTAATACCATTAACAATAATAGTGAATACTAATCAAGGTATTACTACATGGCATCCACTGTTATAAGCATCCAGCATGCATGTTCTTATTCAATCCTCAAATGAGTGTTATAGAAATGCATACTATTTCTGTCCTCACTTTGCAGAGAGATTAAATAATGTGACCACTCACACAGTTTGTGAAAAGCTGAATCCAAACGCAAACCCAGGCAGTCTGACAGCGGAGGCTATTAACCTAACCTACACTACAAACAAGTGAATGAAAGAAGGAAAGGAGAGAGAGAGGGAGGGAGGGAAGGAAAAAAGGAAGGAAGGAAGGAAGGAAAGAAAAGAAAGGAAGGGAGGAAGGGTGGGGGGAAGAAAAAAAAGAGGGAGGAAGGAAGGAAGGAAGAAAGGATAAAAGGAAGGAAGGAAGGGATTTGTGCAATTAGAATCAAGTGACAGTGTAATCCTTAGAGTGAATCAAAAATCAGGGAATTTGCTCCAGACTCCACTCTCTGATTTGGTTGGTTTCCTTAGGCAGAGAGATTTCTTTAATTATGTAAAACCTATTTAAGGAACTGTTTTCTGATTCATCCCATGAGGAAAAAAAAAAAAAAAGGCACATGCACACACACACACACACACACACACACACACAGAGCATCTTTGCATCTTGAAATTGTTGAATATTTTGCCTTTTCAAAGATGCTTGTTTGTCTGTGTTTATCAGCGGCAATTTTATGCCCAGCTGGACCAAAGGCAGCCAGTTGGCATTCAGCCCCAGCTAGGTCTTGCCAGTCACTGCACCTTGTCTATATCCAAGCCTTAAGTTAACTCTGAGGGGGCATTCAGAATATTGTTTCAGGAAAGAGTTTCCATAACAGGCTGGAAGGCTGCATCTCTTAGAAAATGCTAGATGGTATTCACTTCCAACTCCTCACAACCCTCAACTCTCATTCCAAATACCATTTTGTTTTTAAGCAGGGAAGTCTATATATTCTTCTAACTTGTATTGTTCATTAGAAAAAGATTATAACCCAGTTTTGATAAATTCATCACTGAATATGTTCTATCAAATTTACAGCCAAATACCATTTGTTTTTTTACTTTTTGCAAAAATACTATTTCATATAGAAAAGTGCATGAAAGTTTGGAGCTCAGCTAATTATCAAAAATGAATATATCTGTGTAGCCCCTACCTAGGTCAAGAAATTGAAAATAAGCAGCATTTCAGAATCTGTCTTGTGCCTCCTCCTAATCATTGACCACCTTATCTCTAAAAGAAATCTTTGCCTTAACTTCCAATTCCAGGGATGAGTTTTACCTGTTTGGAGACTTCATATAAATGGAGCCATGCCATATGTACTCTTCAATGTCTGGATTGACCCACGTTGCCACACAAGGTTAAAGTTTATTTTCATTACTATATAATATTCCATGGCATGAATATAAGACAATTTATGTAAATATTCTACTGTTGATAAATATTTGTAAATTGCAGTACATGACTGACAAAGGTCTTGTATATAAAATACTTAGAGACATACTACATGATAAAACTATCAATAGCCCAATGGAAAAAAAGTCTTAAGAGACACTTAAAAAAAAAAAAAAAGATATCCAAATAATCAAAAACATGAGAAGACTCTCAATCTCATTAGTCATCTAGAAAATGCAAATTTAAGCACGGGTGAGATAACCACTACAACCCACAATTTCAGCAATGGCAACAAGTCCTACCCAATGTGGAACTAATTTATTTGACTTCCTTCTTCAAGCCAGTCAGTGGTTCTTCATCATCTTTAGCACAGAGTATAATCTATACCATCTCAGTTTATGTTATAAAAGAAGAGAATATTCAGAAACTGTAATGGTGGATGCCTCTAAAAGAACTTGTTGACTGGGGAATAGGACAAAACAGACTAACTTTGCAGGCATGCCTGGGTGGCTCAGTCAGTTAAGCATCTGCCCTCACCTCAGGTCATGACCCCAAGGTCCTGGGACTAAGTGCCCCATGGAACTCCTTGCTCAGTGGGGAGCCTGCTTCTCCCTCTGCCTGCAGCTCCCCCTGCTTGTGTTTGCTCATGCTCTCTCTCTCTATCTCTCTGATAAATAAATAAACAAAATTTTTATTTAAAAAAAAAACCAAAAAACAAAAAACAGGGGTGCCTGGGTGGCTCACTGAGTTAAAGCCTCTGCCTTCAGCTCAAGTCATGATCCCAAGGTCGTGGGCTCAAGCCCTCATTGGGCTCTTTGCTCAGCGGGGAGCCTGCTTCCTCCTCCCCCTCTGCCTGCCTCTCTGCCTATTTGTGACCTCTCTCCATCAAATAAATAAAATCTTTATATATATATATATATATATATATATATATATATATATATAAAACCGACTAACTTTTCATCTTTTCATTGTATACTCTTTATATTTTTAGTTTGGTATGAAAGCCATGTATCACCTATTCAAAAAATATTTTTTAATGTATGCCATAAGATTCTGCATATTTTCAATACATTTGCTACAAAGTTGGTTCTGAGCATCCCAAGAGCCAAAGAAACCCTGGGTAATGTGAATAAGTTTAAGTCATTTGTCCATTAGGATAAAACCAAACCAGATCCTAGGAACAAGCCCAGATTTTCCTGGTTCTAAAAATCAGAAAAGAAGTTTCCTGTGGGGTCTTATGAAAAGAATATTTTCTAGGGGAAACCTTCAACAATATTTCCAAGTAATTTAAAGAGTGACTTTGAGGCAGCAGATTCCCCCCACCCCCGACAAGTCAAAAGCATAACCAAAAACACAGTTTGATAAAGCAACTCTCCCATGGACTAACCATCTCATTTTGATGGTTTCAGATGCTCCATTCAAACTGGACCCTGCAATATGATCGCTACAGGATAACAATATTTTCCTTGAATAATATATATGAAAGAACTTTGCACAAGTCAGACCTGACAATAACGATGTAGTCTGATCCTGAGGTAAAGTAGTTTCCTCCTATCCACAGGGGTTCTGTTCCAAGACCCCCAGAGGAATGCCTGAAATCAGAGATAGTACTGAACCCTATATATAGGATCTTTTTTTCCTTTACATATACACCGATGATAACATTTAATAGTAAACGAGGCACAGTAAGAGATTAACAAGAATAATAAATTAGAACAGCTATAATAACAATATACTGTGATAAAATTTTGTCAGTATGGTCTTGCTCAGAATATCTTATCATACTGTGCTCACCCTTCTTTTTCTTCTTGTGCTGACTTGAGATGGTAAACGCCCACATGAGGGGAATGACATCGGCACTGGGTCGTAGTGTTAGGAGAATCACCTGCTTCCAGATCACAGTTGACCATGGGTAACTGAAATAGTGGAAAGCAAAACTGTGGATAAGGGGGAGAACTACAGTAAGCTTACCTTCAGTATCAGGAATATTACAGATTCTTGCCTTGCAAGAAGTTTGGAGAAGATAACTTCTAGGATCCTCTCAATTGTTAAGATTCCACAAGATGGTACCTCCACATGTCTTGAAACTACCTCTTTAAAGTTTCAACACATCTCTATGCATTAGGACTTACTATTTAAATAAATTTATGAACTTCTGCTTGCCTTGCTCATTTGGCTGCTTTGTATTTAGGAAATTCTCTGAATAGAATTAAAGGTGTTATTGGCAGTAGTTTAAAGAAAGCCAAAAGCTAAGTCTGTAACTAATGAGACATTTAAGAAGTCCCAGTTTAAGAAATCCCCAGGCCCAGTTCCACATCTATCAGCTACCCTCTCTGCTTGATAAGGTTTAGTAATTCTCCAAAAACAAGAGCCACTAGTCCACCTCTTGCCCTAGATTTCTTTACATCAGAAGAGAGGAGAAAGTATCTCCACCTGGGTCTGCGTAAAACTACAATAAAAATCAGAGGGCCAATCCCTCTTTTAAACATACATGCACACTTCAAAATGGAAAAAATCCCTTAATTTAAAAGGAAAAGGAAGGGAGGGAGGAAAAAGAGCATAAAAGAAAAAAAAAAAAAAGTAAGACAGGAACTTTTGGCCCTAATTTGCAAGGAACAAGATGGGGAGAGGAATGTCCTTTCCATCCAGAGTGAAACCTGGTCCTGGGACATCTCCTGTTACCACATTCCACTGGCACCTACAAGGTAAGGACCACTCCTAGCTTGTGGCTGAAGGGAAACAGGAAAGGGAAAAAGGCTGAGAACAACGGTCTGAATGGGAGTGTATGCAAACTAAATCAAATGTATTGTTCAAAATTTACAGTGGGTCATCTCTTCTTTTTTCTTATTTCTTTTCAATATCGAATGAAGGGCTGACCAGCAAGGTCAAACTCCCCTTATTAATGAGGCATCGCTAGGGCTCTGTCTCATTAGGGCACTCAGAACTGTGCATTTACTGCAATTTGCAGCACTTAATAGAGAAAGGTCAGAGCGGGTCACGTTCAATTTCCACTTGGCAGAGGGAGGAAAAATGGAAGCAATTCATTTGCACAAATTTGAATAATTCTTCTCAGTCTCCTTTTCTTTATCTACGTATGGATAATTCCTGCATCTTACCTCACTCACAATCATTTCAGAACTGCTAGAGGCCGGATTTCTATGAAGGCTGTAATGGAGCTGACAGATTCTATGAATCCAGGTGTCAAAATAAAGCCTCTGGCTTCTTCCCCCGCCCCCCTTCCCACAACGGGGAATAGGAGCTGCCTCTAGTGAGCTCTTAAACTTATCATAAATGTATCAAGATTGCTGTGGGCCATGAAACAGCTGTAGACAATTAATCTTTCCACAATTCTTCGGCATAAGAATTGCTTTCCCCGCAAAGTAACATCTGCCGTGCCGAGGTGATTATTCACGGCCGAGGGGCGCCGCCATAGTTTTATGCATAGAGCCATCAGTGGCAATGAAGCAAAATTTATAGTTTTCCCTGGTTCAGTAAAAATAACATTTCAGCTGCATTAAAACATCATCCATCAGCATTGTCCCAGAGCCCTGAGCCCCATCTCATCTAAAGAAATTAAAAAGTATTCATTTTAATGCTAACTTCTGAAGCTTGCAATGACATTACTGCCTTCTTCTGGAGGGGGTCAGGGGAGGACCATCACAGAGGAAGATGGCAGGGAAAGGTTATGGAGCACAGAGAAGCCAAGTATTAAATGTGCTACTAGATAGTCATGATGTCCCGATTACCCGACTGCTGGTTCTTACTTATTTGTAACCCCTGAACGCTTAATCAAAAATCCCTGAATCAAATGGAAAGCCAAAGAAGAAACATTATTTCACAGAAGCAATGTAATTCCTCGGCTTCAATGAAAAGGATACCGAGGCCATGGCTGCCTTTTCCAATGCCGAGGGCATTTGTTTCTTTGAAACAGTTGTTTCACATTTGTCTGAAGAAGTAAAATCTTACCTAGGGAAGAGACTGGGTATTTGGGTTTGAACTTCCCTCTGCCTTATGCCAAGCTCAGGGTTTGCTCTCAATAGTGAAAGGGCCTCCTGGTACTTTGGAGCTCTATCTATAGGAAGTTACAGGTTTTAGACCTGGCTATGTGGCTATTTGAACATAAGAAAATAGAGGAAGAGAAAGAGGGAACCCCAAGGACTACCTGGTTTACACAGACTTTATACACAGTGCATGTCTCTGAATCCACCAATTTGCAAATAAAATAGAAATCATATGTTATATCCACACTCACATCCACTGCATTCCACTGAACCACCCTTATAATACTTAATACTTATGCTTTAAGAATTTCAAATAATGAGCCTTGCAGTCAGTATTTAGCTGAGTGCTATGTTCCAAGTCCTGTGCTATATAGCTAGAAGTGCACAAACTTGTAAAGGAGCACTCCTGCCTTTCAACAGCTCACCGTCCACAGGGAAACATGTAAACCACTGAAATACAGGTGAGGAGTGATATCATAAAAGCATAAATGAAGTGCTATGTTTGCGCAAAAAATATAATCGTTCAATTGGGGAGAATGGAAGATAGAAGGTGTCAATTCAAATGCAGTTCAGAGAAATGGAGGCTATTTGAAAACCCACTATTTAAAGCATTAGTAAATATCATCTGGCAATTGTGTCATCATACCTAAAAACTACTACTCAAGGTCATGAACAAATTGACTTGGAAAGTCACCTAAAAAAAGACAAAGAGAAAGCAGCTGGGAAGTAATGAACTGGATGGTGAGATTTGGGCTCCAGAGCTACAGTTCTGAAATATCAATGGTGCTGCCCCTTACTGAGGTTTTATAAGGTGCAATGCTCTATAAAGGATCTCTTAAAATCAATGTTTGTCCTTGGCATGTTTTCATCCAAAAGTGAAAGCTAATCATTTTTTACTCATTGGAGATTCTCCTAATTTCACAGTCAATGAAACACAGATTTCACTGGAAGCCAAAAGCTGAATTTTACAAAGGTCAAAGGGAAAGTTCAAGTTGCTGTGTCAGTGAGTCTCAAACCACAGGATGAGATGTGCTGTTGGTCACAGCAGAATACCCTCGATAAAGGAGAGGCTCCTTGCGTGACAGGTAGTTCAGAATACAGATCCCAAGCATATGCTCACAGTACAGCAAGGTTCTCCAGTATTTTTAAACTAATCCTTTTTGTTTGTTTTCTAATTTAAAAATACTAATATTTTTGGAAATTTGGGAAAGGCTTTGTACCCTTCAGTAAAAGAACTTTTAAATCTTTTCAATAAAGTTATACTTAGTTAAGTTTAAGGTTGAGAGAAAGAGAAACTTGTTTAATATAAGTTTTAAAGTTTTATATACAAATATTTAAATTGACAAATTTATATATCATAAATTTTATAATAATAAAATTTTAGGGCGCCTCGGTGGCTCAGTGGGTTAAGCCTCTGCTTTCGGCTCAGGTCATGATCTCAGAGTCCTGGAATCGAGGCCCGCTTTGGGCTCTCTGTTTGGCGGGGAGCCTGCTTCTCCCTCTCTCTCTCTGCCTGCCTCTCTGTCTACTTGTGACCTCTCTCTCTGTCAAATAAATAAATAAAATCTTTAAAAAAAATTTTTTAATATATTATATACAACTGTATATATAAATATATACATAAACAACTTTATACAACTAGATACAGATCTGAATATTTATGTTCAGTTCTGATCACATGATTTTTCTGTAACACATGTCTCTTCAGCCATTCCTGAATATATTTAAACAGAAACTTAATGAGGGAAAAGGGTCTGGAAGAATGCAGGACTTTCAATGAAAAGCTGACAATACAATACAAAATAATTCTGGTGAAAAAGAAAAGTTAGCTAAATAAAGAGTATACACAAATAAATATAGGTTTAATAACTTCATGTACAAAAGAGGAAATAAAATCTAGAAGGACATTTTGTAAGTACATAAAACTGTAGGAATATTGTTTCAAAAGCTAAAATCCAGAATGGATTAAAGACAGCAAAAAATTCTACAAGCAAAATGTACTTTTTAAAGCTGTGCTTATTATCACAAGAACAAAGAATGCATCATGGCCACCTTGCTGTGTGGAGTCAGAATTAGTCAATGCCTATTTTGTTTCAATTGTCTCTATTTTTTTAAAAAATTTTTTTAAGATTTTATTTATTTATTGGACAGAGAGAGATCACAAGAGGGTAGAGAGGCAGGCAGAGACAGAGAGAGGGGGAAATAGGCTCCCCACTGAGCAGAAAGCCCAATGCGGGGCTCAATCCCAGGACCCTGGGATCATGACCTGAGCTGAAGGCAGCGGCTTTAACCCACTGAGCCACCCAGGCACCCCACCACAAGATACTTCTTCTTAATACAAAGAGAAAAACAGAAGTTGGGAACTGGCTGATGGGCCAGAAATAATAAGATAAAATGTATTAAAAATAAATGCAAAGCCTGACATCCACATTTAATCAGTTGTAGTCCACAATCTATCTTTAGGCTAAACAGTGATCTAATAAAAGAGGTTCCTTGGGGTGCCTGGGTGGCTCAGTGGGTTAAGCCTCTGCCTTCGGCTCAGGTCATGATCTCAGGGTCCTAGGATCGAGTCCCACATCAGGTTCTCTGCTCAGCAAGGAGCCTGCTTCCCTCTCTCTCTGCCTGCTGGTCTGCCTACCTGTGATCTCTCTCTGTCAAATAAATTAAAAAAATTAAAAAAAAAAAAAGAGGTCCCATTAAAGTCAGGAGTAACACAATTGTCATTTAATATTTAACAAAGTTCTACTTAGTTCTAGCCAATTTAATAATGCATTACTACAGAACAGAAAAGTGCAAAGAGAAAGAAGACTGTCATCCATGCTACAGCATTAGATACCTTCAAAAGTCCAAGAGAGTCTAACTATTAGAATTAGTTCCAAAAATTAATAAAAGCACTAAGACAGGATGAAGCTACAAAAATTGAATGTTTTTCTATATGTCTAGAAAAATCACTTTGAAAATATGAATGTTTTAAAATTTCATGCCTAATCATATAAGATATAAAAATAACATATCTAGGGGAAAAAAAATAGCGAGACTCATATGAAAAATCTAGTAAAATTTGACCAAGAGTTTTTTTTTAAGTGCTTGAGTAAGTAAAAATATATAAGACATTCCTAAATATTAATAACATTCTAATTTACTTAATCAAATTTTCTGAACTTAAAGAAAATCCAAATTAATTTGGAAGAATGAAGGAGGAAAAGTCCATTCAAAAAATGGGCACCATGAAGGAATAGTCTCATCAAGTATTAAAACAAATCATAAAGCTATAATAAAAAAACCAAATGGTACTGACTTGAGAATTGATAGATCAATTGAAAACAATAAAGCTATGATACATAATGAGGCCTACTTCATTAATCAGGAACAAAAAAATAACTTTAAAAATACGGTGGTGCTGAGAGTTTGTCAATTCTTTCAAAAAATAAGTCTAGAATAATTCACATTGTGCCCATAAAGAAATTCCAGGAAGATTCAATAGTTCAGCAGATCAACTCATAAGAAGTTAGAAAAGTGTAGTTATTTTTCTAATTTCTTAAGAAGAATTTCTAAGAATAGTAATGAAGACTTTCTAAGAAAGAATAGTTGAAATTGAATATACCAAAAATTTGTTTTATGTCTTTTTAAAATAAATTAGACAGCTCTAGATAGAAAAAGAAAAGCAAACAAAAAATTGAGAAAAATATTTGTGGCAAATATTACAGACAACAGGTCAAAGACCTTGAAAAATAAAAATTTCACCAACATACTGATAAAGAAAATTTAAGATCACAGTAAATGAGAAAATACTAATAGGTAACTTATAAGAAAAAATTACTGAATAATAAATATTCAATAAACAAACTTTACTAGTAATCAAAAAATAAAATAAAAATGCCCCATACCACTTTTGCCTAATATAGTAGCAATTATTTTAAAATGAGAAAAACTAATATTCATGAAAGCACAATGAAATGAGTACTTTCAAAGGTGAAAGTATAAATTGGTTCAGCATTTCTGAAAAGAAAGTTGGTAATACGAATGAGAAGCCTGGACTGTTTTTGATCTTTGATCCTGTAATTCTACTTCAGGAATAAATCCTAAGAAAACAACCCAAATTAAGGGACTAATTTTTTAAAGTCTGAAAGCATGAAAATATTTATTATCTAATAATTTAATATAATAAATATTTAATAAAAGAATATCAACACACAGTGGAATGGTAATTACGAGATTTTAAATATATAGGTAAATAGGTGATACAGATGAATTATGTGTCTTCCAAAATTTATATGTTGAATCTGCCACCTCAATACCTCAGAATGTGATGGTATTTGGAGATGGGCATATGAAGAGGTAATTAAGTTACAATAAGGCCATTAGACTGGACCCTAATCCAATCTGGCTGGTGTCTTTCTTTAAAGGAGCAATTAAGCTCACAAAAAAGAGACACCAGTAATGTGTTCTGGTAGACAGAGGAATGACCACATAAAGAGGCAGAAAGAGGGCAGTCTTAAAGAGCCAAGGAGAGAAGCCTCAGGAGGGACCAATTCTGTGGATTGATCTGGTATTTCCAGCCTACAGAACTATGAAAAAATAAATTTCTATTATTTAAGCTACCCAGTCTGATATTTTGTTATGGCAGCCTTAGCAAACTAACACAATATACTACAGTGTTAGAAGGGAAAAGAATATACATTTGTATATACATCAAGATCCCACTATGTTCAAAACAATTTTTAGACAATGAGAGGAAATATATACCATAATGGTAATGGTTGTTGCCTCTGAGTGATAGAATTATGAATCAATATTTTTGTTCTTCTTTATACTTTCCCTAATTTTCAAATGTTCTACAAAGAACCTAGGTTGGTTCTGAAATTAGAGGGAAAATATTGTTCTGATAAAATTTATCTATATAAACGAATAAAAAATAGGAAGATTTTGACCCAATAGAAAAATTCTACACAAAAAACGTAAGAATTAATGCATCCTGAGGACATTCTGTTAAATGAAATAAGGCAGTCACAAAAAGATAAAAATTGTATGATTTCACTCATATGAGACACCTAAAGTAGTCAAACTCACAGAAACAGGAAGTAGAATGGTGGTTACCAAGGATGGGATTGGGGAGGGTGTAATGGGGAGATGATGTTCAATAGCAATAGAGTTTGAGTTCTCCAAGATGAAAATATTCTAGAGATCTGTTTTACAAGAATGTAAATATACTTAGCACAACTGAATTGAGATAAAAAGTGGCTAAGATAATAAATTTAAGGGGCACCTGGGTGGCTCAGTTATTAAGCATCTGCCTTCAGCTCAGGTCATGATCCCAGGCCCCTGGGATCAAACCCCATATCCCTCAGCAGGGAGCTTGCTTCTCTCTGCCTCTCTCTCTCTCTCTCTCCCTCTGCCACTCCTCCTCCACATGTGCTCTCTCACTGTCTCTCTGTCAAATAATAAATAATATCTTTTTTAAAAAGATGGTAAATTTAATGTTATGTGTTCTTTATAACAATTAACAATTAAAATAAATAAATAAAAGACATAAGGATTAGAGTTGACTAAAATTCAATGAGTCAAGACTTTGACCTATTTATGAAAAAGCTTACATTTATTTATGGTATTTTTATCAAAGGAATAAAAGCACATGGTTATAATATTAAATAGAACATAAGAACTTATGATTAAACTTGCCTACCCTACTCCATTCTATTATTTTGCACTCCCCATCTATCCTATTCTATTGCACTCCCCATCTTCTCTGTTATTGTAGAGTTTATACCGTCCTATTCTCTTGTTTTAATGGAAGCTATAGGAGGAGAGAGAATAAATGAGTGTGTACAATCTGCCATCTTGAGCCAGCAGTCCAATGTTCATTTTAAGTTCTAATCAAAAGTGTGACCCAAGAAAGGAAATACTAGTACTACTCTTCAGAGAATGGATTTTAATGCTAGATCAGATTTCAAGTTTTAGTTCTTGCACTCTAATAAATAATATAATCCCTCTGATCTGAGTTTCCTTGCATGTGAAAAAGAAATTATAATCCTCTGGGTTGTATATAAATTAAATGAGGGGATAGACAGAAGTTTATATGCAGTAACCTCTCAATACATGCTGCACATTATTACTGTAATTTTTGAAGCTGTTATTCTAGAGTAGATTGATAACCTCCTGAACATGGTGCATATTTCTGGGTGCCATATTAAGGAAAACACTAACAGCTAGAAACAGCTAATAGTAAGAGGGGTCAAAAATCAGATTAAGAACGTGGGAATATTCTTCCTACAATAGGGACTTTGGTGCATGTGCAAGCCATCTTCATATGTGAGATTATTACAGAACTAGAACCAGTGATAAAAATTACAGGGAGACCATGGTTCAGTATCAGGAGAACCAGTGGGAGCATTCCAAATATGTGGCACTGAGATTAACACGTTTGGAAATTTTGAAAGAAGGTGTATTATTCAGGGTTCTCCAGAGAAATAGGACTAATGGGAGAGAGAAAGAGGGAGAGAGATTTATTTAAGGAAGTGACCCATGCAATTATGAAGGCTGACAAGTCCCAAGACCTACAGGGTGAGCTGGCAAGCTGGAACCCCAGGAGAGTTGATGGTAGAGTTCTAGTTTAAGGCCATTAGGTCCAAGATTTAGGAAGATCCAAGCTTGCAATCTGTATTCAAAGGCACAAAGAGCTGATAACCCAGGTAAAAGACAGGCAGATGGAATTCTCTCTTACCTGGGACAGTCAGTCTTTTTGTTCTATTTGGGCCTCAAGTGAATGGAAAAGACCCACCCACATTGGGAGAGCAATCTGCTTTAGTCAGCCTACTGATTTAAATGTTAATTTCATCTCCCAAAGCCCTTACAGAAACACCCAGAGTAATGTTTGACCAAATATCAGATCACCTTGTGGGCCAGTCAAGTTGACACAAAATTAACCACCACAGGAAGACTCCAAAATGGGGTAAAAGGTTGGACTGACAACCTACACATCCTTTTGCAATGAGACCAAGGATACCATGTCTACCGACAGAGGGATCCCGGATTCTTTCCTCACCCCTCAAGTGCCTGTTTTCAGGAAAATTGACGCTAACAGTTCATTTTGGTGTGTTGATATCTAAAATTATGATATATGAAGGCTTGAGAAACTGTTGGGTTGGCGGCTTCGGGAATGCAGGAGGAACAATAGAAATGACCACCGGGGCGCCATCTTCCAGCCCCTCTCCCCCTTCCTTAACCCCTGACTCTCCTGCCAAAAGGATGTATGCCCAGGTCACATCTCCATAGGTAACCCAATACCTATGCAGGAAACAGGAGTATCAGGAGCCCCCACCCCATACCTTCCGATCACCAAATACCTTACCATATACTACCATATACGGATGTGAGCCCATGCCCTGCCTTGGCCCGATAAAAGACCCCCGCTGACTCCCTCCCAGGGCGACTTCCCCAAGTCCCCTCTCCGGAGTCTCAGAGTCTCCGAACCTTGCCTGAGGGAGCCGACCTCCTCCCGGCACAACTTTTCTGGCTCCCCTTCTCCTGAGCCCGGAAACTTCACTGGAGAGTGCCTTTAATAAATCTTGCCTTGTGCCTACTTCGCCTGGTGTTGTGTTTACCTCGCCTGCAAAACTTTACAAAATTAATAAAAGGATGCAGTCACAGAGAACTCAAAAAAATGTTGGTCAACTTAAAAATCTAATGAATTGAAATCTGCTTTTCTGCTTGCTGCTTTTCTGTAACTACACCTATTCTTAATTAAAACAAAAACAAAGCAGGGGCCATGGCTCAGCTGGTTAAGTGTCTGACTCTTGATTTTTGGTTCAGGTCATGATCTCAGGGTCATGAGATCAAGCCCCAAGTCAGCCTCTGAACTAGGCGTGGAGCTGGTTTAAGATTCTCTTTCTCCCTCTGCACATCCCCTTCCCCTCCCCAGAAAAAGATAAAATTAAAATAAATAAGTAAAAACAAAAACATAGCAGCAATGAGGAACTGTTCAGGACTCTTCTTTGGTGTCACATGTATCACAAAATATGCCAGATTTAAAGCCATAAAATCTAAGTTCAAGTTCCTACTCTGTCTCTAACAACATGACTTTGAGGAAATTACTTAATCTCTCAAGACTTTTTTTGCTTCATTTCTTTCAAAAGAACACTTACAAAAAGCTAGAAATACTACTCTCATACCAATATATAACGGATACCTGTCAAAGATTTATTTAACTCATTAATGAGGGAACCAGCAGGATGGTAAAATTATTTCAAAGGGCAATAGAAAAGACACTAGTTAAGTTTGCTGGAATAAAATTGCTAAATTAGATACCAAAATGGAATAAGATAATACAACTAGTTGGTGTCTTACAGAACAATAAAACCTTTATATTAGGCAAATTCTTACTTTTCCAGCTAAAAATCATTTGCATGTCTGTTGGTTTTCTACCAGTTAACATCTATCCTTCAAGCATTTATAAAACATCCTTATCAATAGCAAACAGTAAGTCAAACAAAGATACCTACCCTTGGGAGAATTAGATAATCCTGCTGGGCCCCTGACCTGGAAAGGACAGGTGGCCATCTTCTTGCCTACTTCCAAATTTTGGAAATTTTTTCTTAACATCTAAATATTAGGAATAATAATGTCCATCTTCTAGTTTGTTACAAGGCTTAAGTGAGATGTATACATGGAAGTGTTCTGCTCTGAAAAGCATCATCCAAATATAAAATACTGTTATCATTAGTAGGGACTGTCTAATTGAATCAGCATCTACCAAAGACTTTCAATCTACTTATTACCTTTCTCTTCTCTTTCTCTTTCCTAAACTCAGCCACTAGCCACCATCTAGTCAGCAACTTAAATATCATCTTTTCTTTCTTACCACCCTCTGTATCTTACCAATCACCAAGCCTTGTCTATTCACCTCCTAAGTATCTCCCTTCCATTCAATTATCTCCTACTTAACTCTCAAGCCTCAACTTAAATGCTGCATCTCCAGATCTCTTTCCTAATCTCCAGGAGCAAATGCCCTGTCCCTCCAAATATTTGATCCCATGATATCATGGACTTCCCCATTCCTAGAACATCACACTACATAACAAAATATTTTAATTTTTTTTTTTTTTGCCTTCATTACCTCTTCTTCAATGAGATTCCTCCTCTGTCTTCTTCCGTATTTACGTCCCAGTCCCTGGCACACTGTAGGAGTGCAATAAATATTTAATTAAATATATAAGTAGAAAGAAAATGAGTCATCCTCCAGAATAAAAGTGTGCTCATATAAAAACAAATAAATAAAAGTTTACCATGAAAGAATGTAAAGGAAAGGAAATCATAGTTCAGGAAGGAAGGGAGGTGAAGAAAGTAAAGGGAGCTGATATATGACAGTCATAAAATTTGAGAGATGCATGGACCTTGGAAATCATATTGATTCCCCTACTCGTTTTACATGAGGGATCCAAATATTAAAGCAATTTCCCCCAAATTACACAAGTTAGTAACTTAGCAGGACACCAGTCTTGGTCCCATGACTCCCTGGTATAATACCACCAGGCAATGACTGTCTGCAGAAGGAGAGGGGAACTAGTAGAATCTTCTTAATCCTTAGCAAGGGTACCTGCACTCAGTCCCTCATTCTCTGTATGCGTTTCAAGGTAATAATAGGAACTAGACAGAAATATTCTGATTCATTGTTTCCTGGGCCCATGCCCATTCACCTTACATCTGAGTAATAATGTATCCCTATAAGTCTGTGCTGTCATTCTCCTAGAAGTCCTTGAACACACTCAACAGTCCTGTGGGAAATGGAGGGTTAGGGGTTGCTTTCCCAGAGAAGATGCAGAGTGGCTAATTTCCTTCTCTCCTCCCCCACGCACCCATTTCAAACTCATCCATCAGATCTCAGGAAAGTATAATACATGAAACAACAAGAATAAAAGCCTTTATATTAAATTCCTTGTGGGTGAACTTTGCAGATAAAGCAGAACAATCTGATCTTAGCAAGTTAAATGGTTTGCAAATCACAATGTGCTGCACCCTTCAGATGCATCTTTATGTAAAATAAATCACCTAGCATTATCATAACAGTATTTGGGAAATTTGCAAGTGCAGTGGAGTAAGAGGGGTTTGCTTCAGAAAAATCTGCATATATATTTACATCTGTATGAATTCATACAGGTGGTCTCCAGCCATTTAGGAAGAGACTAATTTTTGACTCATCTAAAGCGGTAGCAGCTAGGACTACAATGTAAAGAAGTGGTAAGAAAGAGTAAAGGATGTGGTCATTGAGTCCTTGAATGTGTAGAATCACAGATAAGGACAGAAAAGAGAGGGCTTGTCACAGCTAGATTTATGCCACTCTTTTATGGAAACCATAGTAAGCTTCGTAAAAAGATCACAGGCTGGGATAGGCTATAAGAAGATATTCTGGTTGATAGTGATCTGTGAACTACAGACCATATATACTACATATCTACATTTTTTCACACATGTAACTGCACGTGTGTGTATGTGTGCATTTGTGTATATACACAAATGTACATAAAGTTCACTAAACAAACAAAAATATTGGTAGGACATCTACTTCCACATTATACCTTGACACTACCAT
Source organism: Martes martes (assembly GCF_963455335.1). Classification (NCBI taxonomy): domain Eukaryota; kingdom Metazoa; phylum Chordata; class Mammalia; order Carnivora; family Mustelidae; genus Martes; species Martes martes. The sequence continues at coordinate 85,681,736 of NC_137889.1, read as the reverse complement.
ATAGTTTCCTATCACCAGTATATATTTGCAAATAACTTAAGAAGGTTAGAACTTCAACCTGCATTTGAAAGACACAAAGAGGGGCACCTGGGTGGCTCAGTCCTTACAGGAATGCCTTCTGCTCAGGTCATTATCCAGGGGTCCTGGGATCCAGCCCTACATCGTGCTCCCTGCTCAGCAGAAAGCCTGCTTCTCCCTCTCCCACTGCCCCTGCTTGTGTTCCCTCTCTCGCTGTCTGTCTGTCTGTCTCTCTCTCTGTCAAATAAATAAATAAATAAATAATCTTGAAAGACACAAAGATACAAAGTAAATTGTACAATGATTGAATCTACAAGATAAAGGAACATATGAGTGCTTATGTGTGTGCATATGCACAAACAAACATCCACACATCCCTCATTCCTTCATGAAGGCAGTACTTGCCACAAAAATTATCTGCCCAATAGCAATCTCACTACTCTGTCTTTGCCAGGTAGGGTTATACTCCCAAACACAAAAAATAATATTAAGGTTTTTTTTTTTTAATTGTGTAATCAACTGAAACAAATTTTAGAGTTTGTAAGTTGTATCACTGCAACAATAATAGCCATCACTTAGTAAATGTTTCCTTCTATGCTGGGAACTATGCTTTAAGCAAAAGCAAAACAAAACAAACACAAAAAAACAATAGCTCTATCCTAACAATTCAGGCATAAGCTTTACAGAAGAAAAGTTAGTAATACCATCTTTATTTAAAAAGACAGTGTGTATATTGCCGACTTTAAAATACAATGATCACACATGAAAAATTCCCCAATGCTGATAAGACAGAAGTTGATTTATTTTACTTAGGCATGTAACTGAAAAGTGCAGCACATTGCAATTTGCAAATCATTTAATATACCAAGTTCAGATTGCTCTACTCTTATTGCAAAGTTTAATCAGCTAGTATATATTAGAAAAAAATTATTCACCAGGTTTTTTATGCTATATTATCTTAAAATCCACTGGCAAAGGTGAATTTTAAAAAAATCGGAGTTGAAAAATTAAGTTAATTGAGATGGCAATTTTTTTTTTTTCAGACAAAACATGATGTAGGATGAACAACATTCATTCTATAAGACAAAGAATCTTCTAGAACGCTGTAAGTTCTGTATCTGGTCGGGAGTCTGAAGTCACTGTAGGTCAGTAAGTGGCCAGGAAGAAAAGCTAGATGCAAAGTGGGGGAAAACAAGGACAAACTGGAACCTGTATCTGATTCCCACCTTGTGAAGCCCCAGCAGTGAAGATGACTTGCAGAAAAAGCTGGTGCCGCCCACCTTTGAGTGGCACACGTGCCTGGCCTCAGATTCAGAGGAGCTGAAGTTCCTGATGCAGTCAGAGCTGGAGGAGCTCTAGGCCCAGCTGCTGGTCTGCACCGAGGAAGGCAGCCTACAGATGAGCCGTCCGTACATGCCCTTCCAGCAGATCAGCAGCAGTCTAAGTGACTCTCCAAGCACATTTGCTGCCACCAGGCCTCCCTTCCATCTCTTTCTTCTGGTCAACCCCAACCCAGAACCATAGAGGGAAGGGAATTCTGGGAGACATGTTTCCAAACTAGCTAGGCTAACACAGTACAAAGCCAACAATGAATTCATGAGAATTCTTTTTTTCCTATCTCTTTTCTTTTGTTTGTTTCTTTAAAATGTTTCTACCCTTTATGAACCACATCACTGAGCCCCTGGCAATATACCTTTGTGTGCAGATAAAGGCAAGGATTTGGATTTCCAAATCCCAAACAGATGGAAAAAAATTTTTGTTTTGCTTTTGGTCCCGATTCCACTGCATTGTAGCCCTAAAAATATGTTTCTCTAATTAAAAAATTAGCCATGCCTCATCTCACAACCTTGAAAACTCCACCAAGAGCAAATGTAGCTTCATTTTCCAGCAGCAAACTAGGTAAAATTAAGCAGTTGAGTTTGGAGCAATGAAGACTTCATTCTTTAGCGTCATCCCCACAGTTAAAAAGTCTACCTTCTTTTATTTACAGTTATTTACTGTAACTTAACTTCACTAGTGTAAAAGATATTATTTCATTTTTAATATTGAGGTCTTTTAAATATAGAAGACTCAAAAATAGAGGACAGACTTTTTTGTCAGACACATTAAACACATTTGATTTTTCAAACTTGTGAGGCACAAATTGTCTAGAGTGGAATACTCGGAGTCTCTTTTCTGGCCTGTAAAGTCAACAGTTATGGTGCTAAAGTTTAATCAATCCCATAAAATGTTACTTAGAAAGTGACCTGGTGTTAGGCCTGAAGTACATCTCCTACATTAAAAAGCACTTTCAATGCAGCCAGAACAGTGTTATTGGAAGAGATAACTAATAGATACCTGGACAGGGATGGAGAAAAGGGAGGGTGGGGGAAGACAAGTCAAATGGGAGAGAAGGCCACGAAAATCCCATTTTCAAGCATTTCCCTAAGGAGATGTGCTTGCACAGATGAACGCACAGGTTGAATAATAAAGGTCTTTTATATTATTTCAAGCAGAGAGCTCCATGAATTTCATAGTGAAACCAGACACAGTGTTTCCTTCTGGTACAAACCAGAGATACCAATGCACAAGGCAGGAGGAGTACCTGAACAGAGGTCACTAATATGAGATGTGGTTTCAGAAATAACAGCACTGCTCACACCAATTATTATTATTGTTGCTTTCTTTCTTTTTTTTTTTTTTAAGCAAACAAGGCTTTCAGTAGTCATATAACACATACCAAGAATACAATCCCTCCAGTTCTGAAGTCACACACACTTATTTACTCGATGTGTGTACAATGTTATGTTGATTTGAATAAATATACATGCATAAGAACTTAAAATGTGTTTGGTTTTGAAAATCCAAATAATCTTTCTTATTGTCATAAGCTGACTGTGGGTTCTCAGGCCTTCAGAAAGCTGAAACTGGTCCCCCTTCCACCTCTGCTGTTGCGACGGTCTCATCTACAGTTCCTTATCTTCCTGAGGGTTATGATTTCCTTCTCAGCCCCAGGAATCCAGCTGTACCTGGGGTTTCTCTCTGTGGCTCTGATGGTTCCACAGTGTTTCTCTTGGGCAGGGTCTAAGAACAAACCACAGCAGGGCTTGATCTGTGTGTGTGTATGTGTGTGTGTTTCTCTGTCTCTCTCATGCATGGCCCACCTCCAGTTCACCAGGAATACACCTGGATCTTCTACCCACCAACTCCAGGACTGAGAGCAGCCAAGGCAGCTTCTGGTCCACTTCCAGTTCTCTCTCACTCTTTCCATTTCTCAGATGGAGTTCAGACAGCAGTCCACCATGAACAATTGCAGGGTACACATATCATACTTTCAATATGGCCCCACTGAAACCTCTCTCACCAAGTTCAAGGTGGGGGGCAGGGATCCCACCTGCCCCATTCTAGGGGAAGGAGAGGGGGACTCAGCAATCTACAGTTTTACCCAAATGTCCTCTTCATAAATCTACTTTCAATTTCTACTCCCCTGGATTTTTTATGTCCTTAAGCTATGAGGGGTTTTAAATTAGCAAGACAGGAAACAACATGTGTTGGAGAGGATGTGGAGAAAGGGGAACCCTCTTATACTGTTGGTGGGAATGCAAGTTGGTGCAGCCACTTTGGAGAGCAGTGTGGAGATTCCTCAAGAAATTCAAAATAGAGCTTCCCTATGACCCTGCAATTGCACTACTGGGTATTTACCCCAAAGATACAGATGTAGTGAAAAGAAGGGTGATCTGTACCCCAATGTTTATAGCAGCGATGGTCACGGTCACCAAACTGTGGAAAGAACCAAGATGCCCTTCAACGGACGAATGGATAAGGAAGATGTGGTCCATATACACTATGGAGTATTATGCCTCCATCAGAAAGGATGAATGCCCAACTTTTGTAGCAACATGGACAGGACTGGAAGAGATTATGCTGAGTGAAATAAGTCAAGCAGAGAGAGTCAATTATCATATGGTTTCACTTATTTGTGGAGCATAACAAATAACATGGAGGACAAGGGGAGATGGAGAGAAGAAGGGAATTGAGGGAAATTGGAAGGGGACGTGAACCATGAGAGACTATGGACTCTGAAAAACAATCTGAGGGTTTTGAAGGGGCGGGGGGTGGGAGGTTGGGGGAACCAGGTGGTGGGTGTTAGGGAGGGCAGGGATTGCATGGAGCACTGGGCGTGGTGCAAAAACAATGAATACTGTTATGCTGAAAAGAAATAAAAAATTAAAAAAAAAAGATATGAGGGGTTTAAGAATCATCCGTCTGATTTTCAGCCTATTTTATAAGTCCTATAGGTCTCATTACTTTATTTTTTTAAAGTTCTTTAATAGTTTCCATTTAATTGGTTTGTGTTTCACCAGTCACTTTAATATCTGATATCTATCTGTTTTGGTTGAAACTCTTACTTTAATATCATCTTATACATATACACAGATATGTACATGCATTCACATATGTGTTTATAAACCATACATATAAATAAGTTATTTGTTATATTTATATCCTAGTTTTACAGAATGTTTTAAAAATGGGCATTGTGGCTAACCAAAAAAATTCTTGTCACTTTGAACACACTTGTTAAAATATAAGGTGTTATAATCATTTAAATTATTTGGTTCAAATAAGGTGATTTCTTATATATGCTTTTGATTTCTCTGTTTCTTCTTAAGCTGAATCTAAAATCCAGTTAATTCTGAGCAGAAATTTAGCCAGGTTCAAGTTAATATAGGTTTTGTTCTACTCCTCTTTTTCAAACTCTTTTTTCCTCTTCCTTTTTCTGAATATATCAAATGTCTTTTTTTGTTGTTGTTACATAAAGATAGCAACAAACTGCAGGTCATGGTTTGGTCCACTCTGAAGAAAGCCTCTCCACAATGTTTGAGTTCCCTGAAATGCAACATGAGAGAGAAAAAATATTTTTCCAACTTTTAAGAAACTCCATCCACTGGTTCTGTTTTCATCATGGGAGATAGTTAATGGTGTTCTCTAAATAAATCAATACATTCTGGGTTTTTCAACTTCTTATAGTGAGCTCATTCACTGTTCTTTATACAAAGGACTTGCAACTTCCCTCCTATAACCCCAAGAACAGAAGGGATAGTAAGCAGCCTCCATAATATTCTGCTCAAGAATGTTTTAAGGCATCCTAAAGGAAACATTCTCCAACAGAGCCTGTTTTGTTATGTGTTCAATAACCATATGTTCATTTCTATGTGGATAATGTGCAGCATAATAGATACCTGCAATGATTTGAGGAGAAGGCAATTATTGACTCAAGGGGGTTTTACTGATTAGACTCTGAATGGCTCAAACATGACCAGAACTCCAATTGGGCATTATTAAAAGTTTGCTTTGATTCTTGGGTATTTGTCCTTTTGTGCATAACTAGCTTCTAAAAAGCACATACTACCTCCCATGTTCAGTGGGATGTTACGATTAGTTATGATCCAAAAGCACAATGCCATTTTACATTTGAATAAACCTTACTAAACTTGCTCCCAACTGAATACTTTTCACACATGAAATCAAAACTTTAATTCAAAATAAGTCCTCTGAGACATTTACAGGACAGTAAATGAGGCTAGTGAATGGATAAATGAAAAAATGAACAACGCAGTTCTATAATGCAGGTAGATAAAGAGAACCTGAAAACTAAAATGGGAAAATACATTCCTGGGCAATCCCTCTGTTTAAGGGGGATTGTTTTTTGATTCTCAAAAAAACCCTGTGTAGTAGGTTGGGGTAGAAGATCATTAACCACAGGCAAAGCTACTGGGGTTTAGAGAGCATATCTTTTCCCCAAAGTCATATAATTACCGAGATGCCTTCATTCAACATATATGTATGTGTCAGGCAGCTAGAATTCAAACAATGTGATAAACAGAGAACAACTAGGTAACTATTAAATACTGAGTGATCAAGTGACGTCCTCTCTAGAGTAATGGCTTTTAAGCTGAAAACTAAGACAGAGGTTCAGCCAAAGAAGATCAATAGGAAAAGCCTACCATGGAGAGACCATGAATACAAAGGTGAGGCAGAACTGGTTAGGTTCAAGAACCAAAAGGCTAGTGGGCTGGAGAGATTGAGCAAGGAGGACTGGAAAAACCAGCCCCCAGGATTATCCTCAGGGATCCCCATCTCTGGCATTCTCTGGCATTCATACCCTTGTGTAGTCCCCTCCCACATCTGCAGACCACCAGAGTTGGTCTGCTTTACCAATAGAATACAGCAAACATGATGGTATATCACTTCTGAGATTAGGTTATGAAAAATTGCCCCCCCATCATCCATTCTGGGGGAAAACAGGTGTCATCTGATGAGGTCACCCGACAACCTATGAAGAAGTTTAAGTGGCGAGAAACCAGGCCTATCGACAACACATAAGTAAGCTTAGAAGTGGATCTTTCAACCCCAATGGAGCCCAACACAACTGCAGTCCCAGCCAACATCTTGACTGCAATCTCAAAAGTCTTTCAACTAGGGGCCTCTAGGTGGCTCAGGGGTTAAATGTCTGACTCTTGATTTCAGCTCAGATCATGCTCTCAGGTACCTGGGATCCAGCTCCTTGAAGGGCTACAGGCTCAGTGGTGAGTCCGTTTCAGATTTCTCTCCCTCTTCCTTTGCCTCTCCCCACCCCCTCAAATAAATAAATAAATAAAAGGTAAAAAAAATTCTTCCAACTAGGACTATTAAGTTAAGCTGCTCCCAGGTTTCTGACTCACAGAAACTGTGAAATAATAATTTTTTTAGCTGCCAATTTAGGGTAATTTGTTATGCAGCAATAGGTAACTAATAAGAGTTCTAAATCAGTGATCTTTTCACTAGCCTGTGCTACTAAAAGAATCTGATTAGAAATTCTTTTGTCCTGTAAATCATTAACCTTAATTTAACTACTATAATACTAGATTTTCATTATATTGGCTTGTCTGGTGAGGCCTACTTCTAACAACTACAAAGCCTGGGATTAAGAGTACAAATGAGGGGCACCTGGGTGGCTCAGTGGGTTAAGCCGCTGCCTTCGGCTCAGGTCATGATCTCAGAGTCCTGGGATCGAGTCCCACATTGGGCTCTCTGCTCAGCAGGGAGCCTGCTTCCCCCCCCCCCCTCTGCCTGCCTCTCTGTCTACTTGTGATCTCTCTCTGTCAAATAAATAAAAAATACAATCTTTAAAAAAAAAAAAAGAGTACAAATGAAAGCCCACATACAACACATCAAAGTATTTAAAATTTCTGACCAAGTTAACTAATTGTTACATAAAATGTGTCCTATCCTTCTATATTGACAAGCATACCTTTATAAGCTCCTGGAAGACCAGGTTCCCAGATTTTTAGGAAATCAGCACATGAATATAGTAGGCCCAGACCCTGGACACAAGCTAGTGGCATCATGTCCCCCTTTTTTCTTGCCTCAGACTCTATTCTACACCTTAAGGAACTTGTTACACACACAAGTGAAATGTGACAAACTCAGTTCACATCCCACCATAAAGAGCTATGCTGTAGCTACCCCTGGGAACTAGGAGAGGTACACTGGACCAGAAAAAAGTCAACAGAGACCCTGACAGTAGGTTTGGGACTTTGAGGCAGAAGTCCCTTGATCCCATGTACCTTGTGCCTGGTCTAGAAGACAAAGCATGGCTCTTCATGGGCATATGCCACTGACTTTGCGACTCTTTTCCCCATTGATGGGGATGTGGATGGAGGAAAGCTTTCTAAAGCTTGAGGCCTTTGGAAGTGGCCCCTCATGCCTGAGTCAAAGCATAGTACTGCAGAAATCCTCTCAAATAAGTAGAAATTGTGGTTTATTATAAGGTTTCTGAGATGTCCCACAGAATTCCAAAGAAGAGAAATGCACCAAGTGTCAAGAAGCACCTCGAGCCAGAGATTCAGAACACTCTCACCTGTGTCTCTCCATCTTTAACCTGTGATTTGGTTTGCATTTTCTGTATGTATCACTTGCCCTCTCTCTAGACTCATTTTTTTTTCTGCTTTTCTGATCAATATAGCAGAAAACAAGCTACTAGAATCATCAGCCATCCAAAGAGAATGCTCTCTTCCAGATTCCAACTAGAATCTAGTTTGTCAGATTCCAACTAAACTAATCACCTGAGTCAAGGAGTAGAATTATATCGTACTAATATATGGCAGCAATGGCTCTAATCCTGAAGGCAGATGGGAGAAAGTATTTCCTAAAAGAAAAGAGTCCTTCCTTTATTTGTGCTCAACATGTTCATATAAAATATAATTTTATTTATTTATAAACAATTACAAAGTTTAAATAACTCAAAGTTTTCACAAAGAATATTAAAGCAATGAAAAATAACCTAGAAAATGGGAAAGAAGTTTTCAGGAGACTAGACGCTCAAAGACGGTAGAGCAGGGTTGTCACATATAATTTCGCAGGTTGTACAATATTCAACTTCTAGGATGCACCATTCATGATGACCCCATGTGACAGCTCCAGTCAATGAAATGTTCAGGGAAGGAAATTGGCTTTTTGTGGAGGAGATTGCTTGGTCTTTAGCCATAAGCTTTTCGCATAAAAATCATTACTTCTTTTTTAAAAAGTATATTTTCAAAATTTCTAGTTGTTCATGGTCTGCATACTCCAGTTAGCTGTATCAAAATGATCATTTTTAAAATTATTTGCTAATTTAGATTTACATAAAATGGCACATATGATTTTTTTTCAGATCAGCCTTAAAAAAACTAGAGTACTAATTTAAATGAGCTTCTGAGAAACAACCAGAATATGCATCCCTTTGGTCTTTTTCAAAAACAGAGGTTTCTTGGGAGGAAATACCATTGACTCATCTTTGTAATTTGAGCTCCCGGAGGATGAAGTGCATGCATTACAGCTCACCAGAAAGTCAAAGCAATTCACAGAAAACATATCAACTCACCATAAAGTTAGAGAAAAAGCTTGTATATTTTCAAGAAAGTTAACTGGTAAACTTGGTCTATCCTCCTGGGCAATTTAAGCATATAATCTCAAGCAATTCACTGGAAACCCAACTCAGCATAACCCTCAATTGTTGAGTCATTTCCCAATACTAAACATTAAAAACAAAGAAAAAATAATCATAGGAATATAAAATGTAAGAAAAATTTCTCCATAAAAATAACTTTTCCAGTGATAATGATGAAGTCTTAGAATATAAGTGAGGTTCGGTGGGGTGAGGTCCAGAGCCAATGACCAAGAAAGAATTCTTGAGACATCTTTGGTGCAAAATATTTATTAAAACATGGGAACAGGACCCATGGGCAGAGAGAGCTGCTGCCCTGGGGTTGTGAGGAGTGGTCCATTATATGCTTGCAAGTTGGGAGGGGGTCAGAGATGGTATATGTGTCTAAGGAATTTTGGAAGCAAGGTTTACAGGACCTTGAGGGGCTAGCTGTTGTTGGGAAAAAGGTTATTCGTTACCAGTAATACAACCTTTGTCTGAGACCCTTTACATGTATATTAGTGGGCCATATGCTTGGGAATGATTGTCAACAGTATTTTGGAGGGTTTAGAGATAAAGGAAGTTTCCAAAGGAATTGTTAATGTAGACTTACAGGATCCTGGTTGGGGGTAGGGATTGGTCAGGCTAAGATTGCCCTTTGCCCTTAGCAAAGTGTTAAGGAGGAGGCAGTTGAGTCCCTAAAGGAATGTCACTCTGCCTGTTTTAAAGGGTTGTCAGTGGGTAAGAAAATTTAGTAATTTTTCTTCTGCCTCTGTTTCCCACATCAATAATAACCTCTTTATGGCCCTCCCATGCAAACTGTGTTTTGAAAAATTCTGTGTTCCAATTGTAATTATTAAATATTATTTATTTAGTCAGTGATCATAGCTGTTATTCTGAGTTTCTGATTTACCATATAACAAAATAATGGTCAAAAGCAAAGAATCTAATATTTCAGTTAATTTGGACGACAACCTCATTGATGTTAATAAAAAGTTTTATTACATTTTTTTAAACAGGGAAAATAATTCACTGATACCCATTGTTACCTGTGAACCCATTATAGTTTAAGGATCTCAGTCTAGAAACCAGAGTTCTAAAATCAACATAAACTAAATTTACTCCCTTAAACTGTTGGGTCCATGATCAAAGGAACGAGACTGATACAAAGTGAAGGTCAAGCAAAGCTTTATTTTGTGCCAAGCACTAAGAATCAAACTGACGGGTCAGAGCCATCTCTTACAAAGAGGCGACCCCTCCCAGTCTCACAGACTAACTTTTATAGAGCAAAGGCCATGTGGTTGAGCCTGGCCACACACAGGTGGCCAACTGAATTACAATTCACCTCATAGTAGCTATTTGAACTAGCCTATCACCTTGGTCAGAACTGGTGCCCAAAAGGTGCCTAAAAGGCGGGGCCCACACTCCTTGGTAGCTAGGGAGACAGTACGCACCCCACTGATTGGATGTCTCCACCTGGCCTGACTCATCCCTGCATTTGGGCTATTATCTCCACCTGACCTGACCCACCCTTGTATTTGGGCTTTGTTACCTGGGACTGGTTTCCCCCGGACTTGCTTTTAAGTAAGTTCCCCGCTGGGGGGCGGGGCGGGGGAGCAGGGTCAGTTTAAGTTTTACTGCATAAACAACAAAATCACTGTTTAACTGGATGGAATCGCTCTGGCTAAATAGGCCCTTACAAAACTTACATTCGTAAGTATATACTACAATATATACATATATATAATAGTGAAAAATTATATGTTGAAAATGTTCAAGATAGAGACCATAATGTAATACTGGAATCATAAAGATAAAAACTGTTAGTAACAAAAAAAATATATATATATATACACACACACACACATATATATATATATATATATATATATTTGCAAAGTTTCTCAGCAAGTGAGGAATATAAAAGTGTAATATATTCTCTCAGTGAGCCTGAAGGACACAGGGAATTATAAGACATTTATTCATTCATCCAATCAGCAAATAAATAGTGGGCACCACTGATACACCACACTTTGTTAAGTACTTGGAATTAAAGACAAATATCTGCCCTCAAACTACTCATTCACCAGTTGGGGAGGGAGCTATAAATAAATAAGTGCTACAACAGGCATTTAAATTGAGTAGAATAGAGGCCTGAGGGAGAAGTAGTCAACAACATTTGCAGTTTTAGGAAAACTCAGCCCAGAAAAAATTAGAAGTTATTAGACATATAGACTTGATAGGATATTCCTTGTATTAAGAGAATCGTTAGTGGAGAAACTAAAAGACTATCACAGTCTGGCATGCTTAGGAAAGGGCAGGCAGAATATCAGTGACACCATAGGCCTGGAAATTGGAGCAGGAGAAAGGGTACAGGGAGAGATAAGAATAGGAAAGTTTACAGAGTAAGGCATATACATTAAAAATTTTGATGTAAAATAGAATAGTATCAAAGTTATTACAGACTTACTCTACTAGGCAATAGAAATCCATTGTAGATTTTGTAATGAGTACAAACATGATTACTATGCTATATTTTCTAATAAAAGTATATTTAAACCCTTGATACCAAAATAAGGCAAAGAGAGCACAAAAGAAAACCAAAGAAAAAGATTCCTCATGAACAAAGATATAAAAATTATTTAAAAAAATGAATAAATTGAACCCAGCAATATAAAAAAAATCATATACCCAAACCATTTGGAGTTTGGATCAAAAGGATGCACAGATGGTTCAATATTTGAAAATCAATCCTTGTAATTCACCATATTAACACTGTAAAGAAAAATGTATGTTCATATCACTTAATGCAGAAAAAGCACTTGACAAATCTCAACATCCACATTGATAAAAAATTGCAGCAAATTAGGATATAGAAAAAAGCCTGTTCCTCAGCCTGAAAAGGGGCATCTTACCAAAAAAATAACAAAACAAAAACACAAAAAACTACAGTTAATATCATATTTAACACTGAAAGACTGAATGCTTTCCCCTAAGATTGGGAGCAAGACAATGATGTCCAATCTCATCAGTTCTATTCAACATTATATTAGAAGTTTTAGCTAGTGAAAAAGGGGAAAAATAAATAAAAGTCCTTTAGATTTAAAAAGAAAAAAATAAAATGGCCTTCATTCACAAACTCCATGATTGTCTGTGTAGAATATGCCCCCAGCATACCTCCTGCAACTAAAAAGTTTAGTAAGGTTATAGCATACAAAGTCAACAAAAAAAGATTAATCATATTTCTATATATTAGCAATTTACAAATGGAAAATAAAATTAAAACTGAATACCATTTACAATAGCTCCAAAAAATTAAACACTTGGTATAAATCTATCAAAACACGTACAAACTTGAGCCCTAAACTTAAAGAAAAGAAATTCTTTTGGGGATCTGAAAAAAGGAGAAAATGACACCCAAGGGAAAGAATAAGATTTCATCAGACATTTCAACATCAAACCTCAAAAATAAATTTGAGTAACATATTTAAGACACTTGTATTAGTCAGAGTTCTCTAGATGTGTATATATAGAGAGAGTTTCTTTTAAGGAATTGGTTCATGCAACTGTGGAGGCTGACAAATACAAACTCTTTGCAGGGTAGACCAGCAAGTTAGAGACTAGAGAAGAAGCAACACTGCAATTCAAGTGCTGTAGAATTCCCTCTTACTTGAAAAAGGTCAGTCTTCTGTCTTATTCAGGTCTTCAACTGATTGGGTGAAGTCCATCTACATTATGGAGAGCAATCTGTTTTACTCAAAGTCCACTGATACGAATGTTAATCTAATCCAAAAACACAGCACACAGAAACATCCAAAATAATGTTTGACAATATATCTGGGCATCATGGCCCAGCCAAGTTCACACACAAAATTAACCATCACAACACCTAAGGAAAGTAAACGTGAACTAAGAATTTATATACCCCCCCAAATTGATTTTCTAGTACAAATGGCACAGACAAAATGTTAACATTAGGAACTCAGGCAACAGTATGGCCATGAATCCTTCCTGAGGTATCTATGCATAGTGAGCTTCAGAAAACCAAAATACCCAGAAAAATATTAACGTAAGAATTGGTAGAAGCACTAATGGCTTCTAACATTAGAAAAGGAAAGACAACCTGCCATGAGATGCTTCCTGAAGGACCACCACACCACCTATATAATATTGCCATAGGGATTAAACTTGAATATAATCAAACCTCTGGATCCAGCTGACCATTTACAGAAAATATAGAGCACAGAAAAAAAACTAAACTTGAGTATGCAATTAGCAAGAGCCAGAAAGTGGAAGACTACAGGTTGTAAGACTCAATTTCTCAACAGATCAACTTTAAGGTAAAAGAAGAGATGAAAGAGTAACATACAAAGAAATTAAATTTATAGCAGATCTTTATTTTTTTTTAAGATTTTTAAAAAATTTTTATTTATTTGACTGACAGAGATCACAAGCAGGCAGAGAGACAGGTAGAGAGAGGAGGAAGCAGGCTCCCAGCTGAGCAGAGAGCCTGATGTGGGGCTCAATCCCAGGACCCCAGGATCATGACCTGAGCCAAAGGCAGAGGCTTTAACCCACTGAGCCATCCAGGCGCTCCAATAGCAGATCTTTATATGCAAGATAAAACTCGTGTTTTTTTATATTTAAGATAAAACTAGATAAAACTAGTGAGCCACCCAGGGGGTGCCTGGGTCGCTCAGTCATTAAGCAGCTGCCTTCGGCTCAAGTCATGATCCCAGGGTCCTGGGATCCAGCTCCACATCGGGCTCCCTGCCAGGTAGGAAGCCTGCTTCTCTCTCTCCCGCTCCCCCTGCTTGTGTTGCCTCTCTCTCTCTGTCAAATAAATAAATAAATGAAATCTTAAAAAAAAAAAAAAACAACTAGTATTTGCGGTGATAAAACTATAAAGAAATGCAGTGAGGGGCACTGGGTGCCTCAGTCAGTTGAACGTCTGAACTCTTGATTTTGGCTCAGGTCATGATGTCAGAATCACAAGATCAAGCCCCATGTCAGGCTCTGTGCTGGGGACGTGGAGCCTGCTTGGGATTCTCCCTCTGCCTCTCTCTTTCTCTTCAAATAAATATGTAAATACACAAGTAAATAAATAAATAAAATGAGTGATGATAATAAGAATTAGGATACTGATACTTTTGAGGGTAAGGAGGTAGTTGTGATTAGGGTGTTTGTGAGCAGGACCACAAAATGACGTTAGTGGGACTGAGGTACTTTTGCCTTCTTGGTTTCCTATACCATAAAAACTTTTATAAGTTATGATTTATAACTGTTGGTATAAAGGTGAATACTTTCATATATTAATATTATGTATTAAAACATTTTTTTCTTAAAAAAATTAATGCATTTTTATGAGTCCCTAAAATAAATCAAAATATTTTATAAGAAATTAAAATATTTTCTTGACCCCTACAAAAATTGTATATCCAGGTACCTTGCCTCCTGGACCTAATGAATATGTCAGCTTGTTTTTTCTTTTCTTTTCTTTAATATTATTTTTTTTTTATGGAACACTTCACAAATTTGCATGTCATCCTTGCTCAGGGGCCATGATAATCTCTGTGTAGTTCCAATTTTAGTACATGTGCTGCTGAAGTGAGCACGCATCAGTCTTGTCTCTGAGGTGGCTGATAAAGTTCTATTTCTTGAACTGGTTCCTAGCTACAGGAGCATTTGCTTTGTTCACTAAGATATTTTAAAAATATAAATATTTTATAAAAAGTAGAAAAACTTGTGCACAGAAAATTGTAAAACATTGCTGAAGGAAATTAAAGAGACATATAAACAGAAAGACATCCCATGTGCTTGAATTGGAAGAATTAATGTTGTTAAGATGTCCATATTACCCAAAGTGATCTACAGATTAAATGCAATCCCTATCAAAACCCAATGATATTCTTTACAATTTTTTTTAATTCCTAAATTCAAATGACTCCAAGTAGAAAAGCAATCTTGAACAAGAAGAACAAAACCAGAGGCATCATACTTCCTGATTTCAAAATATTACAAAACTATAGTAATCCAAACAATATGGTATCAGCATAAAAAGAGACATAGAACTATCTTAATTCATGCAGGTTGCTATAACAAAATACCACAGACTGGGTAGCTTATAAACAACAGAAATTTATTGTCCACAATTCTGAAGGTTGGGAAGTCCAAGATCAAGTCACTAACATGGTCACTTTTTGGAGAAGGCAGGCCCTCTACTTTGTTCATAGCCAGAGCATTCTCACTGTGTCCCCGCGTGGTTGATGAGATAGGAATCTCTGGAGCCTCTTCTATAAAGCACTGATTTGTTCAAGAGGGCTCCACCATCATGACTTTAGGACCTTCCAAGACAGCTACTTCCTAATATTATCTTTGGGGGTTAATATTTCAACATATAAATTGAGAGAGTGGGGTTGGGGGGAGGGATACAAACATTCTGACCACGCATAAGCCAATGGAGCAGAATGGAAAATCCAAAAATAAACCCATGCCCAGAAATAAATCTTTGATCTTCAATAAGAGTGCCAAAAACACATAATGAGGAAATGATAGACTCTTTAATAAATGGTGTTGAGAAATCTAAATATCCACACAATAGAAGTATAAAATTGAACCCAGAATATATATACAACAATCAACTTAAAATACACTAAAGACAAATCTAAGACTTGAGACAGTAAAACTGGTAAGAGATAACATAAGGAAAGAGCTTTTTGAGATTAGCCTGGGCAATGTTTTTTTTGGATATGGCCACAAAATAAAAAATAGACAAATGAGATTACATCAAACTAGAAAGCTTCTTCACAGCAAAGGCAGTAATCAACATTGAAAAGGCAACTTACGAAATGAAAGAAATTTGCAAATCATACATCTAATAAGGGGGTAATATTCAAAATATATAAGGAACTCAACCAATTTGATAGCAAATAATCCAATTTTAAAATGGGCAAAAGATCAGTGCACCTAGGTGGCTCAGGCAGTTAAGTGTCTGCCTTCAGCTCAGTTCATGATCTCAGAGTCCTGGAACTAAGCCCTGAGTTGGGCTCCCTGTTCAGCAGGGAGTCTGCTTCTGCCTCTCACTCTGTCCCTGCTCCCTGTTGTGCTCACACTCTCTCTCAAATAAATCAATAAAATTTTCTTTAAACATGGGCAAAATATCTAAAGAGACATTTCTCAAAAGAAGACATATAACAAGCCAACAGATAAATGAAAAGGTGCTCAACATCATTAATCACTGAAGAAATGCAAATCAAAACTATGAGACATCACTTCATACCTGTTAGAATGGCTACTGTTATAAATACAATAAGATAAATAAATCAATAAATATAATAACTGTTGATGAGGTTATGGAGAAAAAGGAATCCTTGTACACTATTGTCGGGAACATAAATTCATATAGTCATTATGGAAAACAGTATGGAGGTTCCTCAAAAAATTAAAAATAGAATTCCCTGTGATCCAACAATTCCACTCCTGGGTTATATTTAAAAAGAAAAGAAAGAAAGAAATCAGTATTACGCAGAGATATCTGCACTCTCAGGTTTACTGTAACTATATATATGTATAAAATGGGGTATTATTCAGCCTTAAAAAAAGAAAGAAATGCTTTCATTTGCAACTATATGGATGGACCTTGAGGGTACTATGCTAAGTAAAGTAAACCAGACAAAGAAAGACAAACACTGCGTGATCTCACTTATATACAGAATCTAAAAGAGTCAAATTCATGGAGGCATACAGAAAAGTGGTGGTTTCCAGGGTTTGGCGGAGTGGGGGAAGTGGGAAGATACTGATGAAAGGGTATAAAGTTTCAGTTATGCAGGATGAATAAATTCTAGAAACCCAATACATAGCATGATGATTATATTTAACAACACTATGTTATATACTTGAAATTTGGTGAGAGTAAGTACATATTTTTTTTTTTAAGATTTTATTTATTTATTTGACAGACGGAGATCACAAGTAGGCAGAGAGGCAGGCAGAGAGAGAGAAAAGGGGAAGCAGACCCCCTGCTGAGCAAAGGGCCTGATGTGGGCCTCAATCCCACATCATGGGATAGAGACCAGAGATCATGACCCGAGCTGAAGGCAGAGGCCTTAACCCACTGAGCCACTCAGGCGCCCCAAGAGTAAGTACATCTTAACTGTTCTCATGACAGACAAAAAATTGTCAACAACATAAATTGATTAATCTGTTTGTGGTAATCATTTAAAAATGTATATTTTAAAATATACATTTTGGGGCATATTGGGGCACCTGGGTGGCTCAGTGGTTTAAGCATCTGCCTTCAGCTCAGGTCATGTTCCTAGCTCCTGGGATTGAGCCCCACTTTGGGCTCCCTGGTCAGCAGGGAGTCTGCTTCTCCTTCTTCTTCTGCCCCTCCTTCCAGCTTATGATGTCACTCTCAAATAAATAAAATATTTAAAATATAACATATATCCTAAAACATCAAGTAATACACCTTAAATATATACAATGTTTGTCAATTACACTTTAATAAAGCTGAAAAGAAAAAGGGAAAAGGATCACAGAGCCATAATTGGACTGAAAGATGACCTCAGAGTGGAAACTTGGAGGCCATGGAGAGTACTTTCAAACTTCTGAAAAGAAATAACTCAGAAATCTAGCATTCTACACACTGCAAAAATGACCTTCAAAAATGAAGAAGACATTTCAGATTAATCTATGTAACAAAAAGATGATCAGTGGTTGTGGCAATAAAGAGAGAAAGGGGCAGGGAGAAAGTTGGGGATCTATGAATGTGTCCACTATTTTTAAATTTTTTTAAATTAATATATAATGTATTAGTCCCTGGGGTGCAGGTCTGTGAATTGCCAGGTTTACACACTTCACAGCACTCACCATAGCACATACCTTCCCCAATGTCCATAACCCAACCACCCTCTCCCTACCCACCCCCCAGCAACCCTCAGTTTGTTTTGTGAGATTAAGAGTCTCTTAAAGTTTGTCTCCCTCCCAATCCCATCTTGTTTCATTTATTCTTTTCCTACCCCCCAAACCCCCAACGTTGCCTCTCAACTTCCTCATATCAGGGAGATCAAATGATATTGTCTTTCTCTGATTGACTTATTTCACTAAACATAATACCCTCTAGTTCCACCCATGTCATCACAAAGGGCAACATTTCATTTCTTTTGATAGCTGCATAGTATTCCATTACACACACACACACACACACACACACACACACATATATATATATGTGTATATATATATATATATACATATATATATATATATATATAAAACCTCTTCTTTATCCATTCATTTGTTAATGGACATCTAGTTTCTTTCCATAGTTTGGCTGTTGTGGACATTGCTGCTATAAACATTTGGGTGCACATGCCCTTTCGGATCACTACATTTGTATCTTTAGGGTAAATACCAAGTAGTGCGATTGCTTGGTCGTAGGGTAGCACTATTTTCAACTTTTTGAGGAATCTCCATGCTGTTTTCCAGAGTGGCTGCGCCAGCTTGCATTCCCACCAACAGTGTAGGAGGGTTTCCCTTTCTCCACATCCTCACCAGCATCTGTCATTTCCTGACTTGTTAATTTTAGCCATTCTGACTGGTGTGAGGTGGTATCTCATTGTGGTTTTGATTTGTATTTCCCTGATGCCGAGTGATGTGGAGCACTTTTTCATGTGTCTGTTGGCCATCTGGATGTTTTCTTTGCAGAAACGTCTGTTCATGTTCTCTGCCCATTTCTTGATTGGATTATTTGTTCTTTGGGTGTTGAGTTTGATAAGTTCTTTATAGATTTTGGATACTAGCCCTTTATCTGATATGTCGTTTGCAAATATCTTCTCCCATTCTGACAGTTGTCTTTTGGTTTTGTTGACTGTTTCCTTTGCTGTGCAAAAGCTTTTGATCTCGATGAAGTCCCAATAGTTCATTTTTGCCCTTGCTTCCCTGGCCTTTGGCAATGTTCCTAGGAAGAAGTTGCTGTGGCTGAGGTCAAAGAGGTTGCTGCCCCTGTTCTCCTCAAGGATTTTGATGGATTCCTTTCTCACATTGAGGTATTTCATCCATTTTGAGTCTATTTTCATGTGTGGTGTAAGGAAATGGTCCAGTTTCATTTTTCTGCATGTGGCTGTCCAATTTTCCCAACACCGTTTGTTGAAGAGGCTGTCTTTTTTCCATTGGACATTCTTTCCTGCTTTGTCAAAGATTAGTTGACCATAGAGTTGAGAGTCTATTTCTGGTCTCTCTATTCTGCTCCAATGATCTATATGTCCGTTTTTATGCCAGTACCATACTGTCTTGATGATGACAGCTTTGTAATAGAGCTTGAAGTCTGGAATTGTGATGCCACCAACTTTGGCTTTCTTTTTCAACATTCCTTTGGCTATTCTAGGTCTTTTCTGGTTCCATATAAATTTTAGGATTATTTGTTCCATTTCTTTGAAAAAAATGGATGGTATTTTGATAGGGATTGCATTAAATGTGCAGATTGCTTTAGGTAGCATAGACATTTTCACAATTTGTTCTTCCTATCCATGAGCATGGAAAAATTTTCCATTTCTTTGTGTCTTCCTCAATTTCTTTCATGAGTACCTTATAGTTTTCTGAGTATAGATTCTTTGCCTCTTTGGTTAGGTTTATTCCTAGGTATCTTGTGGTTTGGGGTGGAACTGAAAATGGGATGGACTCCTTAATTTCTCTTTCTTCTCTCTTGTTGTTGGTGTATAGAAATGCAACTGACTTCTGTGCACTGATTTTATATCCTGACACTTTACTGAATTCCTGTACAAGTTCTAGCAGATTTGGAGTGGAGTCTTTTGGGTTTTCCACATAAAGTATTATATCATCTGCAAAGAGTGATAGTTTGACTTCTTCTTTGCTGATTTGGATGCCTTTAATTTCTTTTTGTTGTCTGTTTGCTGAGGCTAGGTGTGTCTGGTATTTTTATTGTGACAGTCTCACATCTGTATAGAAATGACAAAAGTGTACACTTCAAATACTCCCTGTTTATGGTATGTCAGCTATATCTCAATAAAGCTATTTTTTTAATTAATTAATTTAAAAATTTTTCAGACAAATAAAACTGAGGGAATATATCACCAGCAGACTCATCCTAAATTAAATTCTAACCATTGCCACTACCCGTTTTTCTCAAATTTTTATGTAAAGCTGCTGAAGAGGGGAAACAATGGTTAAATTAAAATTTAGTAGGTAAAATTGTATCACTCTTGGTATTGCTCTTTTTAATAAATTAATAACTGTATAAACATTCCTGCATGTGTTAAAACTTTAGTTTCCTACAATTTAACTTTTTGTAGTAAAAATATAACCTACCTTGTGAAAATCCATTAATCTCATCATGTTCTTAGTCTTACAGATAAGGAAGCAGGTTTCATATAGGGTGGCAAGAGGTTAAGTTAACCCTTTTTTGGAAGGGGAAAGGTGAGGTGAGGTAGTTTGTGTTTTTATGCATTGATTCACAACCTTGGAATATTTTGTTCAGAGCTGTAATAACACATAAATATGCAAATAATCATCCTTCTTAGAACAAAGTTTTGGTCAGGAATTACCATTTTGCTTGCCAATGATCTACATGGTAACCTATATCAAAACTCATACAGAGCACTGTATGTTTTTCCAACGAAGTACTAAAAATATTCATAGGCTCTGCTTATTCTCATTCATGGTTTCCACCATACTTTATTGGCTTACATTTGGCATTCTAAGTACCAGAGGGTGCAACACTGGAAATACCAAGGAAAAGGAAATAGGGGTAAAAGAAAAAGGAAAAGATGCTCTCATCTTTTACAATTTACAATTTAAAGGTTACAATTTACCAAGATTTATGTAAAGTGAGGAAAAAGACTATTATTTTAATATTTGTCACCAGGGTGCTTCTCAGGGGAAAAAAATTGTCTTTATATAAGGGAATACTTTGAAAGTCTGTACACATGCGAAAAATAAGTATCCAAGATTAAAGATTGGTTAGAGAAAGTGAAACGATTTTCTCAGTCAGAGAAAATTAGGCATATCTGACTATAGAGCAAGAGGAGCGGAGAAGGGAGGAGAAAGGGAGAGAGATAAGGAAGCTGGGCAAACTGGCAGGTGGCTGGAGCCCACGTAAGAAGCTGATTAACAAGGATATTCAAGGACTTTAAAAAATAGGAATTTACTACTTAGATTTATGCTGTTTGTGCCTCTGAGCTATAAACCCCCTCCAACATTCTAAAACCTCTAGTACATTCTGCTATAAACACAAATTCCCCGTAAGAGTTATTTGAAGAAAAATCCATGAAAAGAGGCCAGGTTCTGTATTTGTCATCGGCAGAAAAAAGCTGAAGAAGATGTAATGTTCCTCTTGAATGTTCAGAGAGGCCAGGAAGATAATCAAAAATGAGTTTGGAAATATAAACTTACAGGTATTTGTTGAAATTGTGACCAAGTGCTGAGCTTCTCACAGAGTACTGGGAAGTCTTTATTTCACATAATCTCATAGACGAGGTGACTACAGTTGACATCTGGATCCCATGTCTTTTTTTTTCCCTACCCTTTTACCATCAAAAGCATTGAAAAAAATATCTGAGAAACACAAACTTAATTGAAGATAACAAAGCTACCCTGTAATGACCAAAATAGAGTGTTCTCATGAGCAAATTAACATCCAGAAACCTTTAATAAATATCTTCTCGCTACCAGCTTTGCCTCCTTGCTTCAGCTTTGACTCCAATCTCTAACACTATGCTTCACACATAGTAGGGACCCTAGAAACTACTGCTGAACTAAACTAAATGTATGGACTAAGTGCATGTTCTTATTAAGATTTTCCCCTTAATACAGAGTATAACCACATTAAAGTTCTCATTAGACAGTGGGTATTCATGCAAACAGGCACGACTAAGGACTTTCAAGCATCACAGGGCATTAAAAAAAACATTTTAGAAATGACTTGTTCCAATCGTAATAACATCTGTTTTTTTTAAAGAACTGTCATTGGAAGTTTGGGGGAAAAACACACCTGGTATCTGAAGAAACATCCTCACTGGCACAATGGTTGAATGCTTGTGAACATTCAAGCATGGGCACTGTGAGCAGAATTCCAAAAATGGTGACTACTCCTTTTATTAGATGACATACTGAATGCAGATCATATAAGTGAGATGACTGGGAAGGAAAGAGACTGGGTGGGTCACTGTATCATAATTTAGAAATAAACAAAAATACTAAATAAAATTTTAGAAGAGGAAAAAATATCAGAAAAGCTGTTTCAACCCCTGCTAGAATAATAGAATTTGCAGGAAAAAAATCCTTGCTCTGCTCCCAAATACCTGTTCATTGAAACACCTTTATTATGAAAAAGTTGAATGGAAAATATACAAACTAATCAAGAGTTTATTTCTAAAAGCAATTTCCTTATATAGCAGGAGAAAAAAAAATTATGAGCTCACAGCTCTATAAAGAGGAAAGATCCAGGCACCTGGGTGGCTCAGTGGGTTAAAGCCTCTGCCTTAGGCTAGGGTCATGGTCCCAGGGTCCTGGGATCAAGCCCCACATCAGGCTCTCTGCTGAGAGCCTTCCTCTCTCCCTGCCTGCCTCTCTGCCTACTTGTGATCTCTGTCTGTCAAATAAATAAATAAAATCTTTAAAAAGAGAGAGAGAGGAAAGATCTAGTTAGTTTAAAGGCCCTCATTCAACTGAGCTACTCTATAGAAAAGACAGAATTTATATCTGGGAGTGGAGAGAAAAAGTCAGTATTCTAGGAAGAAGGAAACGAGAAAGAGAGAAGGAAGACAGTGGGAGGGAGGAAAACAAGGCAGATGGTAAGAGGCCATGTATTCTGCAGTGATTCCCCATCTTGTAACATCTCCTCAAATAGTTAATGCTGATGAAACTCACTAGATCTCTGTTGAATGTCATTTTATTAGAGAGGACAGGGAAAACCACTGAAATAGAGTGAACTTTGTGCTCAGGTTATAAAAGTATTATTTTCAAGAATTTTTTTTTTCAATTCGTATAATATGCATATTAATGACTTACTCAGTTTATCAATGAGAGGACCAGCAGGATTGAAAACTGGTTCAGGGAGCATTGGAGGAACTGGGTATCTATAGCCAGGTGAAAGAGAATGTCAGAATAAGACTGGTAAGCTTGATTAAAAACTAGTTAGTGTCCTAAAGGGTGATAAAAGATAGCCCTAGGATAGGAATCATTTTTATTTCTACAGAAAAAAAAATTCAGAAGCTAACATTAATTTCACAGTCTGGGCTCTGAATCATAGCAAATAGTAAGCCAAAAAAAGATGTATTCCCTTTCAGGGGGGATAACAAAACTGTGGCCTGGAGGTTAGCCACCTGGTATTTGGAACACAGCTACGCACTGATCGGTTTAAATATTTCCTATGGCTGCTTTCAAGCTACAACAGCCAACTTGAATAGTTGTGATAGAAACTGTAATGGCCCTAATGTCTAAAATAATTACTTTCTGACCCTTTAAGGAAAAGTCTGTCTAGATGACTAAATAAATTACTGAGATGAATGGTAAAAAAAATAATTCAATAGGACATTGAAAGGACATGCTGCCCAATTTGCTTTGCTTCCAAATTTTGAACAACTTAACTAAAAAATGTGGGGGTGGGTAAAGCATAACTTTTTGGTACTAGTTTCAGAACATAAAATATGAGACCTAGAAATCAGTAAAAATCAGGGAAGAGCTTTGAACTTTCACAGACAATGGAATTGACTGGAGCCATAATCCAATTATACTTGCAAGGGGCAAGATTGCTGCAGATGGTCTCTAGGTAATAAAGCTAACTAACGGAGTCAGTATAGATTGTCTATACTTTCTCTTCTCTTTATAAAACACAGTGAGATAACTGTTCATAGTAATAATCGTGGGATATAACACAATTCTGAAGTCTGGCAGTATTTAATAAAAAGTTCTCTAATCTTGCTGAGCATAGTTCCAGCAACAGAGGGTTCTCTTAGCCTCTTATGGTACAAACACTATATAATGACAACCTGTGGCAATGATTGTCAAATTGCACTCTGTAAGGGAAGGTGGAAGCAGGAGAGAGAAGTCAGCAACAAAATGTTTTCAACCTACCTCTCTTATTTTGATCCTAGCGTCTGCCTTTTACCAACTTAAAATAACAAGTTCCACTTCAAACTAAGGCCTATGTGGAGAGAAAAAAAAAATTTTTAAAAAAAGTGCCCAAAGATGATGTTCAACTATCAAGAATATTCAATGAAAAGAAAACAAACAGAAATGAAACAGGACATTAGAGCAGATCCTACAGCCATTAAAAGGATGCCATTAAAAGTACTCTAAGCATTATTAAACTCCTATGAACAACTTTATTCTCACAAATTTGACAACTTGAAATAAATAGACCAATTCCTCAAAATGCACAACAAACTATAAAAAATCAGCCAATATGAAACAGGCAACCAGAATAGTCCTATAATCACAAAAAAGAACTTGGATTCAAAATTTTAAAAACTCCTAAAAGAGAAATCCCTAAGTCGCAATGTTTTCTTTTAGAATTTTGACAAATGTTTGAAGAATTAACACCAATTTAACACAGTCTCTTTTAGGAACATAAAAGGAGAGAATACCTCCCAACTCCTTTTATGAAACCAGTATTATTCTGACACCAAAACCAGATTTAAAAAAAAAAAAAAAGGCCAAAAAGAAATATATAAACCAGTATTTTTCATGAACTTGAATACCAAAATCCAACAAAATATTAGTAAACTAAGTTTAATAATATGTCAAAGAAATAATACACTATGACCAAGTGGCATTTATTCCAGCTATACTGTCTGATTCAATAACCAAAAATCAATCCATGTAATCTACCATATCAACAGGCTAAAGAGGAAAAATCATATGACCATATCTATAGGCAGAAAAAGCATTTAACAAAATTCAACACTCATATATGATTTTTTTTTTTTAAATAGGTACACAAGGAATAGAGAGAAACGTTTTCTAAACACAGATTAAATCATGTGTCTTGCCTCCAACATAAGCCATACCCAATACTGGGCTCAGGGAACCAGCTCTTACCCCAGGAACTTTGCTCTGAAAGACTATCTCCAAAAAGCCCACAGCCAACATCAGAACTTAACAACAAAAGGCTAAATGCTTTTCCTCTAAGACTGGGAACAAAGCAAGGATAGCCACTCTCACCAGAATATTCAATTTAAAATATTCATATTTAAAGTAGCACTAGATGTTTCGGTCACTGCAATAAAGCAAGAAAAAGAAAGAAAAGGTATACAGATTAGGAAAAAGAAATAAAACTGTCTCTATTTGCAAATGACATAATTGCCTATGTAGAAAATCCCATAGAATCTACAGAAATAACTCCTAGAAGTAATAAATGTGTTTGGTGAGGTCACAGGACACAAGATCAATACAGAGAAATTAATTCCATTTCTATGTACTGACAACAAATAAGTGGAAAATCAACACGATTTGCATTTCCAAAGAAAATGAAATATTTACATATAAGTTTAATAAAACATGTACAGAATCCATAAAATGAAAATCATAAAGTGCTGATGAAAGAAATCAAATAAATCTAAATACTTGAAAAGATGAACTGTGTTCATGGGCTGGAAGACTCAATGTACTAAAGATGTCAATCCTCTTTTAAGTGACCTGTAAATGTAATGCAATTCCTACAAAAATCTCAACAAGCATTTTGTTGACATCAAGGAGTTTATGCTAAAATTTATATGGAAAGAGAAAGCTCCCAGAATAGACAAAACAATTTCTAAAAAGGAAAATAAATTGGGAGTGATCATTTTTCCCAATATTAAGGTTTACTATATGACTACAGTAATCAAGACTGTATAGTATTGATGGAGGAATAAACAGAGATCAATGAAACAGAATCATCAACCCAGACCAAAAAAACATGCAAATATGCCTTTTTCTTTTTTTTTTAACAAAGGACCAAAGCAGTTCAATGAAGGAAAGATGATCTTTTCAACAAATAGTGCTGGACCAGGTGAATATGCCTTAAAAAAAGAAAAGAGGAGTGGAGAGGAGAGGAGAGAAAGGAAAAGAAAGAGTGGGAGGGTGGAAGGGAGAGAAGGGAGGAAGAGAGAGAGAGGGAGGGAGGGAGGGAGAAAGAGAGGAAGGAAGGAAGGAAGGAAGGAGGGAAAGAATGAAGGAAAACTTGACCTAAATATCATACCTTATACAAAAATTAATTTAAATAATTCATAGACTGAAATGTAAAACATAAAATTATAAAACTCCCAGAAAAAATACATAGAAAATTGTGGAACCTAGGACTAGACAAATGTTTAAAGAATTAATACTGGATGGCTGGGTGGCTCCGTAGGTTAAACATCTGCCTTGGGCTCAGGTCATGATCCCAGGGTCCTGGGATGGAGCACGGCATCGGGCTCCTTACTCAATAGGGAGCATTTTTCTGCCTTTCCCTCTGCCTCCTGCTCCCCCTGCTTATGCTCTTTCTCTCTCTGTCAAATAAATAAATAAAATATTAAAAAAATAAAAATAAATAAAGAATTAACACCAATTCAATACAATCTCTTTTAGGGAGTAAAAAAGTGAGAACACTTCCCAACTCATTTTATGAGGCCAGTATACCCTGATACCAAAACTAGATAAACATAGTAGAAAAAAATATATATAAACCAGTATTTATCATGAATTTGGACACTGAAATCCTAACAAAATATTAGTAAACTAAATCCAACAATTTATGACCAAAATCATGATCCATGAAAGGAAACATGGATGAATTTGACATCATCAAAATGTAAAATTTTGCTATGTCAAGCCTATGTGAAGAGGACAAAAAGTCAAGCTTCAAACTGGGAGAAAATGTTTGCAAACCACATATTTGCTGAAGGACAGGTATCTGAAATATATAAAGAACAGTACTGAACAGCAAAAAATTTAAACAGTCCAATTAGAGAATGGTTAAAAGACATGAAGATACATCTTGATAAAGAAGATATACAGATGGCAAATAAGTATGCGAAAAGGTGTTCAACATCTTTAGGAATCAGGGAAATGCAAATGAAAACCACCACACAACTATCAGAAAATCTAAAACTAGAAATAGTGACAACAACAAATGCTGGCAAGAATGTAAAGAAACTCAATCACTCATATGCTACTAAGGGAATATAAAATGGTACAGCCACTCTGGAAGACAGTTTGGCAATTTCTCAAAAATCTAAACATGCAATTACCATACAATCCAGCAATTGCACTTGTTGCCATTTATCCCCCCCAAAAGAAAAATTTGTCCACACAAAATCCTGTACACAAATGTTCACAGCAGCTTTAGTCATAATAGCCAAAAACTGGAAACTACCCAGATGTCCTTCAGCAGGTAACTGGTTAAACGAACTGAGGAATATACATGCTAGAGAATACACACAGCAATGAAAAGGAACAGACTACCATACACACAATAACTTGGACCAATCTCCATGAAACTGTGCAGAAGGAATAAAGGCAAGTGTAACATACTGTATGATTCCATTCTTATAATTACAAAATGGAGAAAAAATTACTAGTTTTCAGGAGTTAGGGATGGGGGATAGCTACAAATAAATAGCAGAAGGGACCCTATGGTGATGGCAACTTACTTGATTATGGTGGTGGTTACATAAAGCTATTACCTGTGATAACATTGCACAGAATAACACACACAAGTGCTCATAAAAATTAGAGGTACAACTGGAGTAAGTTTTGTGACTGTACCAATGTCAATTTCCTAGTTTTGATATCGTACTATACTGTCTTATGTAAGATCTTAATATTAAGGGACGCTTGATGAAGGGTGCAAAAGACTTCCTTGTACATTTCTTTGCAATTTCTTGTGGACCTACAATATTTTGAAATAAATATTAAAAAAATACACTGCCCAGAAGACATGAACAGATGTTTCTCCAAAACAGACATACAGATCGCCAACAGACACATGAAAAGATGCTCAACATGACTCATCACCAAAAAAATGCAAATCAAAACTACAATGAAATGTCACCTCACACCTGTCGGAATGGCTAAAATCAAAACACATAAGAAGCAACAATGTTCACAAAGATGTGGAGAAAAAAGAACTCTCATACACTGTTGTGGAAATGCAAACTGGTGTAGCCACTGTGGAAACAGTACAGTTTCCTCAAAAAGTTAAAAAATAGTTGAGGTGCCTGGCTGTCTCAGTTGGAAGAGCATGCAATTCTTGATCCCAGGGTCATGAGTTCAAGCCCCATGTTGGGTGAAGAGATCACTACTAAATAAATAAATAAACTTAAAAAAAAAGTTAAAAACAGAACAACCCTATGAATCAGCCATTGCACTACCAGGTATTGACCCCCAAAATACAAAAACACTAATTCAAAGGGATATGTGCACCCATATGTTTATGGTAGCATTATTTACAATAGCCAGATTATGGAAGAAGCGTAAGTGTCCATCAATAGATGAATGGATAAAGATGTGGTATATATAATGAAATATTATTCAGCCATAAAAAGGAATGAAACCCACCCATTTGCAATAACATGGATGTAGCTAGAGAGTGTAATGCTAAGTGAAATAAGTCAGTCACAGAAAGGCAAATATCATATGATTTCATTCATATGTGGAATTTAAGAAACAAAACAAACAAGCAAAGGGGGAAAAAAAAGAGAGAGAAACAAACCAAGCAGGGGACTATAGAGAACACACGGTTACCAGAGAGGAGATGGGTGGGGGCATGGGTGAAATAGGTGAAGGAGATTAAGAGTACACTTTCATGATGAACACTGAGAAATGTAGAGAAATGTTTGTCACTTTATTGTACACCTGAAACTAATATAACACTGTATGTTAACCATATTGGAATTAAAATATAAAACATAGTAAAAAATAATTAAATAAATAAACTGCCCAAAGATGTGGTCCTTTGTCTAGAATAAAGTGATACAGCAAAAACTCAAAATGCATTCAATCTGGTAAAACAGAAACCTAATATGACACATCTTATTAGAAAGCTATGCTTGTGCGCACCTGGGTGGCTCAGTTGTTAAGTGTCTGCCTTTAGCTCAGGTCATGACCCCAGCATCCTGGGATGGAGCCCCATATCTGCCTCCCTACTCAGTGGGGAGCCTGCTTCTCCCTCTCCAGCTCTGCCACTGCTTCTGTTCCCTCTCTCGCTCGCTCTCTCTGTCATAAATATATAAAATTTTTAAAAAAAGAAAGCTATGCTTCCTATTTATCACTTAAATATACTGTTTTCCTTATAGTTTATTTAACTCCAGGCTCATTCTTTTTTAAAACTCTATGTGGGAGAGAGGCATCTTAATAATAAATTTGTAAAGTGTCTCTGGCCACTGTCCACACTGAAAAGTAGGTAGAATATAGTGGGTTTAAGCAGAGTTCTAGACCTATACAACCACAGTCCAGATTTGGACTGTACCCCTTACTCCCTGTGCAATATGGAGAGAATTGTTTCAGTCCTTTTCTGCCTCAATTCTCCCTCTGTAAAGTCAGTATAATGATAGCTTCAACCTCAGAATGTGGCAGGCTTAGATGGGCTTGAGTATGTAAAAAGCTTTGAACAGTGCCTGGCCCACTCTAATTATTAAATGAAAGTGAACTCTATTACTTATGTCCTTATTAACGTTGCTACAATGAGAATTTGCTCTCTCTCAATATCCTTTATCCAGTGACACGTGCAAAATAATGGGTCACCATAAATTTGGAGGCATAAATAAAGTCTCTCATATGATTTTCACACTGAAAATCCCTCACCTTCTGGATAGTGTTTCTCTACATAGTTCTACTGAGCAGCATAAAATGGCTTGGGATAAACAATTCCTGTTTAAATTCCCAACGGAACCATAAGTAGGAAACACTGGGAAAACTCTAGCAAAGAATATTGCCTATGGAATTGGCCTCACTCCTGCTTCCACAGATTTTGGATAAGGCACCAGACTTCTAGACGGTTACTGGATCTAAATCTCGTCTCTTTGGATTTTGTATTTAAAGAAATGACTGATTTTTAGAAAAGGACAATTGTAACCTGGAATGGATATTTTCCTTCTGAAAAAAACTTAACAGTATCTTCCTCTTCCACTTGATGTCACCTGATTAAAGCACTCACCATGTCCTTTCCCAGTCAGAGCAATCAGTGAGCATGCAAATGTAATTCCTTTGGGAGTGGAGGTGGGAGTAAAATAGCAGAGTATGACCAGGTAGAACATGTTAGCATTATTAGAAGAAAAGTCTGCACCGCTTCCTCTTCCTTTAATCCATCTATTAATTCACTCACAAGTCTTTTAAAAGTTCCTCTACATGGCAGGCACTGTTCTGGATGCTGAGAACACAACAAAGAGTAAGTGAAGAGAAGCTCCCTGTGCTCATAGAGCTCACAGCCTAGTGGGGAAAGCAGACAACATAAAATTACACTGCTGTATGATGCCATCCATAAACAGGAACAGCAGGATGATAAAGAAGCATATAGGAGAAGCACCTTACCTAGGTCTTTAGGATCAGAGCATGCCTTCTGACAGCAGTGGTATCTATGCTAAAACTGAGGGTAGAAGGCATGTGCCCAGTTAGAGTATTTTTTAATTAGGGAGACTCCCACTTTTTAAAAATCAGAACATGCTGAAACACTCACAGAAAGGAACCGATGGAGAAGGGTTAAAACCTCAAAGAAAAAGGAGAAAATCTATAGAATCAGTACCCACAAACCAAAGGGAGAGTTAAGATGCAGAGAACATTCAGAGATTTGCCCCAAAAGGGAGAGGTGGGAGACTTTAAAGGATCCAGGTGAGGGGTGGTTGAGAGCAGCCTGGAGGAACCACAAGAATTTCTTGGCAGCAGGGAACACAATTGGGGTTGGAGACCATGAAGAATCGAAATGAGAAGTCTTCTCCTTTCCAGTGCCCCTGTGAGAAGCAAGGAGAACTTAGATGCTGTCTGCATCTGGAGTAAGGTGTGGACTGAAAACATATTCAGGAAGCCAATCTGAAAAGGCTACATGTACAATTCCAATTATATGAGTTCTGGAAGAGGTAAAGCTATGGAGACAATGAATGGAGATATGGAGATAGTGAAAAGATCAGTGGTTGGCAGGGGTTGGGGGGAAGAGATGAGTAGGTGGCATACTGAGGATTTTCAAGGCAATAAAATTACTCAGTGTGATACTGTAATGATGGATTACACATTTGTCCATACTCACAGAATATGCAATACCAAGAGCAAACCCTTAAGGTAAAGGATGAACTTTGGGTAATTGGGATGCGTTAATGTAGGTTCATCAACTGTCACAAATGTACCACTCTGGTGAGGGATGTTGATGAGAGAGGTTGTATATATGTGGAGGTAGGAGGATATGAGAAACCTCTATGCCTCCCTCCCAATTTTGTTATAAACCTAAAACTACTCTAAAACAAGAATGTTGGGGGGGGGGGGCACCGGGGTGGCTCAGTCAGTTAAGGGTCTGACTCTAGGTTTTGGCTCAAGTCATGATCTCAGGGATTGAGTGCTGCATCAGCTCCATACTCAGCATGGAGCCTGCTTGAGATTCTCTCTCTCCCTCTCCCTCTGCCCCTTCCCTGGCTCATGCTTTCACATTCTCTCTCTCTCTCTCTCTCTCTCTCTCAAATAAATAAATAAATAAAATCTTCTTAAAAATGTGTTAAAAAAATAATAAAAATAAAAAAGAAGGGAACCTGGGTGGCTCAGTTGGCTAAGCAACTGCCTTCGACTCAGCTCATGATCCTGGAGTCCCGGGATTGAGTCTGCATCAGGCTCTCTGCTTGGTGGGGAGTCTGCTTCTCCCTCTGACCCGCCCCCCTCTCATGCTCTCTCTCTCCCTCTCATTCACTCTCAAATAAATAAATAAAATCTTTTTTAAAAAAATAAATAAAATAAAAATTAAAAAACAATATTTTAAAAAATACTTTCAGGGCTCTGTACTAATGCATAAATTATGAGAAATTCAGGAATAAAACCTCAATAGGAGCTCCTGGGTGGCTCAGTCATTAGCGTCTGCCTTCAGCTCAGGTCATGATCCCAGAGTCCTCAGATCCAGTCCCCTGTCAGGCTCCGTGCTCTGCAGGAAGCTTGCTTCTCCCTCTGCCACTCCCCCTGCCTGTGTTCCCTCTCTCACTGTCTCTCTCTGTCTGTCAAACAAATAAATAAAATCTTCAATTAAAAAAAAAAACCCTCAATACATCCCGATGCTTTTTTTTTTTTAAAGAAAGAAAGCACTAATAAATCATCTGACTTAAAAATCACTAAACAGAACTATAAATGCAATGCATTCAAGGCATCTCACTTCTGGGTTGAGATCCAGAGAGAGGTTCCCTCTGCCACACAACATATCAAGGGTAGAGTCTGAACACACATCCTGTTGTCTCCTGAATTCCAGTCTGGGATGCTTCCATAATTTTTATTTTTTCCATTAGATACTGTTCTGTTCTACTACCAACACCAAAGCAACATTATAAGAGGTTTCAATTTAGTCAACAAGTTGGCCAC
This sequence comes from Martes martes, assembly GCF_963455335.1. Classification (NCBI taxonomy): domain Eukaryota; kingdom Metazoa; phylum Chordata; class Mammalia; order Carnivora; family Mustelidae; genus Martes; species Martes martes. The sequence continues at coordinate 85,649,272 of NC_137889.1, read as the reverse complement.
CCCAGCCCAAGGAATGTGCTGAACTGATCGGTGGTTTTGGTGCCATGCAGAACCAGCCTAAGTGCTGGCCATCAGGGGCTCCTACACAACCCCTAAAGATTAAAGCACAGACATCATTTGTCTCTCCAAATCCTAGCTGCCGGCATCACTGGATAAAGAAGGAGTGAGAAGAGGGAAGGGAATTCTCAAGTGGATCAAGCAAGAATTTCTGGAAAGGGAAAGGGTGAAAAGTTGTTCTCAGATCCACAGACAGGGCCAACTTCCCAAGCCTGGAGAAGCAACACCTCAACACTGAGATGCCCATGTTCTAAGTCACTGCAGCCAGCCCATGCCCCTTCATCTTCCCCTTTATTTCAGACTTTCCAGGACAGATCAACAGGAAGACAGAGCCAAGAGGTGCTCCTCCAATCATACATCCTAAAGACAAGGCACCTTGAAATGAAAGCTTCTATTTCCTATCTAGTTTCTAAGCAAAGGGTTAGCACTGGCACCCATCCTCAAAAAAAAAATGCGGCCACAAGATTTAGGTCTAGCCCTTCACACATACTTCCATTTCCCTACCACATCAACCACCCCACTCTGGACCTCCACCCTCTAATGCTCTCTTTTCCTTCCTCTCCAAAAACACATCCAAATCAAAGCTCTCCATCTCTCCATGTATGATGTCCAAGCCAAACATTAAGCAAGAGCAGTATGTAATTAATACATTACCTCACGTGCACTGTTTTCTATCTTATCTTACTTGCAGTTTTGGATAATAGCTCTGTGTACAATTTTGGAGCTAGGCAGTCCTGGGTCCAAGTCCTGGCCCTATCACCTGCTAGTTTTGCAACCACGGGCAAGAGACTGCATTTCCTCATTGATAAAAGGGAGATGGAGACAAGGATATCTGCCTCATCTCGTCACAGTCTGCACAACTAGCAGAGAGAAGGAAAATAAGAATTACTGTGGCAATGGAAGAAATTTTCACATAGGAATTTTATCTCTTGCTTTAAGAAAAAAAGAAAGAAGACTCCTCACAGCCCCAGCAACAATGCACTAACCTCTGCTCACAGCCAGTGGAAAACCACTACTTCCTCAAACTCTTGTTCTTCTCCAATGAACTTTTGTTTAAAACAATCCTCCTCAATTTCTTCCTAAAACATAATAAAAGTGATCTTCCCCAAAAAGTGCGTGTGTGTGTGTGTGTGTGTGTGTGTGTGGTGTGTTTATCTGCTTCATATGGGTGTTATAAGAATTATTATGCATAAGTGCTGAGACAAAAGCCAGGCATATGAGAAGCCTCAATAAGTGGTAATTATTGTTATTTCTGATTCTTACTATATACCTGTGATGCAAACCGGGTTTTTAATTACCATTTTATGGAGCAGTCATGTGACTTGCTTGCCCAAAGTCACAAAGGAAAGTTTGCATCCTTTTTTTCCACCAGAGCCCTCTAACAGTATCCTTTAATCTTCCTCCATCATTTAAAATAATAGTAATAGTAATAATAACGATAGCTAATACTGTGCTATATGAGGAAAATGAGGCACAGAGCATCAACGTCACTAGCTAATAAGTGGCAGAGTCAAGAACCAAACCCAGTTAATCTGGGACCAGAGTCTAAGCTCTTAATTACCACACTATCAGAGAGACACCATTTCTTTCATTCATTCCATACACAGTTCCAAACCTGTGCAAGGTTTGGAAGCTACAGGATGTATAAAATAGTCCCTGACATACAGTGGCCTGAAATCTAGTAAAGAAAAATTACCATACAATCTGATAAATATTGTTTTAGTGGAATGCATAAGATGCTTCAGAATCACAGAACAACAATCGAGCTGTTTGGCCCAATCGAGGAAGACTTCATACAGGAGGTGCCTTTTGAGAGAAGGGTGAAGAAGGAGCAAGACAGGACATTCCAGGCAAAGGCTTATTCAAATGTGCATATGTCCTGGGGTCAGTGAGAAGTTCAGTGTGAACAGATTACAAGTGTATGAAGGAGAGCCAGCTGCAAAGATGGATAGAAATTGCACTGCACAGGCCCTAACGTACTTAACTAAGAAGTTTGAATTTTATTCTTGGAAGAGGAAAGAGGAAAAATAGGTTTTTAAACAGCTGTGTGGAATACTGTGATTTGATCATTTTAAAAATAATTCTGGAAGATGATTGGCTGGACTAGGGCCACTTTGGCAGGACGTCTAATTAATAAATGGTTGAAATGATATAAGGAAGACATTTCCAAATACGGTTGACCATTAGAATGACCCAGAAAAGTGTTTTTTAAAATATGGATTCTTAAGTTCCACCCAAATGAGTCAAAATCAACAAAGGTAAACTTGGGACTCTGTGTAGGTATTGGAGGTGGGGAAGAAGGGAAAGTGTGTGTGTGTGTGTGTGTGTGTGTGTGTGTGTGTTTTATTCTCCAACTGATTCTGAAGGTAAGCCAGATTTGGGAAACACTGATCTTTAAAGAGATCCAGTAATGGGTCACCTGGGTGGCTCAGCTGGTTAAGTGTTTGCCTTCAGCTCAGGCCATGATCCCAGAGTCCTGAGATCAAGCCCTACGTCGGGCTCCCTACTCAGTGAGGAGCCTGCTTCTCCCTTTCCCTCTGCCTTCTGCTCACCTTGCTTGTGCACTCTCTCTCTCTCTGACAAATATACAAATAAAATAAAATAAAAAAATAAAAAATAACAAAAAATAAAGAGACTCAGTAAGAGTCCAAACAAAATAGTATCAGGGTGGATAAAAAGAGTATGGATTAAAGATATAATTCTATATTAGAATGTTCAGGATTTTTGTGTGAGTGTCGTTGATGCAGGATCCTCTTACATCAGTCCCAAGAGATACAGGGGAGCTGCCTCTTGGGACCTAAAGTAAGATAAGAGGAGCCAGTCAACATGATATCCCTAAGCTATTACCCATACTCTAATAGCATATACTATAGAGTTACATCTATATATTAGAAGAAACCTTGCCTTGCCCTATCTAACACTACTTCACTCACACTTCCATCCTTTCTGCTGCTCTCTGCTCTAAACTCCAAATCAGTGTCCCCACTAACACCCAAATCTTGTCACTGAAATATCACCATGACTCTTAAAACTTTTCCTTTCAAGCCTGTTGATTAAAAAAATCCAAGTTGGAATGAAAGTATTGTCCCCAGGAAATTAGCTACTTACTATTCCCTGACCTATTTTTCCTATTACAGTCTCATTTGATTATTCCAAGAAGACAAGTCTATTTTCCTCTTTTGGCAAGCAGATGAGGAAGGTGGGATGGAAGTTATATTAAGAAAAAAGTAAGTGCACTGTAGTGCATACTTGAAAGCCTTTCTGCGATAAAAGGACGGAACTTAGCTGGGGAAAGTCACGGTGTCAAGCTTAAATGCTTTCTCTACCGGTGTGCTTTGGAGGGAGGGGGGCACATAACCTGGCAAGCTAGTTCGGGCAATTATATTACTGACAAGGAGTTTTATGAGACAATATCAGAGGGGAAGTGCAATGAGGCTATGTCAAACCATAGACAGCACCAAAAAAAAAAAAAAAAAGAGATTGTAGAAACAGGGACAAATAAAGTTGGCAACGAAGAGGGCATTAGTTTAATTGCTTAACCTTTCCTTTTGACTGCATCTGTAAGTGGAGCATAATGTCCCCTCCAGTCTCCTGAAGGCACCTGGTGCTTAGCGGGAGAACAAGGACCCCCGGAGGCACCAAGAAGACAGGAGAGGGAGCTGACCAGCCACAGAGACGTCAGGACTAGTCAGTAACGGGTGAGATAAACTGTATAACCCCTCAAATGATGTATTTCAGCCTTCCACCGAGTCCGAAATGGCAGGTGGCAAAGCTTTGACCCCAAAAGAAAACAATTTGCACTGTTTGCACCGGTGGGAGAATTCATGGAAGAACGGTTACTTTTGCTTCATGCTTTGTAGGCACCATTAGAGATCACTGGGAATAGACGTATGGAGAAGGCAAGTTGTGTTTGCTGGGCAGCTCTGTGCATGGAGCCTTGGGGACCTGAAGGCTGCGAATTCTAATTCTGGGCTTTGCCGCAGACTTCCCATGGAACCTTGAAAGGATGTACTTGATATCTTAGAGCTTCAATTTCCTTCCTGGAGAGTTGGGCCTGAACCTTATCAATAAATGATTATGAAGCATGTATTTCATTCACAAGCCCAACAGTCTGTCACATGCATTATTCCCAAGAGTAGCAAATTAAGCACAAATTGGCTAGCAAAACCAAAATATTAACATTATGGTAAATATATGTTTTACTTTAAAGAGTGGCATTTTTTTTTTTTTTACAAAAATCATCAAGTGTTAAATGAAATAAAATATCAAAGCTCTTCGAAGAAACAATAAGCACTATTCAAATACAAGACCATGTCATTATTATTACTAAGGAAAAAATTGTGTGAGGGATGCCTGGGTGGCTCAGTTGGTTAAGCGTCTACCTTCGGCTCAGGTCACAATCCCAGGGTCCTGAGATCGATCCACCACCACCCGCCCCGCCCCCCGCCCCTGCAATGCTCCTTGCTCAGCAGAGAGTCTGCTTCTCCCTCTCCCTCTGCCTCTGCCCCTTCCCTGGCTTGTGTGCACTCACTCACTCTGAAATAAATAAATAAAATATTAAAAAAAAAATGATGTTAAATCCTAAAGAGGCATGCTACTCTCATCCTCCATAACATTTCCATTTATTCCATATTTATTTTTCAGTGCCTTTCTTGTGCCTGGCATTAACTAGGCACTAAGAATACAAGCATGAACTGTAGCCAGACACAAAAGGAAAAGTATTGTGTGATTCCACTTACAGAAGGCATCTAGAATAGGCCAATTCATAACAACTGCAAGTAGAAGAGAGATTACCATGGGCTGAGGAGAGAGAAAACGGGGAGTTACTCCTTAACACTTATAGTTTCTATTTATACATGTTGCAAATATACTTAATGCCACTTAATTGTACACTTAAAAAGGGCTAACATGGTGGGGCACTGGGATGACTCAGTTGGTTAAGCATCTTACTCTTGATTTTGGCTCAGGTCATGATCTTAGGGTGGTGAGACAGAGACCCTCTGCAGGCTCTGTTGCAGGGTGTAGGGCCTGCTTAAGATTCTCTATCTCCTTCCTCTTCCCCCACCCGCCCACCCAACCCAATCCCAGCCAACTCCCCTCCCCAAGCTGGCACACATGCATACTCTCTCTTTAAAAAAAAAAAAAAAAAAAAAAAAGCTAACATGGTAAACTTCACGTTATATATATTTTACCATATTTTTTTCTTAAAAAAGAGTTGAAACAAACAAACACATGAAATACATGTACTTTCTTCCTCTTGACAAACACAGGATCCTTCCCTCCCAGCCAGAAAACCCCACTGTTGTGGGTCCCATTGCTTTCTGCTCCCCAGGAAGTTTTCTCAAGATTCCTTATCATCTTATGTTCTGACACTAAGAACCTACTGGATTTGGGTTATTTCCAGAATATTGAGTATTATCAAACTTTCATTATCTTAGATGTTCACTGAAGCTCTCTTCTCACAGCTGAGTAAATATTCTTCCAACAGAAAGCCTGACAGATGAATTGTGTTGGCCCCAAAATGTATTTTCACATCAGAACTTGGGCAAGTGTGAGTTTCTTCCTCTAAGCTCCTCTTTTGAATAGTTTAGCATGACTCAAGACTTTCCCACCTTCCCTCACCTTTAAGATATTCTTTTCCAATACAATTTGCCATTAATAGACACCATCTCCTCAGAGGAGAGGGAGCGGCATCCAGGCCCACCAAAGGAAGGTAGATGGTCTGTCTAACTTGGAAAATCAAGCAACACACTCTGGAAAGCTTTATCCTGATTCTGGTCCTGTTCCTAATTTAACCATAAGACCAAAGCTTAACCTTCCAATTCTTCTTCATGGGAAAGGAGAGATTATTACACCTTCTAAAAAACCTCACTGTAATTTAATGAATCAAATCCCAAGGGAATATGTTATGAAGAAGATTTAAACAGAGTGAAATTATTTTGGAAGTTCATGAATTAAATCACTTTTGTTGGAATCCAAGACTAACCCAATTTACATTACTTACAGTCATTAGTGTTAAAATCAAGTTATTGAATTTAGGATTTACTCAGAATAGCATCGACAAATGTGTTTGTTGTCTTTCTTTAAGATTACAATTTAGACTTATTTTTACATACCAGCCTTGTAATTCATCTTGATTTTCAACTTCACAGACTCACCAATTTCACTAATTTGTCAATTCTTTAAATTCATGCCTCACCCTAGGTTAGAGTTGTTCAGCCTTATCTCTAGAAACATTTTGAACTAGATAATTGAAATCATTCTTTGTTGTGACAGGCTGTCCTGTGCATTGTTAGATGTCTAACGACAAAACTGGTCTTTACCTATTAGATGCTAGGAGCACACCTCTTCTACATTTGTGATAACCGAAAGTGTCTCCTGACATTACCAAATGTTCCCCAGGGGGCAAAATTGCCACCAAGACTACCCTTTCCCCTTGATAACTGCAGTCCTACCTAGACCCTGTTTCTGGTATCTAACACTGAATAAACACTTATGACAACACCACCATTGATTCCCTTCATAACTTATAACTGGCTACTGTTTGTCTCACTTTCTGTCTTTTGGAACACCTTCCTTGTCCCAAGAAATAGTGTAATTCTTGTCCAAAAGCCTCATCTAATGCATATAGCCCCGGCATGAGACAGTCTGAACAGTATCTAAAAAAGACTCAGTCCCTTAAAGGCCTCAATCATTCCTGAAAAATATTAAGCTAGGAACATTTAAGTTGATTTTGAGGTAGGGTTTATAGGTGAGGAATAGATAAAATAAAAACCGACTCTAACCTTCATCACAACTCAAAATGAATCTTAGCAAAAGCCATTTAGAAAACAAAACAAAACAAAAAGTTGTGTGACCTTTTCAGAAACCATCACTCACTTTATATTGTCTTAATCCAATTTCAGTGAGGATTAAATACTGCTGGTGTGTCAGATCCTATAGCATTAACTTCTTTTACTTTTTTAGCAAAAGCGCATTCTTTTTATAAAACCATTCTTGACTCTGTGTGGCAAACTTGTCTAAGTTCAGTCTGACTGGAAATATTTTCCACATACTTTCTTTCTGACTCCAAGACCAGCTTTGTAAATCTCAGATGGTATGTGAGAGACTACAATGTGATTTAAAATATTGGAAAACTTGAGACTTCGGGAAACTGATGTAAACTGTTTAATATTTACTTCTCACTTTCAAATTTCCCAGGTTGTCTAATGAGCTTTTCAGGGTGTTTCTTCCGATCGATTGCCAAGGTAAACACGGCTTACATTTGAGGGAGGGAACAAGAAGAAAGATACTTCCACAATTCAGGGTGCTTTTTACCTCTGCCACCTGATTAGGCCTGCAAATGTGGGGAAACACCCATTTTTTGAAAAGTAGATAAAATCTCTTAGTTTAAAATACCATCACTACATGACCTAAGGAAGAACAATTTTTTATTATGTAAAAAACAAACTCTAGGGTGCCTGGGTGGCTCAGTTGGTTATGCAACTGCCTTCAGCTCAGGTCATGATCCCGGAGTCCCAGGATGGAGTCCCTCATTGGGCTCCCAGCTCCACGGGGAATCTGCTTCTCCCTCTGACCTTCTCCTTACCCATGCTCTCTTTCACTGTCTCTCTCTCAAATAAATAAATAAAATCTTTTAAAAAATTCCATAAACTCTTTTCATTCAGTTACCAAGTATCTGTTCTGTTTTCCAAGGAAAGATGCAAGCATACAAAAGTCCAGGAATTTAAATTTCAATTCTTTGGTCTCATCTACCTATCACAAGGCATTAGTGAACAGGAGCTGAAGCAGTGTGCTTAAGCCCAGACATGTATTGTTAAATGTGACATGCTCAATTTATCATTAGTTATGAAGTGAAAACGGATGAATACACATTCAATTTAGTTCAGCTGCTTTCTTCATTTATCACACTCTTTCATCATCCATCATCTTCCCCCACCCTTTTGATTTGAACAAATAACACACTTTCATAAGTTTAATCTAATTAATCATAATTTTAAGGTAATGTTCCCTTAATGAACCATACATCTGATTTTACAAAGTTTGTTGCAATTTTAATAAAATGTGCTCCAGATAGAATCTACAAATGTTCTCTCTGAAGCCCAACCACCTAATCATTCCTCTGCCTAACTCATGTTTCTCCACTCAGCACGGATGCACGCGCACGCACACACACACACTCACACACATACCAGGCACACTCTTCTTTCAGGGTTGATGAAGATGTAACAATACTGGGAGTCACTGAAGTGTGTTGGTCTTCTACAGAACAACTGTTTCAGTAAATTGGAAAGTGTTCATCGATTTATGAGGTAAGATAGGAAGTTAAGAAAATTAATTGCAGAGTGGGGGAAAAAGTAATGAGGGACGGAAAAGATTCCTTTTCTGTTATTGTTATGAACCTGAAGTTAGACCTAGATGGTAACTACAAAGACTAAGACAGAAATATAGAAAAGAAGTTGCTATTTGTGGGGGGTAAATGATGCTGCAAATCTCCAAATCTTCTCTTTCTAATCTAATTCCAAAGAGAAACTCATAGGAGAGATGACAGTCTAAGAACTATTGCAATCACATATCCTCCCACATGTTTGAGCCGGGGGAATAAGATGAGCCTCCGCATCTGCACAAGCTTTGGTTTAGGGGACAAAGCATCCAAGAACACTTAAAGTCAGAAGAAACATTAAAGCCACTTTCCTCAAATCTCATGCTTTTAAAATGTGGAGACCAAAGCCACAGAGGTCAAGGGACTTGCCCAAGCTCACAGAATTTGGTGGCAATAGAATCAAGACTGCAACAGAAGCCCATATGACCTTGCATGGTCCTCTATGTCACAGAAAACTCACAAGTCTTTGCCTATTTGAGACTTTCTTTTTTATCTGAAAAATAATGTGGCATGTACTAGAAGAAAAAGTGAAACTTCTCTGGAGCCTCGGCAGTAATAGTAATATGAAGACACAATCTTACAGCACTTACAAGCCTAGTGCCAGGGTGATACTCTCAGAGACCAGCCAAAGCCTCTCCACCCCATCTCTCTTGTCCTCTCGCAGAAGATGGCTCTCTGTGTCTCACATGGGAGCGTTGCCTCCACCGGAGCACTTTGACATCTCTTGAATGACTAGCGGCTCTTTACAGTTCTTCTCATGGGTATGAGGTCTGCTTCTCTTTTGCAATCTCATTAGTGACACTGGCACCATTTGCCCTAGCTTTCTCCTGTGTTCCTGACATTCTAGCCCAGGATATTTCTTAATGGCTCTTTTTTTCCATGTGATGGCAAGATGATGGCCAAACTAAAGAATCAATTAACATAAATATAAAGAATAGGACCTGTTAGTCATTCCCCCACTTTATGGTTTAAGGGCTGAAACCATCCAATAGTCCTGACATGCACCTTGGCAAAATGCTTCTCCGCCCTAACACAGATTACAAATTTCATTCATTATCTGCTGTGGAGCCAATCTCAGCAATCAATGCACAAGAAATGATCACACTCACAAACAAAAACACACAGACAAGGTTAATTCCTTTTTAAATGAAAAAAAGTGCTGATACCAATCCTCCCATACACTGCTACTAAAAGTACAAATGGGCAGTTGCCAGGCAGAGGGAGGAAGCAACACTGTGGAGCTCATTAAAAGCTTTAGATTTGGACTGATGCTTTGAAGATTTTATTTATTTATTTGACAGACAGAGATCACAAGTAGACAGAGAGAGAGGAGGAAGCAGGCTCCCTGCTGAGCAGAGGGCCCAATGCGGGGCTTGATCCCAGGACCCTGAGATCATGACCTGAGCCGAAGGCAGAGGCTTAACCCACTGAGTCACCCAGGCACCCCTGGACTGATGCTTTGAAAGAAAAATTTCAACTCCAGTAATTTCTTCTAGGTAAATAATCAAAGTATCAGAGCTTAAATGTTTGAAACATTTTTTTTTTTTAATTAGGGGTGGGGAGCCTGAGTGGCTCAGTTGGTTAAGCATCTGCCTTCAGTCAGGTGATGAACTCAGGGTCTTAGGATGGAGCCCCTACCCCTCCCCCTGCCAACTCCCCCCAACCCCTTTTGGGCTCCCTGCTCAGCGGGGAGTTTGCTTCTCCCTCTCCCTCTGCCCCCCACTTGGTGATTTCTCTATCTTTCTCTATCATTCTCAAATAAATAAAATCTTAAAAAAAAATAAAACTAGGGTCTATTTGAAATGACATTGTAAATTGTTAAAAGTCTTAAAGAAACATTCACAAAATACATTAGGTTAAAAAAAGGTAAATTAGGAGACAGTATTATAGTATTATCACAATTTTTAATTTTATGAATATATTGTTTTTGTAAATAAATTTGAAAAATAAACACTAAAATGTAAGCATTAACTGTTTTCAGGTGTAAGAATTATAAAAACTATAATTCATTAACTGTGTAAATTACAATGATCTGTTTGATTCTCTTTCTTGTCAAATTCTGAAAGCAGGACTTAGCCTATCTTATTTACTGTTATTGTCCCACTGCTTTGCATGCAACAGCTTTCCTGAGAAACAGTGACAACTAGTGTCCTAAGGAAACTAGTAAAAACTCTATTCATTCAGGAAGGCAATGGAAATTAGATAAGAAACACATATTTGCAAATCAGAGATCAGCACTGATAAGCATGCTTTAGGGCGCCTTCTTTTCAACCAATAGTTAATTGAGCAGCTACCACGCATTCTAAAGTTCCTTGAGAAGGAAGAGAGAGAGGAATACAGTGAAGAACAGAGGGGAAAGAGAACCTCCTTTCCTTCAGAAAAATTACAAATTTTACCAGAAAAACAGAGCCTATACGCATGTAATTCCAAATAAGATAGAATGAAATGTGATACAACGGAGCTATAAATTAAATGCCGGGACAGAAGAAAAAGGAGGGATTAAATGCAGCTGGGTAATGGGAGGTCAGAGGAGGCTTCAAAGAGGGGCTGCCACCCTTAAAAGATCCATAGTTGAATTTTGATAGATGGAGAAGAGGAAGGTCTTTTCTACATTTAACCTTGAATTAGAATAAAACTAATTCCCAATAGCCTGGCATTTAATCACTGCAGAATCAAAAGGCCAAGCAGACTCGCTAAACATTCAGGGACAGATTTTTTTCTAACCCAGAGGGCATGCAGCAGCAACAACAAATTACAAACTTTGCCCCAGAGTTGGATGCCTGTCCAGCCCTCACCTGCCCAGCCTGCAGAGGAGCAGAGACAGTTCTGAGCATTCAATTTTTTTTTTTTTCCAAAACATTTCTCACCAGCTGATTAGCATATCTTTATGTGCTTATTGTCTGTCTCTCATCCCTAGAATGAAAGCTCCAAAAAGGCAGGGATTTTTGTCTATTTTGCTCACTACAGTAACCCCAGCACCTAGAACAATGCCTAGAATATGGTAGGAATTCATTAAATATTTGTTAAATCAATTAATACCACCACTGAGACAAAGAAACTAAAGAGACCCCATGAAAAACTCTTTTTTGTTGTTGTTGTTGTTTTTGCTTTTCCTGCTTCTTTTCTTGCTAAGTAAGACCTACACCCCTGCTTTACCCAAGCTGTGCAGAAAGATAATGTATGTCCTCCTTGTAAAGGTCAAGGAGTTGACGATTTCTTAGAATAGTCTAGCACAACATATTAACATCTAAGGAGGGACCTGACAGAGTTGTCATGAACATTTTCTAAGACCATTGACTCACCAATACCCCTGGCTTCAGGGCATAGGTGACAAATGGAGGACAACTGAGCACTCACCCCTATTTGGAGCAGTTCTTAAATGCCTAAGAGGACATGTACCCCAGATCACTATCCTTAAAAAAAAACAAAAAACAAAAAAACCCAGACCCCAAAGACAACGCTCACTCTTTCTTCCTTTCTGAGTCTCCCAGGTGCTCTCTCTGTTTCTACTCTCCTGATGTCTTCAATAAATTCTGCTCTCACTTCCTCCCAGCTTGCTTTCTATCCTGCACAAAGCCAAGGACCCTCTTGGCTAGCCTTGTGGGACCCCCTCTGGGTCGTAAGACCCAGTGAGCCTTCATCACTAACATACCCAGTTAAAGGGCCAACTAAGACCCTGAATCCAAATTGTATGTCCCTCATAGGTATGTGGAATTCAACTGGTAGATTCAGAACACTTTAAGGAATGGAGTACTTCAGGGGTTCCCGAGTTCATTACCCTAGAAAAGACCTTGGATGGCCTGATTCAAATCCCTCAGAAATCCCATCAGATTGATTCCTCACTCACTCCTCTATGCTTTCATTTATCCACCATATACTAATTCTTGACCTTAAGAAGTATTGTTATAATAATTTGTCGAGAGCTCTTAAACCCTCAGAATTTCCTGAGTAATGGGAGTGTCTTTGTTATTCATGGTGGGTCCTTGAACCACACCTGCGTTTTGTTGAGGAAATGATTCAGGATATGGGCTGGCCAGGCTAGAAAGACCAAGCAAGTGACTAGAGGGTTGGGGCTTTGAGCTAAGTGATAATCAGCCCATCATCCACAGTGGAAAAGAGGGTTGGGGATTGAGTTCAACCACATGAGGGATAATTCAATCAGTGACACTCCAATAAAAAAAATCTAATCACTAAGCTTAGGTGAACTTCCTGATTAGTGAACACACTAACGTGCTAAGAGAGTGATGTGTCTTGATTCTGTGTGTCAAGGACAAGAAAATTCTGTCTTTGGAACCCTCCCAGACCACCCTTTGTGTATCCTTTATAAAAATAGTGAACTATCAAACATGAAAGGGTCATGGAAAACCCCAAATTATACCCAGCTGGTCAGAAGTGCATTGACCTGGGGACTCCAAACCTGTGGCTGCCACCTGAAGTAAGTACAGTGTTGCTGGGTACTATGCCCTTAACTTCTAGCATCTGCACTAACACTGGGTGGTTAGCATTAGAACTGCATTGCAGTATTACAAGTATTATTTTAGCTATGACCCCAAGGGAAGTTTCCAAAGAGCACTCAAAGGTACACTTTGGGAATCAGACTTAAAGAACTTAGGATACTCTCCGTTTAGCACCAGCAAAAATCCAGGATAGAAATAGCCCCTCGGACTCCATGGGTTAAGCATCTGCCTTCGACTCAGGTTGTGATCTGGGGTCCTGGGATAGAGTCACTTCTGGCTTCCTGCTCAGCAGGGAGTCTGCTTCTCCCTTTCCCTCTGCTCCTCCCCCAATTCATGTTCTCTCTCTCTTCTCTCAAATAAATAAATAAAATCTTAAAAAAAAAAAAAAAAGAAAGAAATAGCCCTTCATTATCAATTAGTTATGTTACAAAGTAGGAAGGCTCCCTCTGGGAGAAGAACGGTTTTCCCTGATGGCACTATCACTACAAAAGGGGACACGGACACTGGGAAGACACTACAAGTTCATCCAACAACCCACGATTTGGCTGAAGGCTATAATTCCAGCATTCTTCTGAGTGTGTTTGGGGCTGGGGGGGTGTGCATGTGTGTATCCTGCAGAAGAACTGGTGTATTGGAATTCTAGGGGAAATTCCAGAATTGAGGTTTTTAATTTTCAAGTACCCTCTTCTAGGTAGAAAAGACAAAAATGCTCTCAGAATATTATATCTCAGGAGATATTAAAGGTCAACATATAGCCAATTAACTGACCCCTGAAGAACTGTCTTGGAGCATGGTAGTGGCTGCTCCAAGCACAGCAAAATAAAATCCTGTAGGCCTACATTATGCATAGAGTTCTAGCATTAGATCAGCTGTGTACAGCTGCTTAAATGTGTTCTCCAATGATGACAAGGAAATCCAAGCAATACAATGGGTCCAGAAATTGACGTTCTTGTCCTAAACAATGATACACATGGTGTTATGGATTATGAGATAAGAAAGCAATTCTGGCATTAATTTCCCAGATGAAACCTTAGGCAGTTTCCTAAACTTTAAGAGCCCCATTTTTCTTATCTATAAAATGAGGATGACAACCCATGTCCCACATGCCTTAAAAAGTTGTTGTGAAAGAAATGGAAACTATTTTAAAAGTATGCTCATGGTCAGACATGGGTTGTTATTGTAATACATCCCAAGGAACTACTGAACTTGAGTTTGTTATAGAAAATGGTAATTGCATTTCTTATCTACTCATAAAGCATTTCCTACTCCTTGACTAAAATCTGTAACATGTATGAAAGATCAAAAATATGAGATGGTACTTTTTTGGAGGCCTTAGCAAAAAGAAATTTGGAAGATTTAAAATAGAAACAACTGGAGCGCCTGGGTGGCTCAGTGGTTAAAGCCGCTGCCTTCGGCTCAGGTCATGATCCCAGCGTCCTGGGATCGAGCCCCGCATTGGGCTCTCTGCTCAGCAGGGAGCCTGCTTCCTCCCTTCTCTCTCTGCCTGCCTCTCTGCCTACTTGTGATCTGTCTGTCAAATAAATAAATAAAATCTTTAAAAAAAAAAAAAAAAATAGAAACAACTGAGTGAGTTCTTCAGACCCTATCTTCTTTGCCAGTAAGTCTAGATAACACTTTCAAGAAAACTGGGATTAATAACAATGATATACTATGTAATAAACAATTTAAAATGAATCCTATATATTTATATAATGAATCACTGTCCAATTTCACTGATTAATCTCTTTCAGCCTTCCAACAATGCTAGGAGGCTTTTTAAATATGATGCTATAGATCCAGAAATGCTAATAATTTGCCCAAGGTCATAGAGCTAGCAAGTACCATCTGAAAATAGCTGATCACGGATAAAAATAACTCATATTTACTGAGTGCTTACCCTGTGTCAGACACCACTCTAGGTATTTTCACACACAAATTTGTCTGGTCTTCCCCTAAACCCTGCAAGATAGGTCATACTGTCATCAAACTAAGGAACTAAGAAAGAGAGAGATTGGAAACTTCCTCACAGTCTCAAAGTTAATAAATGATAGAACAAGGATTCAAAACTCAGAGACTACACACTGAACCACTAAATCCATCAGTAAAATGATAAGACGAAACCTGCATTGCTGGGTTACTGAAAGGATTTTTAAAAGTAGTAAAAGTAGATGTGCTGAATCCCTTGCCTGGTATGTGATATTTAGATACGTTACTGGAATCTGCTCTTGTGAGGCCAGATCTTCTGATTCCTGACCAAACTGTTTCTCCAACATCATGCTACATCTCATCTTAGGGGGTAGATGGTGTTCTAAGGTTCCAAGAAATAGCGGCAGGGAAAATTACTAAATTAAAGTGTAATGACCTTCAATAAAATCTTGGGCCAAACTTGGCCAAAACTGTAAGGTATAAATTTCTATGTGATCTAGTCATATTCACAAATATAACAAATGAGAGTCAACCTCTGGTGGTAACAATGAAGTAAACTGGTCTTGTTCCTGTCAATCCAGGATATTTTGTCATCTCTGTCATAAGAGGTGGTTAGCATTATTGGCTTTATAATTTCTCTTCTCAATAAAATACTTCAAAGTAAAATTATGTAAGCTTCCTATAGATCTTAGAATGAGAGAAAAAAATTTAAATAGTCTAAAATTTATTTGCAAGTATATCAACTACAACAATGTTTACTATGAGTTGACTTGAATTAATGAATGAATGAATCAGACAAATACCATCCTTTATAACAGCCTACTAGTATTCCTTCTAAAGTGAAAAATGATCAGGATTCTTAAAGGGCAAACTGATTTTTTTTAGTTTAAAATTCTTCGGTATTAAGAAATCTAGCATTGGGGCACCTGGGTGGCTCAGTAGGTTGAGGCCTCTGCCTTCGGCTTGAGTCATGATTCCAGGGTCCTGGGATCAAGCCTGTATCAGGCTCTCTGCTTAGCAGGGAGCCTGCTTCCCTTCCTCTCTCTCTGCCTGCCTCTCTGCCTGCTTGTGATCTCTGTCTGTCAGATAAATAAATTAAAAAAAAAAAAAAAGAAATTTAGCATCTAGATGAGCTTAAACACATGGTTGTCAATGCAGAATTACTATAAGTATATGAACAATTCCAACATCTAAGAAAAATATATTATCCTTATTTTCGGTCCATTCACTGATTTTTTTAAAATTAAAAGTTCATATTACAGAAATTATGAGAGTTTTATATAGTATTCTGCTTAATATTCTAAGAATTTTTCTTTTTTTTTTTAAGATTTTATTTATTTATTTGAGAGAGTGAGCAAAAGCATAAGGAAGGGGGAGGGAGGTGGGGCAGAGGGAGAAGTAGACTCCCCTACTCCCACTGAGTAGGTTGCCCACTGCAGAACTCAATCCCAGGACCCTGGGATTATGACCTGAGCCAAAGGCAGATGCCTAACGAAATGAGCCACCCTGGCGTCCCTAAGTAATTATTTCTGAGTCTGTAGTAAGTCTACTATTTTATTTACTCCTACCTAATCTTGACATTGTTATTACATAAGCCAGTAATTCTTTTCCCTGACCTCTAAAATGGAGACATCACCAATTTTAACAATAATCATTCCTGGGTGATGGAATTTGTATTATCTATTGCTTTTATTGTGCATATTTCATTTTTCTGGAATTTAATGATGAACATTTTTACAAAAACAATGAATATATTGTTTAATACCTTCCTAACAAGGCTATCACATACTCAATCATTCAAAAAAAAAAAATCATTCTTAAGCACGTACTACATGCAGGAAATTTTGTTATACATTCCATATCTAACAAAGATGAGTAAGATAAAATCTCTGAGCTAAAGGATAGTAAAAAGAGACAGGCTTATTTTTTTTTAATCTTTTCAGCACTTTCTTTTAAAAAGATTTTATTTACTTATTTGCTAGAGAGAGAGAGCACAAGCAGGGGGCACAGTAGGCAGGAGAAGCAGGCTCCCCACCAAGCAAGGACCCCTTTGTGGGACTCAATCCCAGAACCCTGGGATCATGACCTGAGCTGAAGGGAACTACTTAACCAACTGAGCCAACCAGGTGTCCCAGGAGACAGACTTATAAGACAATAAGATCAATAATGTAATAATGTATCCAACTGATGCCCAAGAGCAAAATGACCTGGCTCAGTGGGAAAAAGGATGCAGAAGGAGGTCAACCTGTCTGAGAGAAGAGGGTGAGAGAAGTTTCATAGAAGGTGTGATCTTTCCCAATAGAACAAAACCTACTGTCTACATTCTCCCAATTTTTATAAATTTATGAATTCTGTGAACAGGCTATATTTCATTTGAAAGGACTACAGAAAAACTGTGATCTGAGAATCAGTTAAGATTCCAGATCAGTATGATTCCAAGTTGAAGAAAGGACTCGGGATTGACCAATGCCTTATAATTATATTCTGGGTTCTTCACCATAATCCAAAGTAAATAGCGAAAGGCAGAGATGAGGAGGCCTAGTTACCAAGAAATTGCTATGGGAAAATAAAGGAGCACTTTTTTTTTTCCATTCTCCTAAAATCATCAGTTACCACAGTCAAAAACTGAGGAAGATTAAAATTTTTGTCTGCCAGGTGATACAAAGCTGAGCAAAGAACAAACAAATCGTGGTAAAACAAAACAAAACAAAAAAAAAAAAAAAACAAAAGCCAAAACAGCATGGCTGCAGTGTCATCCTAACCACATAGTTATTCTGTTTATAATACTTATCCTAGTGAGATATGCAAAACTTTCCAGTGCTGCACAACAAATAGGAAACAAGCTCAGGCTCATCCCAACCTGAATCCTCCTCCTCACATCATGGCAGAGCCAACTTGGGACTGATGTGGCCAGAGGAAGGAGAGAGAAAGGAAAAACCTAACCTAAGACTTCTACCTACCTCCGCCCAGCACTGGAGTCAAGCCCAGTCCTTATCCATTTCCCGTATCACTTCCCAGAGTCACCACCTCGCCTTATGTGGAGGGACAAAGTGCTTAGGAGACTCACTGAGTCTGGATTTTTCACTGAGGTATAAATTAATCTTCAGTTGTTTCATGGATCTGAAACTCATCATCAGCTCCTATATCTGCTGCCTTCTCTTACTGGAAATGAACAATGAAAGGACTGATAAGGGTCAGAGTCATGGGTAAGAGTTGGTAACCTCTATTTCTCTTTGTTGCTGGGATTAAAAATCTTTATAAAACTGAAATAGTTCTGTGGTAATATGATGGATAGGCACTCAATATCCAATCTACCCTCCTCCTGGTATATCTTCCTGACTCCAAAGCCTAAAAAGCTACAAAATCACAGCTGATAATCAACTGGAGTTCTAGATGTGATTTTGGTTTGACCCATCCAAAAAACTTGTGCAGTATCCGGAGAGTGGAAGTGGTAGAGGACATGCTATTGCTTTCTTCTGCCATTTCGACTCTTTCTGCAGATAAGCACACCAGGGAGATTCAGCAAAATGCCCCATAATGTGAAAAATGGGTTGAAAATTTTTAATCAGAGAAAATTCAGGCTGGTATTATTATGAGATTAATGTAATGACTAGATCAAGCCCACACAGCTAGCCAGCTGGGAAGTTCTGAGGTTCCAGCCACACAACTAAAATGTATTGTGTCCCAGCTCAGGCTTGATGTCACAGTGGCAACTGTTTCTCCATCTTTAATATCAATGATAATTCCAAGACAGTGAGAGCAATTCCAGAAATTTCCCAATTAATTTGTATGCATCTTTGTCAGCTCCATCCAGAGGTTGGGTTGGGAAGAATACTAAAGATTCAGTGACCCTCCCACTAGCTCAAGCCAGGACTACTTGGATTTCTCTACCTGGTCATCTCCTTCCCTCATTCCCCGTTGCCCCAAGAAAGAATTGAGGTCTTTAGCCTACTCCCATTCTCAAACAACAGCCAATCACATTATATTCATATCTGCATTATCATGGGCTGGTGTTATTAGATTTGATTTTTTTTTCCATAGCTGCATTAGCAGAGGTCTTGTCACTAGCTTTGTGGGACTTAAGAGAAAGGGAATGAGTATCAATTTTGCCATGTAAATCATAGCAGAAAAAACATGGTTCTGGTATAAGAGACAGCAGAAAGGACAACTCAGCCACTGGGCTTCATCACCAGCTGTTCTTGGAGGAGTTCCCACCCTCCCTCACTGAACCAGTTTCCTTGCCTCCTCCCTATACCCTTCCATGTTCCCAAGATTTCACCAACCTTGTTGGGATTCTTGCTCAAGGCAAACAACAAGGCATACCCCTATTTCAACTGTCTCCCCCCAGAATATCTGTGGGAACATTCATGAAGGGGTCCCTTGTTTCACTTCTAGGCCCTTAACAGAAGGAGATAGGTTTCTGGACATATTTTCCCCCACAATCATTACAACTCATAGTAATCAGTTACTCTTGGTTTTATACTTAAGTGAGGTATGCTGCTTTATGTGTATATGTTAAACCATATGAATTTCCTGTCTTTGTAGGGTAAAAATGATGAAATAATGGTGATTTTATACAGTTCAGCCTAATATTTTAATAGATTTTTGTAGTCTAGGCTGTGGACCATATATAATGTTATCTATATAGTTTCAAATAACTGGAACTTACAAAATAATTTCTGGCAAGTATTTCTATATTAGTAAGATGATTCAGAGTAGCTATACTCTTTTATTTATCCCTGCACTTCTTACAATACTTATCATAATATCTTAAATATTGAGCTTCTCAATAAATGTCTATTGAATGAAAGATGTGTTTATTTGTAACTATACCTTGTTCTCCAAAAGACTTAAGGTCTCAATTTAGAGACTAGAACTCATTTTAATAAGGGCTAATTCCCCAAAATGGTGCACAATATTTTCAAAAGAAATTTTTGAAGGGGAGAGCTTGACATGGGACTAAACCATTTAGAATGATTTTAATCATAAATCATTTCAAAATTTTAAGCTATCCTATCTACACAGAATAACCTGTTGAACATCTCTACTTGCTTAGTTCCCAAACTTCAGGGTAATCAAATCAGGCTGAAATTATTGTCTGTTACTTTAGGGTTGGGGTGCCAATCTGCACCAACTCCCAAGCCTGATAAGTGGAAACATCCTTCATTTAGACTGAATTGACTCATGGAGAACCTACAAAACATCAAAAGATGAGTGGATAGATTCAAGGATGTGTGACACATAAGAGGATAAATAATGCATGGATAGACAGAGACAGACAAATAGATAATATGCTCATGTAAGGAAAAAAACGAGGAACAGGAAGATATGATGCATGTCTCTTGTTCCCTACATATATGTATACACACTATTGTCCCCAATCTGCACAAAGCTTTCTTTAAAAATAATGATAATAATAATTGTTATTACTATATGTAATATCCATTTGCCCAGCTAAAGAACCTATATTAAAGCATCCCTGCCTTAGCAAAGTCCAATTCTGCTGACCACATTCTCCTGCTAAAAAACAGGCTGAACCCTGGTGATTACTAAATAAGAACATAATTAATTCTTTCTTCAACTGAATAGTCCTGAATTCTACCACAAATCAATCAGTTCTTCTAGCCTAAGAAGCTCTGACTCTATTTTAGCTCAATGAAAACAAAATCAATGAAGGCCAATTATAGCCCATCTCGTTAGAGTATGCAAATGGTGTGCCATACAAATGCTCAGTCATTGCCTCAGGAGACTCAGAGAAGACTGGGGAGCCAACAGTGGGCTGCTGCTGGCCCCTAGCTGCTTAGGCCACACAGTACTTGCCACACCTAGGGTCTGCATGTGGGAGGCCAAAGCTAAGCTTCTCTCTTCATTCTTTTAATAAATATGTATGGAAAGGCTCCTATGCAGAAGGCATCATGTTGGGTCATCATGGTGTTGGGGCCAAGTTAAGGGCAATACCTGATGTTCAGGGGTACCTATTTCTAGTGTAACAAGATTCTGCATCTGAAAGCTGTTTTTTTTCCACATACACTTTCCACAGTTTCCACACTAGCTGCCTCTTTTCTCAACAACTCTGTAAGTCTGCAGCCTGCTGTAGTACCTGATGTAGTACCTAGAGATTTCTGAGCAAGGATAACATTATGTGACAAAGAGTCAGGCAACCCTCAGGGGCAGACACAGGGTTGATAAGCACAGAACACTAAGGGGGTATAAAATAAAGTCCATAGACTCCCCGGGATTCCCTGACACCCACCACAACCCAGCCACAAGGCTGAAATTGCTACTACTGCTATCACTCTTTGGGGCTGTCTTTGCATCTCTAGAGAGCTTTTATTAAAATACAAAGGAATAGGATGGAAAGAATACATCACTACACAACTGTTTCCCAAACTTCAGCCTTTTGTGCACCATATCATCACTTTTTACGTATCAGAGTACTACCTGTAGTATTACAGTTTACTTACCATATTCCATTGAATCTAAAATGCCCTGAGATTGATCTTTTTTGATTTGACCGCAGTCAAAGGTCATTCCACTAGGCTATACGCTTTATAAGTGGCACCAATTGCATGATGCACCATGAATTTAGAGTTATTAAACTATTAGGACAAAAGGTGAATCTTTAGAATCTTTTCTTTAAGTCAATTTACTTTTTTTACTTAATAAATTAAGAAAACAACTTTTTCCCCCACTGCTTTCAAAACCAATATTATTGGCATATATAAAAGGGAACTGCAAAAATAAATGCAATGATATTTTTAAAAATTAATTTAGCTAATATAATTAATCAAGGGGTCCATTTTTATTTATGCCTCCTTTTAGGAGTGTGTATTATACTTCTGTACAAAAAGTCCAGGAAATAACTCTAGCTCCCAAGGCTTTGAGCCTACATTTACTTTGTTACTTTGTTAAAAAGGGAGATTAGCAGCTTTTAGAGGATGAAAAACACACCAGCATCAAAATGAAACTTTCTCCTCTACTGAATCAGATTTGAAAAGAAATTGAAAGGGGAATAATTTCCAGTTACATGATTAAGTGATTCAATGTAATGTAATGCCACGTTCATGTGCCCTCTACAATGTTCTCCATCATACCAGTAGCATGGTGCCATTCACTAAGAGACAGTGAGGAATCGCCATTAACTCCTTTGAAAGAGTTTATCAGAATTAATAAACTGTCCATTTGGAAAGC
Organism: Martes martes; assembly: GCF_963455335.1. NCBI lineage: Eukaryota > Metazoa > Chordata > Mammalia > Carnivora > Mustelidae > Martes > Martes martes. Next base: position 85,627,258 of record NC_137889.1, on the reverse strand, counting down.
CAAGGAAAAGATCTAAGAATGGGACAGAGGAAAGGTACATTTTGACAGGTGGGGGAAGGGTGTGGTGGGAGGGGAGTCCTAAGACTTGAAGAGCCCTTACAGAGAAAGCAATTCAAAGGAAAATATCAAAGTGGGCTAGGTGGCACTGAACTGCCCCAGAGAAGCAAGGTAAATACCTGGGCATCCGGGGAAGAGATGTTCTGGGATGTGTCCATGGAAAAAGGAGATGATTAAAAAGTAATTAGAAGAAATAAGAAACCAATCTTGCCACTTAAGTAATTTTGGCATCATTAACCAGAATTCCCATTGAGATGGTTACTGTTTATCATTTAGTGTTGTCAGAACATTACTCCTTCACTAAATCAAGGCACAGAAGGTTCCATGACAACACAGAAAAATAGTATTTATACTTAAAGACCCTGAATTACTGTGCCAATGTGTGGGAAAACAAGCCCTCCCTTTTGGTATTTAATCACTGTTATTTTAGTTCTGTGTTGGTCTAACTCTCTTTATAGCAAAATTACCAACACCCTCGTGCTCTCCTCTGGAAAATATGAAGAACAATTAGCCAGAATGGTTTTCAAAATAATCCTTCTTCCACACTAGCTGCCTCTTTTCTAAACAAACAACCCAGTTCCTTTAACCAGAGATACAGCTACTGAGATACAGATCACTTAAGATGCAAAGCCTGGGTTTCCCAAGTTGGTGTGATCTGCAAGTCCTTAACCAAGATGATGTAGGAGTGAAGAATTTAACCTTTTACTCCCACCATTGGTCTTTCCCACATTCCTTACTCCATTTATCATTTTGTGCTGCTTTCCTTGAATCTACTCCTCTCTTAATGTACAGCAACCGAAATTGATAATTATATTCTAAATACTGGTTGATCAATGCCAAGTGTATCCTTGCCCTTTTCATGTCATACTCCTATTAATACAGCTACCAATCATGTTCCCCTTTTAAATAATAGCATTACAAATTGCTGACTCATATTCAATATAGTCCACTCATATTCAGCCAATTATCTTATACCCTTGGATGCAAATCACCCACGCCTACACATTGAGATACAGATCTCACTTACTTAAATTATCTTCCTCCAAGCCTTCTTTTCAAACCTTTCCATTCTCCTAAAGTATGCATTACCTACTCCCAGAGCCCCATTCACTTGATCATGCAGAAAGGTTTTTTAAAAAAGGTATCAAATGCCCTGTGGCCTTTTGATGTCATCACTGAGTCTCTGTCTTTCCTATCTAATTAAAGGACAACTCCCTGCTTTACTCTTCTTGCTTCTGATAAGGTAAAAAAATAAAAAAAATATGAAAAATAAAAAGTTCTTTTTCATTTTGGGAAGTTGCACCTCATTTCCTGCTTTAGTAACTCTGACCTTACTTTTATGAAACTTTCTACAGGTATTTGTCCTTAAAGGTTCAGCTTTCTCTAAAATCTTTTCTATTTCAAAAGCTTATGTAATTCTTCAATAAGTCAATTAGACTTTTTTCCTATCTTTCCAACTTTCTTAGATATGCATGTGAGCCTCTCCTCCCTCTTGCCCTTGACAAAGTTCTGATCATGCACTTTAAGAAATCTAATCTCATGTTTAAGTAATCAGAAGAAAAAGAGATGAAAAGAAGAGCCTAGGGGAGGAGAAAGTGTCTGAACAGGACATGCTTCATTGTCGCTGAGATTTGATTCAACCCTGAAGAATGTATGGTCACTTTTCCTTGAAATATCTTCTTCCTTCACACCCTCAATACTCCCCTTTTCTACAGTATCTTCAAGAAAGATATATACCACATTATCTCCATCCAACTAATTCAAAATTTGTCCTCACCACTCTTTCCTTCTCTTAAATTCTCCACTTGCACCTGAGCACATTTCCTGCTATAATGTCCTTGGCACAGTAAGAATGAAATGTAGGTTGCTAACATTCTTATTAAAACCCCAAATTTTATTCAATACAGTTCTGTGGTCACATCCCAACACTCTTGCTGCCAATACATTAATCCAAACCACCCAAATAGCTGCAAATCCCAATCGTTGGCCTACTGTGCCTGTTACCCTTCTACAAAGCATTCTCCATATAGCAGAAGAGTGATCTCAAAACGTAAATTGTATCATGTTGCTCTTTTGCTCTTCATGGCTTCCCTTTGTACCCAAAATAAAATCCAAACTCCTTATGAGGACCTACAAGACTTTCCATCATCTGACCACCTGCCTTCCTGCTCATTTCGCAGTAGGGCCTTTACACTTATTGTCTCCTGCCTGAAACATTCTTTCCCTTTACAACTTTATTGGCTTAAATGTCAGCCCTGATTACATTCACCTTAACCTGTTTTATTTTTCTTCATTCCAAAGACCACCACCTGACATCATATTTAGGATACATGTGTACATTTCCTTAGTAGGTCTCCTTACTAAAATGTAAGTTCTTTGAAAGCAGGGATTGTGTCTGTTTCATTCTCTGCTGTATTTCCAGCAACTGAAACCATGCCTGGAATAAAGCGAGTACTCCAAAAATTTTTCAGAATGATTAAATGATAAAATGATCTCTGGTGTTTTTACCTAGTAATTAATTGATCGTCTTCCTGCAGGTGCACAAATAAAACACCATAATGAGAGCAGATGACTTGACTTGGAACTCATGTCTTTGCTCCTATCAAAAGTCCCATACAGAAGAAAAGTATTTGACTTTATAGTGATAATGCAGCTTGGAAATGTCTGTTGTGGAACACTACTCTGAGTCATTCATCACAAGCTTACTGGGGACAATAATTTGCAGTTTATCTACAGAAGAAAAGTTTACTTGGCCTACTGCTCTTTGCAAAGGTCAAAAAGGACAGCATTGATCAGGGTTCAGGAGGGGTAAGATATCCTGAGGAAACAGGTATTCTGGATTGAATTATGAAATCTAGGAAAACATCAGAAGCATGTTAAGTACTGAAAAAGAAGGCTAGAGTAAGGATGCTACTGGGAGAATATGCTCCTCATCTTGTATACACAGCTACATCTTCTAGTGACTTGAAAAGCCCAAATTATAAATCACTTATGAATTTCATTTAATATTGTCTATTCTGAATAAAAGCTTGAGGGAGGGACACCTGGGTGATTCAGTTGGTTAAGCGGCTGCCTTCGACGCAGGTCCTGAATCCAGAGTCCTGGGATTGAGTCCCGCATCAGGCTCTTGCTCAGCAGGGAGCCTGCTTCTCCCACTCCTCCTGCTTGCATGCGCGCTCTCTCTCTCTCTCTCTGTGTGAAAAATAAATAAATAAAATCTTTAAAACATAGTAAGATAAAATAAAAGATTGAGGGAGAAGAAACTGTCCAAGACATATATGGACTATTTTCATAAGCATTCTTATAAAAAAAATAAAGGGGGGAGCCTCAACAGTGAAATCAAAAGCACTTTTCACAAATCAGGAAATTCTTATTATGTTTTCAAATGCTTTGCCACCATTAAAAAATCAAGATGTGATCTATTTAGCAATTACTCATGTATTCTATTATTTAGTTAAGACATGGTCAAAAAATATTTGTTGTACACTTACTATATCTGTAGTATTAGAGAAATAACATTAATGGCAGTAGGAGGGGAATGACAAGAAGGTTAAAACACATGGTCCTTGATCTCAGAGATCACATGGAGATTACAGATTACACTGTATTTGTCAATTAGGCTTTAAACACTACTGTTCCACGGTGCTCTTTCTTTTTTTTTTTATTATGTCATATTAGTCACCATACAGTACATCATTCGTTTTTGACATAGTATTCCATGACTCATTGTTTACATATAACACCCAATTTCTTACATATAACACCCATGCAATACATGCCCTCTTTAATACCCATCACTGGACTAACCCATCCTTCTACCCCCTCCCCTCTAAAACCCTCAATTTGTTTCTCAGAGTCCCTAGTCTCTCATGGTTCATCTCCCCCTCCGATTTCCCCCCCTTCATTTTTCCCTTCCTTCTCCTAATATCCTCCATGCTATTCCTTATGTTCCACAAATAAGTGAAACCATATGATAATTGATTTTCTCTGCTTGACTTATTTCACTTGGCATAATCTCCTCCAGTCCCATCAATGTTGATGCAAAAACAGACAAATGGATAAAAGAAGATGTGGTCCATATATGCAACGGAATATTACCCAGCCATCTGATGAATGAATACCCATAGTGCTCTTCTTAAAGGATGAATACCCATGGTGCTCTTCTTAAAAAAGAGAGTTGATTATGATCCAAGTATCCAGGAATCACCAAAGGGTCTGAAGAGTAGGGCACTTACTTGACCATGGCCATGGAAAAGCAATGGTTTCCCAAGTATATTACAAAATAAACAGCTCCTTTAAATTCATCATTATTAAATATGTCTTTCTGTGTGTGAGAATTTGAGATGTTATCTATTTCTTAATGGGATTTTAATGGGTGTGAGCCTTTTAAATAGTTTTCAAGGACAGGGGCTGCTTTTTCCAATGATATTTAAATTGCCTTTTCTCTCTAAGTGTTATCCTGTATTAGCAAAGTGCTGGATTCCAAATAATTCAGGTTCTGTGTTAGGGTTCAGTGAAATTAGTCATAGGATCAAGATAAGGTGAATGCCTTCCTACACTGCAGAAGCTGGAAAGATAACTCCATTTCCCTGACTCGTTTGAACATGCTTTGGGGGCAAGACCTGGGTTCAAACCTGACCTAAGGAAGGAGGGAGATAATCATTCTGCCAGTGCACATTTAACAGAAGACCTTGGCTCTGGAGGCAACAATAACAGAGCCAGCCTCCTGACCCCTAATCACTGGTCCAGGTGGTGTGTTTCTGAACCAACGGTGCAGGCAGTGGTTTTCAGACCCAGTCTCACAGTTGAGGTTACGTGACCCTGGATTCAACAGTGGGCCCCGAGGCTTCCTGAATCCTCAGGTTCCTGACTGCTGAAGTCAATAGTTCCTTGGCCAGGCCAGTTTGGGTTGTCCTTTTCGTAATGGCTCCTGGAGAGCCAGCCCGCACCTGCTCCTGCAGTCCTTGCAACAATTTTGTAAACACATTTATTCTCTATGTTACATCTCCTTCTGCTTCAAATAGCTGGAGTGGTTTCTCCTATATCCACCTGAGACCTGACTGACAGATCTCCTGACCATAACTGTTCCCAGGTATTATCTCAGGCAAGACTGGATAGGCTGTGTGTTTTCCACCTATCTATAGAAAACATCCTCTGAGTCTTATCTAAACACTACTTTGTCTGGTCTTTTAAGTTCTTTTTTTCCTTTTATACCACTTTCATGACTCCTAAAAAAGAACATAAAATCCTTTTTATGTCTGCTGGTCCTCCCTCCTCCAATTTTAGTCAGCATCCATTTCCTGGTCATGGTAAGCTCCTCAAAGTGGATCTGTTAATGCAAGGGTAATAAATATAAGAACGTGCCTTGAAAACACACACTGGAAGGGGGCTGGGACAGGTTGGAACCCAGAAACTCCATTTTTACTTCAGTACAAATTATTTTGTTTAAAAACTCTTCACCTGAGAGGGGCGCCTGCGTGGATCAGTCAGTTGAGTGTCTGATTCTTGATTTCAGCTCAGGTCATGATCTCAGGGTCGTGAGATCAAGCCCTGCATTGAAGATTCACTCTCTCCCTCTCCCTCTGCCCCGTTTACTCCTCCCTCTCTTAAAACAAAACAAAACAAAATAAAACAAAAAGACTCTTCACCTAGGATTTCATACTTAGGTTGGTTGTTTTATTTTGTCCTTTTGAAGTACAGTTGACACACAATGTTACATTAATGTCAGATGTATAACATAGGAATCTGACAAGTCTATATGTTATGTTATGCTCATCTGTCTCCATACAATACTGTTGCAATACCACTGACTATATTCCTTATGCTGTACCGTTTATAGGATTCCATACTTAATTTTAAGACAAAACACAGAGATAATGTAGTCAAGGCTTCCAAAGTTGAGAAAATGAGACAATTAGTTCTTCTTCATAATTTTTAAATCAAACACCACCTTCCAGCATGGAACAAAATAATGATGATGATGATGATAATAATTGCTCCTACTTATATGCTACATCAGTGATTATTTCAAAGCCTCCCATCAGCCCTAAGACATTTCCTTACTACAGATGAAAAAACTGAGGTGCAAAGAGAATAAGTAAATTGCCCAGGGTTTTAACTCAGTTTCACTCTAAAAACAATATTCTTTCCCGTATGTTCATTCAATCCATCACTGAATAAGTCTTTTTGGAGCACCTCAAAGACATTGTGCTTCACATGGGGCCACACCTTACATGGGCTAACACAGAAGATACAGCTTTAAGTCGGTTGGACACAGTTCTATGGCACACTTGCTTCTTGAGACAGCAGATGGCCAGTCATGCCCGCTACCATTGCTCAGGAAGCCTCATGGAACAACTCTCAAGACATCAGGGGCCATCTTTTTTAAAGACTAGGTTCTGACTTTTTCTTTTTTCTTTTCATGCCTGAGTGTGCAACCCAGCACTGCTACTTGTTTGCTATGTAACCTTGGGCATGTTATTTAAACTCTTTGAGGGGTGCCCAGGTGTCTCGGTCAGTTAAGTGTCCAACTCTTGATTTCAGCTCAGGTCATGATCCCACGGTCTTGGGATCAGTCCCTGTGTCAGGTTCTGCATTGGGCATGGACTGCTTGAAATCATCTATCCCTCTCCCACTGCCCCACCCTTCCCCCCACCCCACTCTAAATAAATAAATAAAATAAATCTTTAAAAAAGAAATAAATAAACCCTCTGAGCTTCAGCTTCCTCATCTTTAAGGTGATCATAATAAAATTGCTTCATCATAAAAATCAAATATAAGATTGTCAATGGGGCACTTAGCACTGGCAGGTGGTAAAACTCAATATGCGCTACTATGGTTGCTGCTATCATTCCCACTATCACCCCTGTAGCACCACAAGACAGCAGAGGTACACAAAGTATTCACAATTTACTGGAGTATGAGAAAATCCTTGGGTATCTTCTCAGAGTTAGAAGACCACAGGAACAGATTAGAACTCACTCATTTTAATCTAACTGGGTTTAAAGCTTAGCTTCAAGACATAAGTCAGTTCCTGATTTCCAAACTTCAGAGTTATTATCATTTGTCTTGATAGCCCACACCAATTCCTATGTCCCCAAATCAGAAGTAACTCAGTGTATTCCACTGGCCTCTCAAAAGCTAAGTTCCTTTATAGTAGATGTGTTCTACCGCCCAGATCACAGGATCAGGACTGAAGAATTTATTCCTCCAACTGCCGGCCATGCTGCCCTCCAACAGCTGTCAGCTCTCAGCACTCAGGAAGTGTCCTCAGCTGTCTAATGGCAACTGCCACAACCAGAGTTTTACCCTCTTCCCGGGGTCAGTGTGGGGACATGAGCATCCGAGCTGCAAACCAAAACGGGGGACAACTCCAAAGAGCTATTACTGCAGAGGCAGAGCTTTCCACAGGGCCAACCACATTATGGCCCAGTGCCACCCCAGCAGGTGTCAATCCCAAGAGCCCACCCTCAGAAACTTCTTGCATGCTACTCTCTGATTTAGAGTCCACTTCCTGCGAAACCAACCTGCAGCATCCACTCCATAGTGTAAACTCCAAGTCTGCTACACATCAAAACTGCTGTCTTTTCGGATACCAGTCTCAGCTCAACACAGAAGGCACCTCTGCAGCTTCTGCCCTTCCCTATCAGCAGTAGAAGCCTCAGGAGTTCTGTCCCTCTTCTAGGTGCTCTATTGGTGAAGGACTTTCAAAGTAGTCTGCTTATAAACTGGTATTAAATATTTTAGTACCATGACTCTATCAGCTTCTTTTTTAACAGCTTCTTTTTCCCCACCATTACTCATCCATGGGCCCAAGGTAGACATGTTCAAATAATGTTCCTCCCAAAATCTTACTCTGGGCTTATTTAGGGATTGGGCTCTTGAATCCTGGCTCCCACTTCACTTGGAGATGAGTCCTCTCTATACAAATAGACTTGTATAGACAGACTTCTGTCAGGTGGGCTGAACAGGAGCTATAGTGACAGCTGATGCTCACATGGCTTGTCCAGTCCACAGGATTTACTATTAACCACTTCAAGTTGTTTTCTGGTGGGAGGGGAGCATAAATATTCACCTTCCAAGCAGAGAATAGTCTAATTCAGCCCACTCTGTAGATGCAATTTTAAAAAGACTTTGAAACCAAAAAACTCATCTTAGCAACAAAATTCACCCCTATGAGGATGAATTCAGCACATTTACTACCTAATGTGTATACAGTTTCCAGCTGTCCAGTAAGGAGGACATGACATACTTTGGCTTTGGTGCCCACAGCAAGTACTTCAAGCATGTCTCTCTTCTCCTTGGGCACCAGCCTGGCCTTAGTCATGTCTGTTTCCTGCTCTCAGCTGGGTCCAAGCACTAGAGGAGGATTAATCCTCATCTCCAGGACGGCTCTCCCTCCAGCAGAAAGTCAGTGGAAGTGCCACACGGAGAGAAGAGCAAAACAAATCAGGGAGTGTGGGTTTGTGGGTCCAGGATAGGCTTTCCCTTTCGGCTGGTCCCTTGGTCAGTCACACTCTGACGCTGTGCTGACAGCTGTCCATGGTATCTCTTCCCAAGTGGAGTGAGCAGGCCACAGTTCTCAGTCAAGGAGAACAGTCAGCACTTAGAGGGAACAACAAACCACATCCCAGAGGAATCCCAGGAAGAAATTTTTTAGTTCTGAAGAAGTCCCTGATCAACGTTTTTTGTTTTGTTTTTTCCCATAGGTTGGATTTTAACCCTTAGGAATTTATCAAATGGGTACATTACACTTTAAGTCTGTGTAGCAGCTAGAAAATTGTTTGTATTAACTGCAGTATGCATCAACAATAGGATGATTTTAGTTCAGAAGGAAAAAATGATTGCACAAACTGAGCAGAGAAAGAACTACCAAGTGCTACTTCATCATAGCAAATGGACGAAATGGCGCTCCTATTATTAATAATGATAATATGCACAACTACTATTTATTGGGTATCAACTACATACCAGGAATTATGTTCCATTGCTTACATTAGCTCCTTTAAGCCTCCTGACCAAATTACAGTAAAGAAATTGGGCCCCTGTTTATCGATAAGAAAATGGAAGTTTGCAGGGATTACTTGGATTGCCCTGGGTTAGGAAGCTAGAAAGCAGAGGGAAAAGGGATTCCAATAAAGGTGATTCTGCCCTTAACTTCTATTCATTGGTCATTGGCACTTTTCACTCTTTGACAAAAACCAAGATAAACACCCTGCACTCAGCCTACTTTCTTCTTCTTCTAGTAGTGAGTATAATCTGTGCCAGGGCCTGCTCATCCTGAGAGTCCATCAGAGCACTACAGGCTTAATTCCTGATGCCTCTGGTCTACAGACCCTGCCCTGGCCAGCCTGGCTTCTCTGCTGCACGGTGCCTCCCCGGCCAGGCTCACCATTTCCTTCCCTCACACCTAACGCCACATCAGCTGAACACACCTCTCAGAGGTTCCAGGCATGTTTTATCAGTCAGCTACTCACTCTTAATACTGGAGACAAATACATAAGAGATTCCAACTTATTTCTGTCTTCAAATTTTTCCACAAAGCCCAAATTTCATTTTGAATTGAGGACCAACTCTTTCCTACTCAAGGACTTGGATATTTTTCTCTTCTTCGATACTCCATAAATACTGAGCTATTTGCATGGCATGTCACAACTACAGGTACTTTATGTTTCACTGCTAGAGGAATGTCTGGGTACAGATCACCTCCACTCTGAAAGGACCATCCCACCCTTGTATCCTAAGGATCTCTGTCTGTGTTCCTTTAGCACGAGGCTGCCTTGCCTGCAGCTATCTAGAGACAACTATTCTGGATCAAAGTTTATTGAGAGCAGGAGATTTCTTTTGCTAATCTTCTGTCCTTGCAGGCTCTTTACAGAGGAAGTGCCAAATAAATAAATAAATAAATGTTGAGTTGTATTTTATCTTTTTGTCATACAGAAACAAAGGCCACAGAAAAACTGTCTTCTAGGGATGCGTGGGTGGCTCAGTAGGTTAAGAATCTGCCTTTGGCTCAGGTCATGATTCCAGGATCCTGGGACTGAGCCCCAGCTTGGGCTCCCTGCTCAGTGGGGAGTCTGCTTCTCCCTCTGCCTGCCACTCTCCCTGCTTGCGTGCCCTCTCTCTCTCTGTGCCAAACAGGTAAACAAATCTTAAAGAAAAGAAAAAAGGAAAAAAAAAAAAAGTATCCTCTAGAGTGACCAACTCATCCTGGTTTACCAGAGACTCTCCAGGGTTTGGCACTTCAAATCCCATGTCCTGGGAAGCCCTCGATGGCTGGTCACCTGTTGCCATCTTTTGCATATGTACATCTACTTCAAGGGCTTCCCGCCAGTGTCAGGGACCATTCCAAGGAAAAACCAAAATCATCACATGTACACATTGGGACTTTTCCAAAACACATAAAATAGAATCTAACATAGATATAGAAACTTAATTAGCTACAAGATAAACTTAAAAAGAAAACAGCGTTTTAGCCCTAAAGATATTTCTTTTCTATTTCTTTCAAAGAACTTCATAGTTACATCCTCACTACTGAAGACACAATTGGAAGGGTAAAATGATGGGAGGAAGAAACCAGACCCTCAGCGTGCACTTTCAATCTCTTAGAACACCAGTGCAATGTGAATGAAACTGTACCTGTATAATTTTAGCAGCATACTGTGCACATGTTTAAAAAAAATCAATTTTTCTTAAGAGCCAAAGGGTTAAGGAGAGGTCGCAGGCACAATTCGAGAGCCTAAAAGCCAGATATTATTTTTGAGAGACTATAATAGCCTGGTGATCAGTTCAAGAAAATCACAGTCATTCAAGATGATGTCTTACATGTACTGGCTTCTCTGTAAAATGAATTTACCTTTTCATTATTATTTACTGAGTGAGCCAGTATTTCATTTGTATGGATTTTATCCAGCAACTAGGGGGAAAAAAAAACACAGAAAATCTAATAAAAAGATGAAGCTTCTGTACAATATTTTGAGTGTGTATCCTCTCTTTTGAGGTCACATTTCTGTCTTTTTTATGATGTTCATTTTTAAAAAATGAAAAAAAATTTAGGAAATTTTTTAGGAAAAAATCATTTTAGGAAATGAAAAAATGTATATGCATACACATGCATGTGTATATACATACACACATATGAATACATACATATGTATACATATGCATTTTATATATTCCAATTGACAGTAAGTTCAACCTGACAAGTATGGAGACAGACTTATCAGGAATGACAGCAACAAAATAGTGGTAAAAGTAATATCACAACAATATCACAACAAGCAGGTTGGTCTCATTGACTTATCATTTGAGTAATAATGCAGCATCTTGTCTGCCTGGAACAGGCATTTCATTTCCTCCTCTTCAGGATGGGTAGTGGGGATAGAATATAGTTAGATTTGCAATGTGGTACCATTCCCTGTGCAGGAAGTTGAACCTCTGCAACCATGTTCATTACCAAGCGTCCTGTTCTTGTCACTAAACCTTACCATTTCTCATTATCCACAGGATGATAGAAAGTTTCACAGTTAAACATCTTGTTTATAATATCCTTGCATCGTGCTGCCATCCAGGTCAGCATTCACTAAAAAACCTTTTAAAATTAAAGTCTCTCGTGCAATTATTTCCCAACCTGTGTTAGCCCAAGGGGCAACAGAGTCACTGCAAAGGGTCCATAACTCTACTTTGGATTTTCCCAATCGATACTAAAAAATATAGCTACTAGAAGCAACCCAAGGGTCTATCAACAAATGAATGGATAAACAGAATGTGGTATCTACACACAATGGAATATTATTAAGTCTTTAAAAACAAAAGGAAATTCTGGGCACCTGGGTGGCTCAGTGGGTTAAAGCCTCTGCCTTCGGCTCAGGTCATGATCCCAGGGTCCTGGGATGGAGCCCTGCATCAAGCTCTCTGCTCAGCGCGGAGCCTGCTTCCCTTCCTCTCTCTCCGCCTGCCTCTCTGTCTACTTGTGATCTCTGTCTGTCAAATAAATAAATTAAATATAAAAAAAAAAAGAAATTCTGACACATGTTACAACATGCAGGAGACTTGAAGACATTATGCTAAGTGAAATAAACTAGTCACAAAACGACAAACACTGTATGATTTCACTGATATGATATATGGCAGTCAAATTCATAGAGACAAGAGGTAGAGTGGTGATTATCAGGGGCTGGGGCAGACATGGGAATGGGAGTTATTGCTTAATGGGTATAGAGTTTCTGTTTCACAAGATGAAAAGTGTTCTGGAGATGGATGGTGGTGATGGTCGCACAGCATTAAGAGTGTATTTAATACCACTGAACCATACACTTAAAAATGGTTAAGATGGCAAATTTTATGTAATGTGTATTTTACTACAAATAAAGTATATAGCTACTTTATACATGTATACTTTATACATGTATACTTTATAAAGTATATAAAGTACTTTATACATGTACACTTTATACATGTATACATGTATACTTTATACATGTAGCTATCATATAAAGGGTTTTAAATTCTTTCACACAGAAACAGTGTCCTCATGCTCAAAAAGGCTGGGAACCTCCAGTCTAGTGGGAAAAGTATGGGTGGGAAACAGAAGCTATATTTTTAACCTACCTCAGACACTAACTAGCTTTTGGAGCCTAAGCAAGTTATTTGTCTTCTCTGTGCCTTTGTCTATTCGGAAAAATGAGGATGGTGAGGGGAAGTTCATTGGAAACTATAAAAATACCCTTCAAAGGAAACAGTTATGACTTCTGCAACTTCCTGCCCACTGCTAAAAACCATTATGCCAGATATTGAATTAGCAATATTCGTTTGTCAAATAAGTACCCTATCCCCCCAGTACCATAATTATGAACCCCAATTTCATTGATTAGGGTTATTCATTCCAAGTTTACCCCTAATTGTCAATACTTGATCATATTGTGGTTCTCCAGTCTTCATCTGCTTTGTGAGCACTAGAAAGCTTACCAGTCAGACTACATTGCATACAGCATCGAAACCCATGAAGTGATTTTCCATTTTAATCAGCGAGCCATTTAGGTGTCTGTACAGCCCAAATCTAGAGCCATGGAGGCAGCCCTGAACCTTATGGCCCATCAGGAAAGAGCCAACAGTCATTCAGTACTCTCAGCCCATTGGAGTAAAGGGGAAAGGTGGGCCATGTGTCACCAAGGTGGGGAGGTGGGGCAGGTGTTGGCTTGTTTTCTCATCTAGCTATTACAAAATCTCCAGGCTCATATACCTATTGTTGATTTCCCCTAACTTGAGAACTCAAGCCGAACCCTAAATCTTAGCTCCAGCTGAAAATAAAAATTAAGCTAAATTCAACAATAAAATCTGCAGTAATTCTGAACAATGGTGGTCTTTGTAGCAGGACAGTTGTCCACTTTAATTTAAAGATGGGCTTCAGAAATTCAATACTAAAAACCTATTTGAAACCACAGCTCTGTGTCCCATCTTGATAGATATAAAATAACATTACTGCTTGTATGAAATAACATTAAGGAGGAAAAATGGAATATAAAATGGTATTTTTAAGACAAAGTAATAGATTGATTGATTATAACTATGCAGAATGCTTATACAGACATTAGTAAAGATAAATTATTTTGAATAATAAAAACGGTTAATGTTTATTGTTTTTGGTAAAAATTTGTTTACATCTAGAAGGAATTTAGAATGGATAAAGAGATATGCGGATAGATTCCCTATAACTTCAGTGGTGACCCTGTGATGCTAGCCCATAGAAAGCTCCCTCAGAAATCTGTGACATCCTCAGGGTCAAATGTCCCCAACTCTGGCCACCTCATTATCTAAATCCAGCGGGTGCCATCCAGTCCTACACTCCCCCAGCACCTTTATCATTGTTGCTCTTTGCTCTGCCCACACTGGAAGCTGCGAGTTGTTAGAGAACCAAAAGTGCAGTCCCACTGGAAATGGGTAAAATCCCCCACCGTTTGGTCAGATGGTATTATCTATCAGAGCTGGAGGGACACAAAGCCAATCATCAGAAAGGAGTCTCTGCTGTATGTTAATGCTGACCTTCTCTGGAGCAATGTGCTCTCTTTAGCTTCTACACATGTCTAATCACTAGGGAGTTGTCTAGCTACACGAATTTTTCACATTTGTCAGCTAAATCAGCGCTCCAAATGCACAATGCAGCACTTAGAAACATTATGTGAATTTATTAAATTCTCTGGAGGACTTTGGGTCCATAAAGCAGTAAATTGATTACAGGGAACCGAGGCCATAATATTTTCATCAGTAACAAAAGCAGCCGTGCTCCCATATTGTCCATGGCATGGGAAGAGGAACTGTTCCTCACTTCCCTTAAGCCAGCAAGCTGAGAATCACAGAGCATATGAGGAGAAACCTCTGGGATGCGCCGACATAATCTGTCATTTAATCAGTTTCTTTCAGGATGCCAGCTTTCTGGTACACCAGTTACAAGAAAACATGTGAGAAATAGAAATGGCCTCTTTCTACTCTGGATTTGCCTATGAATGCTTTGAGAATTAGCTCCTGAGATGATCTGCTCATTGACTTTACCATGAAATGGCCTATTGATTTTGCTATCAAAATAAGGAGCATTAGTAGTAAGCCAAGAGGAGATGATGGGTCGAGGTTGATGACATAACTTTGATACTAAAATCCTTACATGTGGTTTGGTGGCCATGTCACTGACTACCAGCACCCCCTCCAAAGAAGGATGAGACAATCCTAACATTCTCTAAGATGCCTAATATGCCAGAAGGTACTATAGGAGATTTTTCCAGATGTTATCCTATTTCAAGCATTGCAAAACCTTATGAGCTAGGAATTACAATTCCTGTTTTTAAGTGAGGAAACCAAAACTTAAGGAGTAGTTAAATAAACTGCCCCAAATCACAGAGCTGATACATGGTTAGGTTGGGATCTGAACCATGACTGTCTTTCCAAAGACATCCTTTTTCTATGACTCCACTTCAAAATATTTGATACTCATTTCTTCTAAAACTTTGACTCTAGGATGCCTGGGTGGCTCAGTTGGTTTAGCCACTGCCTTGGGCTCAGGTCATGAACCCAGGGTCCTGGGATGAGTCCCACATCTGGCTCCTTGCTCAGTAGGGAGTCTGCTTCTCTCTCTGCCTCTGCTTGCCACTCTGCCTGCGTGTTCTCTCTCTCTCTCTCTCTGACAAATATGTAAATAAATAAAATCTTAAAACTTTGACTCTTACAGAAGGTATCTGAGCAGCTCAGCACTTTGTCAAGTTATACATGCCAGAGTATTAAGAATTACTTTGTGAGTTGTTTTTAAATATAGAAATTTCTGCCACTGCATGGGGCAACTTTCACCACCTTGAATCTTTCTGTATTATGAGAAGAAGGTAAATCTGGGGGCAATCTTTTTAGTGTCTTGGCACAAGAAGTGTCATTGTAGAGTCTTCTCCTAGAACATGACATTGATCATTATACTGTGTCTTTGAACTTTAAAAGCAAGCATCCTGGAAAAGAATATGATTATAAAATTCAGATATGACAGGTGATTTCTGTTAACTTATCACTAGATTTTAATAAACATGTGAAATGGTAATAGTGCTTCCTTCTCTGTAAAGGGTGTTAGCACAAGAAGCATAATCAGAGGGCCAGCAATTCTACTTCTCTGTAGCCTCCAGAATAGTAGATAAGGTCTCTGTATGAGGGAAGCAGGGACCTTGGATTTAGAGGATCCTAAGGGGAAGAAAGGACCATGCATTTAGGGAGTATTGACTTCCTTCCCTGTACCACAGCCTTTGGATCAAGACCTTGAGCTATGATGGAGAAGAAGCAGGGTTTCCATAAGGCCTGAAAACAGCTGAGCTAAAAGCTAACACAGAAGGACGGGCTCCATTTTATTAATTTGTGGATTCCCAGTGCTTGGCAGACTGCCTGGTACACAGTAGACCCCCAATAAGTGTTTATTAAATTCAATTGAAATATTAAGACAGCTCAGCAGTTTGTCAAGTTATACATATCAAGGTATTAAGAATTACTTTGTGAGTTGTTTTTAAATGTAGTAATTTGCAAGCACAAATGTATTTCATACGTGGTTATTCACTAAGCCAAGTTCAGTTCTTCCCAGTTCATCTTAAAGCCATATATTCAAGCAACTCTTGACCCTGGAACAAGAACCAGTCACTATATTCAAATTTTCCCTAGAATATATGCCCATCCAGCACAGTCTTTTCAAAACTGGAATTATCCTGTTTATGGCAGGGCATATCATCAATTTGGAATTAGCCATGGTTTTTGTGCATTTCTTTTTCCCCATACAACCAGCTGCAGTTGTATGAATTGCAAAGATGGTATTTCCCTCTGGTTTTTTTGTTTGTTTGTTTGTTTTTGTTTTTGTTTTTTTGCTTATGAAAGGGGGTGGCTGGGGGGTGTTTCCCCCTTATTGCTTGTCTGTTGCTAAAAATCCTATCAATCGTTCAGAAACTAATCTAATTCATTTTGAGATTAATGTTAATGTTGTGAACTCCATCACAGTCCAAAGCCAAAAAGCCTCAAATGCTACATGAAACAGCACCATCTACTGGCACATCCTTTGCATTACATCCTTATCATTATTATTATTATTATAATCATTGTTATTATTATTATTATTTTGGCTCTGAAATCTGTCTAAAATGCCGAAATGTTCTCCCTTTGGGAAACTTTGACAAGTAACTTCATAAACAGAACCAATTAGAAGAGTTCAAATATAATGAGTTTCTTGCTCTATCTCACCTTTATGGAAACTACTCCTTGATTACAATATTTGCTTTTTTAAAAAGGAAAATATCTCATCTGTACCTTTTATCTTAGACCATAAAGTTGTAAAAGACAAAAGTTTCCTTCAGGTCTGACACCAGTTTCAGATGGATTCAAGCCAAGCATTTCATGTCTTTGTGTTAAATTAGGTTAGCAATACAATTCCACATGTAGTAAAATTCTTACAAAATACCAAAACTAGCTTTAATAATAGAGTTGGTTTTTTCACTGTGAACATTTATTTTTTCCTAAACAAAACATGCATCCACCAAATATTTACTGATCTCCCAGGTTTGAAGATACCACAGTGAACACCACAGATCTTGACCCTACCCACGCAGCCTAGAAGGAAAAGTGGTCTTCTGTACAATGTCAAAAGTTTTATAATGGAGGAAGTGGGGAGCTGTGGGAGCACAGAGCAAAGGCTTCTAACACAGTGAAGGGGGATTCAAGGACAACTTTATAGCTGGCATTGCTGGAACCCCACCTAAATCCCCTCAACCCACACTGAAAGTCATTGGTGACTTCAGTAGATAGCTTAGTCATATCAATGGCTTGTTACATCAAGCACTTCCTTGCCCCTCAATAGATAATCATGAAATATCTTCCAGTCAGGGGCCTACGAAGTCCCTAGCAGAACATATGCAACTAGTATGTCGACAGGACTGTTGGGATTTCAATAAACTCAATAAACGACCTCCATCTTCCCCACAAATGCTGTGAGGCGATCAAAAAATTAGACCAAAGAGTAAGGCAGGTAAGAATTGGATATGACATTGTTAATATTGAAGAATGTGGCCCAGACCTTTAGACAAGTGAGTTCCACAATATTCGACCTAAGAATCACACTCATCTTCTGAGTCCCAAGCACCACTGGAATGGAGCTAGCCTGGGAGAAACAGGGCCTGTCCCTTGTATACTTACCTTAAACTTACCACAAAAAGGGACAGAGCAGAATGCAAGCTTCCTGCACGCAGGCTCACTCCTAAGAGAAAAAGAGGAGAATCTGGGCCCCACAGTTGTGTTTACTCCTTCCACATTCAACAGACAGGTAAGTGACTCTCCCTCCAGAAAGAAACAAAAGAAAGGAGGGGGAGCCAAAAGTCCTATACTAGCAAGGCTTCTTTCACATAGAATAAAACATCAATGATGCGAGAGGCGTCGCCAACACCACCACCAACACTCCATCCTGTCAGCAACACCTTCACATAATTTTGCTAGTCCAGTGATTCCCCCTCACAACACTGTTCAAATTAATAAATAAAAACGAAATCTTTTAACTTCCATATTCTCAATACTCTTTCCAAGTGATACTGGTCCCAATTATGGACCACAGTAATCAATTACGTGAATAGACAATCATTAAATCAATTGTCTGTACAACATTAATAAGTGAATTTTAGCCATGTAGTGCCTGCCTATAGAAAGCATTTAAGAAAATCTTTGCTTTTCTCCAGTTTTTCTTTTGACATTTTTGTACCTTAAGGTGCTAACACCATTAGACATTTCTTTAAACCTTGCAATAACCTTATGAGGTTAGTCCTGGTATTACTCCCACTGCAGCAGCCACCCCTTTACCCACAGGGAATACATTCCAAGACACCCAGGGGATGCCTGGGTGAAGTACTGAACTTTAAATACATTATCTTTTATTTTCTATAAATTAGGCACAGTAAGAGATTAATAATAAGTAATAATAAAATTGAACAATTATAACAATATACTGAAAAAAAAAGTTATATGAGTGCATTCTTGCTCTCAAAATGCCTTCTCTGACTCACCCTTCTTGGGCCGAGGGAAGACGATAAAACACCTACATGATGAGACCAAGCGAGGGGAATGACGTAGCATCCTGACGTAGCATCCTGACACAGTTAGGCAACTATTGGCTTTCAGCCCATTCGTCAGTATCATCTGCTCCTCCCCTTGAGAGTGGGTAACCCAAACTGCAGAAAGCAAAACCGCAGGTGGAGGGGTAGGCGGGGAACTGTACCCAGATGAGGAAACCGAGATGCAGACAGGTTAGAAAATTTGTGGAAGGTCACACAACTAATAGAAGTAGAGCCAGGAAGCAAACGTTGGTGGGTCTTAACACCAAGACGCATGCTCTTAAGCTCGAGTCTCTCGTTCTCCAGTAATAATTAAGCTAAATGTATATCTTAAAATAAGTCAATTGGCTTTAAATTGGAAATGCCAAGAGGACAATGAGCTCTGAAACTAATTAATGAATAATGTAAATTGAGTCCAATATCATTTCCTGATTAATTATCCCTCAAGTGCACAAACCAAACTCTGCTTGGAACGAAAGACAGAAAACTAGAAAGAGAAAGAAAATGCGTCCATCATTTTAGACAAACCATTGCCAAGTGTCTTCCAATCGGAAACAATGTTAGTAATATCTCTCTTTGAGGTTCTACTTATTCCTATACTCTATGTCAAGGAGATTCTTTTATTTTGGTGGTTTCAATTTTCCATAAGCACCACTTCTAAAATAGATACAATCCTGGAAAATGCTGCAAATAGAACATATATACACAATGCATGTATTGCAATTGCAGCCCCTGGTTACTTAGTATTATAATTAGGTTTCATGCCTTTAAATTCAGAGAAGTCAGGGACATATTCCTAGCACCCAAAATTATACCTGACAAATTTTAAGAATCAAATCAGCATTTATTTGAATGAATAAATAAAAGGACATCTCTGAAGTGTCTGAATTACAAAAATAAGTTTCTCACAGGATTTTTCTCCTTTGGAAATTTTTAAAGGTATATTAAGTGGACCCAAAGTAGATCAATTCAAGTGAACTGACTTTCCAGTCAAGTTTGTTTTTTTTTTTTAAGGTTTTGTTTTTTTTTTCCTCAGTGGAAATAGTTGAACCAAGAGAAGCCACATAACTGGACCTAAGAGGAACACATATTATCCAGAAATCCTAAACTTGGTGTTGAAATCATCAATTCAATGTATCTTTGAGTTGTCTCCTCCGGAGGAGGGGGTGAGTTTGTGTAGTTATATTGTTCTCAGGAAACTAAGTATCTTGGCGCTTTCGAAATTGCCTGCATGAGGGGAAGGGTATGGATATGCGCTGGTGTCCAAGTAGTAGAATGTAGTAGTGGGTTATGCTACTCCTTCAGTTTGCTCAATTTCCCAGGAAGCATTCCCACATATTGTGTCACTAAGGTAAGTAACATGCTCGTGTCACTGAGGTCTCCTCTCCTTTGCCTCCCCCAACCCCCATCCCGGGGATGATCACCAGACTCAAGCTGACTGTTCATGGTGTCTCACTCCCCTTACCACATGATTGGTACAAGGCTTGCATGGCATCCAAATCAGGCCAGAGTCCTTCCTTGAGATCCTTCCATTTGTTCCTGAGTCATAATGCAGAAACTATTTGAAATCTGGACATCTGGCAACAATCTTCTTTGAAGCAAAGAGAACTAAAACCAAACAAATGAGAAGCAGAGGGTACAGGTCCTGGTGACAGTGGCTCCTGGATCTAGCCTTCACAACATTGGTTCCTACAGCAACTCTTTCAGTTCTGTGAGATAGCCCCTTTTCTTGCCTAAGCTACTTTGAAATAAATTTCTATCCCCTGTGTCTGAAAAATATCTGATTAATATACCATGGCTTTGCCATAGCCAGGTAATGTAAACTTGTTTATGACATTGATTCCATAGGGAGATATTTCTAAGTTCAACGCACCCAGAGCTCTCACAAACCTTTTTTCCTATTTTTGGAGACTTTTTAATGTTTTATTTATTTATTTTTTTCTCCCCTCATAAACTTTTTCAATGTAATCTTTCTGGCAAGTTGAAGATGAGTTGAATTCAGTATGTTCATAAGGCTGACCACAAGATGGCACCTAAAGCATTCTTTCAAAAGCTTAACCAGTCACTAGGGATGATTACCAAATTCTCATGTTTTATTTATGCCCCACATAGATGCTATTAGGTTGCAATACTATTCCATTCTAGAGGATTCCATATGCATTCTGGCAGCTAAGTGTTAAGACCATTTTGCACTTAATGGTCTTCAGCAGATGGTCAAATCACCAAAATGGTGAACAACCATAAAAAGGTGAGTTTTTGTCATTTCTTTCATGATAACTGATCTACCTGGGATGTGCTCAAAAAATTTTAGTCGTATAACCCTGCTGTGTGACAGCTGAAATCACCAAACCCTTATTACACACCCATGACCCTTTTTTATGGCCAAACACAGCTCTATATTAATTTTAAACTGTTTTTCCTGCTGAAAACTCAGAGTCACCAACTTACGTCCCTGCCTATCAATCAGATTTAGTGTCTACCAACTGGCCCAGAAAGTCTTCTTTTTTTTTTAAGATTTTATTTATTTGACAGACAGAGATCTCAAGTACGTGGAGAGGCAGGCAGAGAGAAAGAGAGAGAGAGGAGGAAGCAGGCTTCCCGCTGAGCAGAAAGCCCGATGCGGGGCTTGATCCCAGGACCCTGGGACCATGACCTGAGCCAAAGGCAGAGGCTTTAATCCACTGAGCCACCCAGGTGCCCCTGGCCCAGAAAGTCTTCTTAAAACTTGTCTTCAGTTTTCAGTCACAACCTACTACACATAAGGTCAACACAAAAATATACTACATCTCACAGATTATATCTTTGGATCATGTTTTAATGTGAGTTTATTAAAATGGAAGGACAAAGCCTCTTGGATAAAATACAAGGATCCCACTATCAGAATAAGTGTTTGCCTACCTTCTTTATGGGGTAAGTCCTTCTCTGTTGTCCCTCCTTAAAACAATATCACATGTTATAGCCTGATCATAGCCTATGATTTTTTTTTAGCATTTGTCACAATTTGTAATTATACCATTTAATTGTTTGATTAATATTTTTCTTCCTTTCTCTATAGTTATTATCTCCATGAGGGAGGAACTGTTTTGTACCACTAGGTACTTAGCACATGTAACAATGACTGGTACTCAATAAATATTTATTGGATAATAAACAAATGAGAGCATCATGATTCTAAGCCAATTTCCTGAATACAGAGAGTTACTACAAAACAGGTGCAATTATGTGTCAGGATACAATCTGCCTTTCGCTCCCCACCCCAATACATACACACACACTCACCCCCCCCCCACACACACACACCCATCTCTAGGCAATCTTTTCCTGCTTAAAATGGCAGTGGAAAGAGGCTCAATATATTCTCTACTTTTTCATCTATAACAGCCTAACTCAATTAATGCTTATATGCAAAGGTACTTAGTATGTTGCTACATGCATAGAGAGATAGGTAGGTTTCTTGGTAATAAAGTATTACTTCTGGACTGTGCTCCTGCCCCTTTCAGGGCCTTTCTCCCTGTCTTTCCACTCCTGCTCCCTCAAATCCAGCAGCCTGATGACTGAAGTGTTGGGGCAGGGGGTTGATGATGGAACAGAGAGCCTGATGACCCCAAGAGGAAGTAACAGCCCAAAGAGTTTAATATGTTAAACTTTGCTCAGGTGTTGGGAGACTAGCCTCTCAATGAATCTCCTTGCCATTCTTGAACCTTTAAGGAGGTCCAGTGAATAGCACCTTTCTCCTCTGCCTAACTCCTAAACGAAGCCAGAAGTGAGATAAATGGGTCAGCATACAGAGAAGCCAATTACCAACTTTATTCATAAAGGCTGGGTTGAAGAACACTGCCTTTCCTGAGAGTATGACAGGTTTTTCTCAGCCTAGCCTGGATCTCAGAAGCTCAGCTAAGGGAACATGGGCAGACTCATGCATATCGGTCACCACCTGGGCAGGGAAGGGTGAAATGACCAAGCCTTGTTTTCAGGACTTTTCACAGGCTACCTCTTGCCAATTCAGAAGCATGTCTGTCAGACACTTGGCATCTTTATTTACTAACCTTTAACTAGATTTAGTATTTCCCTCAGTTAGAGATATAAACAACAAACCATGTAGTATTTAGCAGTGTCTGTGACTTAAGCAATATCACAAATATTTGCACAGTACTTTACAGTTATTACAGATATTGTGAAATATTACATGAATTCATCACTACTTTCAAATTACAGTAGTTATTGGACCTAATTACATACCTACTGAAGATGTACATATATTAAAAAATTAAGCCATTTTAATAACTATATTTAAATATAATTGGTTTCCTTTGGGATCCTACTAATTTTATTTTATACATTGTTAAGTATTTTTCTGAGCTTTACTAGACTAGCATATGATTACATGGCACAATAGAAGTTAATCATCCCTTTTCAATGTGGCATCCAATGCCCCTAACCTGCCCACTGTCCTTTTTCTCCCACATCTATCTGACCTTCAGGACACCTAGTCTCACTGTCTCCCATACCTTTCGTGCTTGTTACTTTTCTAGGACTCTGCACGTGTTGTTGTCTCTCCCTTGAATGCCTGACGTCCTCTCTTCCACAGCATGAGCACCAACACATTCTTCATAACCCAGTTCGCATCTCCCTCTCTCTGCAGCTACCCCTGTCATATTCCCACAGCCAGAGCACCTTGGACATAGCAGCACAGCACATAACAGATGGCATACCCAGAAATCATGTCTCTGTCTCCCAGACTAAGCTGTAGCAGCTATTGTCTCAGTTATCTGCAGAAGTGGAGTCTGCCAGCCTTTTGGATTTGTCTTGCCTCAGGCTGGTTTTGTTGCTTACAGGATTCATCCTATCTTTCTTTGCTTCAGAGATCTTGGTCCCTGCAGCATACAGAAGCGTCTGGTGCCTCTCCCCTTCCCTTTGGCCACTCTGCCCATGCAAGTCATCCTGGGTCCTTCTCTTCACACCAAGGCCTCTGCAAGTTCCTAGTTGGCTTCCAATCAATCCTTGCCCCTTTGGGTACGTGTTCTGTGCCACTTCATGTGTGCATGTGCAAGGACCCGGCTGGATTCTGTCCACACCTGCCACGCACACCACTGTTCCTGCGCTTCTTCAGCTCTGCCTTGTTAGCAGGAGGGTTGGGAAAGAAGGACTGTTTTTCAAGGCCTCCTTACCTCCAGATTTCACCCGGGAAATGAGGGGTAGGTGCTCTCAGTCCTGACCTACTACTCCCTGAAAGGTTCTCCCCTTCTGATCCTCTACCTCCACCACAAGGCTCAGGATAGGAGTCCCTTCCGAGGCATTCACCAGCCTCAGAGCCTCAAGTCAGATTCCGTCTGAATCTTGGCTTCCCGCCAGTCACTTGGGCTTTAATACCTGTTGGGTGGGGAACTGCTCCCACACCATTATGCATCTTTCTCTAGACTACAGTTAAAAAATAAAGTCAGTTTAGAAAGAAAGAGAGAGAGGCACCTGGGTGGCTCAATTGTTAAGCATCTGCCTTTGCTCAGGTTATGATCCCAGGGTCCTGGTGTTGAGCTCCGCATCGGGCTCCCTGCTCAGAGGGAAGCCTGCTTCTACCTCTCCCACACCCCCTGCTTGTGTTCCCTCTCTCCCTGTGTCTCTCTCTGTCAAATAAATAAA
The DNA here is from genome assembly GCF_963455335.1 of Martes martes. NCBI lineage: Eukaryota > Metazoa > Chordata > Mammalia > Carnivora > Mustelidae > Martes > Martes martes. The sequence continues at coordinate 85,602,965 of NC_137889.1, read as the reverse complement.
ACCTTTAAAAAAAAAAAAAAAGAAAGAAAGAAAAAGGGAGAGAGGGAAGGAAGGAAGGAAGAAAGTCAATGCTTAAGGATGCCTTTGCTTTCTCAAAAATCTGACTTTTTCAAAAGGAATCCTGGTTTCCCATATAAAAATGAATGCTGCAGGGACATCTGGGTGGCTCAGTCAGTTTAAGCATCAGCTCAGGTCATGATCTGGGTGTCCTAGGATTGAGTCCCACAAAGTGCTCCCTGCTCAGCGGGGAGTCTGCTTCTCTCTCTGCCTGCCCATCTCCCTGCCTCTTTGTGCTCTCTTTCTCTCTCTTTCTGACAAGTAAATAAAATCTTTAAGAAAGGAAAAAAGTATTTTAAAAAATGAATGCTGGAGTGTGTTTTTTAATTAATTCAGAAACTCATTTTTTACATTTTTCAGGGCCAAAGCAATGAATCCTGCCAATAGACAGAAGTCTAAGGGGGCAGCAGAAAATTTGCTGGAAGAAAAGCATTTGCAATTTTTTTTTAGAAGATTTTCCTTTATTTTTTTTTAGAGAAAGAGGGAGAGGATGTGCCTGTGCATGAGTTGGAGGAGGGGCAGAGGCAGAGAGAGAGGAAGAGAAATCTAAACAGACCCCATGCTGAGCAGGCAGCCCCACATAAGTCTTTTTTTTTTTTTCCTGTGAAATGTTTTTTTTTATTTCTTTTCAGCATAACAGTATTCATTGTTTTTGCAACACACCCAGTGCTCCATGCCATATGTGCCCTCCCTAATACCCACCACTTGGCTCCCCCAACCTCCCACCTCCCACCCCTTCAAAACCCTCAGGTTGTTTTTCAGAGTCTATAGTCTCTCATGGTTCACCTCCCCCTTCCAATTTCCCTCAACTCCCTTCTCCTCTCCATCTCCCCATGTCCTCCATGTTATTTGTTATGCTCCACAAATAAGCAAACCCATATGATAATTGACTCTCTCTGCTTGACTTATTTCACTCAGGATAATCTCTTCCAGTCCCGTCCACGTTGCTACAAAAGTTGGGTATTCATCCTTTCTGATGGAGGCATAATACTCCATAGTGTAATTTTATCTTGCCACACTAGTCTATTATGAGCAGACTTGGAAATGAACAATAAAGGTATTTGAATATGATTTTCTGAAGTCAAATAATGACTTAAACTATGTCAACAGAAGTCTTGAGAACTAAATCTAGCACTACTGAAAGTCAGAGTCAGAAAAACTTGGAGAACTCATTTTTGTCTAACCCCTCTCACTTCAAAGATGAGGCACTGAAGCTTTGGGAAGGGACAAATGGGTGGAATTTCATGACTTGCCCAAAGACACTTTTTATTTTTAGCTGTAGTGTACTGGGCACATGCCAAGCATGCTGCCATCATGATCACGGTCTCATTTACTCCTCCCAGTACCCCTGAGCATTGTTGTGAATAGGCTGATTTTACAAAGGAGTAACTGGGACTTACGGAGGTTAATTTTTTTGCCCAGTGTCATAATGCTACTAAATGAAGGGTCAGTTTTCAATCTCATGATGTTCAGTGCTGGACCCCAGGTTTCTCTCCTAGACCTACTGTGTTTCAAACACCACGCCAAGGGCTGAGAACACAAGAGAAAACAAGATACAATGCAAGGCCCGGAGTTACTGGGTCTGCTGATGATACACACTAATGTTAGTCTGCTGCTGTAGCCTGCAGTCATACTTCTGTCAGGTTAGAAGCAAGGATTTCTCCTTTGAAATCCACTCAATAGCAGCTACTCACTCACAGACAATGTCATTTCACGCAAGATCAAGGACTTAGGGTCTGAAGACTCTGGTTTTAACCTCAACTCTGCGACCAACTTGTCAAGTAGGAGTCCTGTGCCAGCCTCTGTTTTCTATCTGTACAAGTATAAAATTCCAATCCCAGCTAGCTCCTGGGATTAAGGTGAATTTCAAATGTCATAGACTTGAAAGCCCTCATCAAAAATTTAAGAATGATTGTAAATACCCAGCTGGCGTCACATTGCATATTCACAAAGGTTTCTGAGCAATTTTGTAAGTGTTAATAATCAGTTCGTGAAAATTTTAAGAAGTAAGGCACAACGGTGATTCAGAGAGGAAGAGGAAGGATGGGAAAAGAAAGAAACCACATGTCAATACCATAGCATTAGCTGCGTTCTGGCTCTGAAGTTGATCAGTGGTTCTATGGGTGTTCCATTTCTTAGTGTACTTCTTTTTTTGAATTTTACCTTATTTATTTTTGAGAGAGAGCTCATGAGCAGGAGATAGGGGCAGAGGGAGAAACGGACTCTCTGATGAGCAAGGGGACCAATGCAGGACTTGATCCCAGGATCCTGAGATCATGATGACCTGAGCGGAAAGCAGACGCTTAACTGAGCCACCCAGGCGCCTGATACTTCTTAACATACACAAGTGTTACAGACATTCATTTTTATATACTAAATACTGAGTAATAAGTGCTTGAATTTTTAAACAAAGAAAGTGAGGTATTAGTGGAAAAGGCTGAAAAGAGGTTAGAACTATGTGGACTCTCTTCAGGGGAACTTTTGTATTTAGGTTCTTTTATGGAGGGAACTTAAGGCCACACAGGTTCTGTGGGTGGAGGGGGGTAAAAGCAACAGAGCTGACCTACTGACTTCTTTAAACTCAGATCCTGCCATGCTTCAGTGCTCACTTTTCCCTTTTGAATGGTAGGAGATCATTTCATCTTCCAAGAACTCACTCTCATATAGTCTAAAGAGATAACACATTTGTCACAACTATAAATTTATTTGGAAGAACAACTGGGCTTTACACAAGCCATCTGGAGAAGACAAATGTTTCATGTAAGCGTGTGGGAAATTTCACTGACAACATATGTAGCTAAATGAGCTGTTTTCACCATTGCCAAAAGGAGAAAATTCCATTATACACAAGGAAGGTATTTCAACCATCACCTCAAAATAAACACACATCAGTACTTTAACTAAAACATAAAAAATGTGTAGCCATGTTTCCTTTCAAGGTATCAGCAACCAAATATGCAGCCTCTGCAGAGGGAGGCATTGGATTCAACCCCACAGGGACAACCTTGAAATCACTGCATTCATCTGCTCACATTTAAAGAAATATGTCTTCCTGCAACCTCCCCTGCTTTGTATGCCTTCCACTCCTCTGAACACTTGATGTGATGCTACAGAAGAGCACTAGACAGGAAATCGAAAGTTCTAGTCCTACCCCCCATCACTAATTCACAGAGTGACCTCAAACAATTCCTGTGACCACTGCTTTCATTTTATCCCCTCTAAAATGAAGAACTGATTCCTTCCATATTTACATCTTAGGGTTTCTGTGGAGATACCATTAGTCCCTTGTGTTAACATAATATGGTACAATTTAATAAGTGTTTCAAATAGATTGTTTCATTCCGTCACAACAGTATCCCCATTTTACAGGTAAGAAAAGTAAAACTGTATTAGGGGGAAAGTAGTGTTACAATAAATAAATTGGGAAAAGTCAGTGGCTTAACACAATAAGGTTTATTTTGCACTCACATAACAGTGAGGTTGGTGTTCCTGGTCACTGAGGAGCTTTCTTGCCTGAGGTGGTTGAAGAGCCCAGGCTCCTTCTGACTGTGGCTCCATCAGGCCCTAGGGCCTCAAAGTCCTCTGCCTTCAGCTGGAAGACAGGCAAAGAGAGAGTGGAGAAAGCACACCTCCTTCCTAAAAAGCTCAGCCTGGCAGTGACCCAGTGACTTCCATTCACACTGTACTGGTCAGAACCAGTTACTGGCTAGATGCAAGGGGGCCTGAGAAATGTTGTCCCTGGCTTATCAGCCAGTTCTCAGTGACAGTGTTATTCTGTTGAAGAGAAAGTATAACTTCATGGTGAACAGTTAATCATCTCTGCTATGATGGATTCATTACATAATTACCTCAGGGCTATACAATTAGTAGATAAGTATTTATATCTCTGCATAACACACTACTACAAACTCAGTGGCTTAAAGCAACACACGTTTGTTTTCTCCCAGTCACTATTGATCAGGAGTCTGGGCATCAGCTGGCCTCAAAAGCCACTGCAGAGTCCCATCAGGCTGCACAGTCAGGGTGTCAGCCTGGGTTGAGGTCTCATCTGGAGGTTCAACTAGGGAAGTATCCACTTTCCCACTCACACGGTCCTTGGCAGCATTTGGTTTCTTGCAGCTACAGGATTCATCACAACTTCCTACTTCAAGGTCAGCAATGAAGAGAAAAAAACTCTAGAGTGAGTAAACTGGCAAGACAGAGTGATACCTAACATAATGGGATCATGGAAGGATGTCTCATCGTCTTCATATATTATACTGGTTAGAAGCAAGTCACAGGTCCACATATACCCAAGAGGAGGAAATTACACAAAAATATGAATACCAGGAGAAGAACTTTGGGTCCACCTTAAAGTCTCTCCACCATGATAAGAAATTCAAACCCAGATTTTCTGATTACAAATCCAGTGTTCTTTCCATTTAATCGTTTGATTATATGGTCCTTATCTGTAAAATGGGGATAGTATTTGCATATAACATACCCAGTTTTTATCATAAACAAGTGAAATAGTGGATGTGAATGCACTCTGTAAGTTGTAAAGTACAATGTGAATTTAATAAGCAGCTATTGTTATTTTATCCCCTTGCTTGTGATGTTTCTTGCCTGTCTAAATCCTGTTCTTCCCTCGAGGACCACCTCTATGATGTCCATCAACAGATGAATGGATAAAGAAGATGTGAGATATGGGAAATATATATATAATGGAATACTATGCAGCCATCAAAAAAACCCCAAATCTTGCCATTTGCAATGATGTGGACGGAACTTGAGGGAATTATGCTTAGTGAAATAAGTCAATCAGAGAAAGACAACTATCATATGCTCTCTCTGATATGAGGAATTTGAGAGGCAGGGTAGGTAGTCATGGGGGGAAGGGAGGGAAAAATGAAACAAGATAGGACTGGGGAGACAATCATAAGAGACTCTTAATCTCAGGAAACAAACTGAGTGTTGCTGGATGGGGGGGGGGTTATGGATAGGGTGGCTGGGTTATGGACATTGGGGAGGGTATGTGCTATGGTGAGTGCTGTGAATTGTGTAAGACTGTTGATTCACAGACCTGTATTCCTGAAACAAATAATACATTAAATGTTAATTAAAAATAAAAATAGGAAAAAAAATAAAAAATAAATAAAAATAAAAATAAAAATAAAAATAGGGGCGCCTGAGTGGCTCAGTGGGTTAAGCCTCTGCCTTCAGCTCAGATCGTGATCTCAGGGTCCTGGGACTGAGCCCCACATCAGGCTTTCTGCTCAGTGGGGAGCCTGTTTCCCTCTCTCTCTCTGCCTCCCTCTCTGGCTAGTTGTGATCTCTCTCTCTCTCTCAGATAAATAAATAAAATCTTCAAAAAATAAAAAAGTAAAAATAAAAAAGTAAATAAAAATAAAAAATAAATAAAAATTAATTAATTAATTAATTAAAATAAAATCTTATTTTAAATTTAAAAAAAAAAAAAGGAACACCTCTATGTAACCTCCTCCATGATGCATGTGTATCAATTGGGATTTGGTTCAGTTTCATGAAATAAGGAAACAAAATGATGACTCAAATAACATTGAAAGTAGAGCTGATAAGATAGATCCACAAAGTCACTAGGACTCCTTCCAGATCTCTGGTCTGCCTTGCCTGGAGTGTGGTCCTTGACCTCAAGGTCCAAAATGGCTACTAGAGCTTTAGTCATCATATCCCAAACCAACCAGCTAGGAAAAAAAAAAAATTATGAGTCTAATATTAGAAATAGATAGTTACTGTTAACAGTAACAAAATATTATTTTTATTTTGTATTTTTGTATTTTTTATTAACATATAATGTATTATTATCCAGGGGTACAGTTCTGTGAATCACCGGGTTTATACACTTCACAGCACTCACCATAGCACATACCTTCCCCAATGTCCACAACCCCACCACCCTATCCCTACCCCCCTCCCCCTGGCAACCCTCAGTTTGTTTTGTGAGATTAAGAGTCTCTTATGGTTTGTCTCCCTCCTGATCCCATCTTGTTTCATTTATTCTTTTCCTACCCCCCAACCCCCTTCATTGCATCTCAACTACCTCATATCAGGGAGATCATATGATAATTATCTTTCTCTGATTGACTTATTTAGCTAAACATAATACCCTCTAGTTCCATCCACATCATTGCAAATGGCAAGATTTCATTTCTTTTGATGGCTGCATAGTATTCCATTGTATATATATAGCACATCTTCTTTACCCATTCATCTGTTGATGGACGTCTAGGTTCTTTCAATAGTTTGGCTATTCTGGACATTGCTCCTATAAACATTTGGGTGCACATGCTCCTTCTAATCACTACATTTGTATCTTTAGGGTAAATACCCAGTAGTGTGATTGCTGGGTCCTAAGGTAGCTCTATTTTCAACTTTTTGAGGAACCCCCATGTTGTTTTCCAGAGTGGTTGCACCAGCTTGCATTCCCACCAACAGTGTAGGAGGGTTCCCCTTTCTCCACATCGTCACCAGTATCTGTCATTTCCCGACTTGTTAATTTTAGCCATTCTGACCGGTGTGAGGTGGTATCTTATTGTGGTTTTGATTTGTATTTCCCTGATGCCAAGTGATGTGGAGCACTTTTTCATGTGTCTGTTGGCCATCTGGATGTCTTCTTTGCAGAAATGTCTGTTTATTCCTCTGCCCATTTCTTGATTGGATTATTTCTTCTTTGGGTGTTGAGTTTGATATGTTCTTTATAGATTTTGGATACTAGTCCTTTATCTGATATGTCGTTTGCAAATATCTTCTCCCATTCTGTCAGGTGTCTTTTGGTTTTGTTGACTGTTTCCTTGGCTGTGCAAAAGCATTTGATCTTGATGAAGTCTCAGTTCATTTTTGCCCTTGCTTCCCTGGCCTTTGGCAATGTTCCTAGGAAGAAGTTGCTGCGGCTGAGGTCAAAGAGGTTGCTGCCTCTTCAGAAGGATTTTGCTGCCTTGGAAGGATTTTGATGCTTCCTTTCTCATATTGAGGTCCTTCATCCATTTTGAGTCTATTTTCATGTGTGGTGTAAGGAAATGGTCCAGTTTCATTTTTCTGCATGTGGCTGTCCAATTTTCCCAACACCATTTGTTGAAGAGGCTGTCTTTTTTCCATTGGACATTCTTTCCTGCTTTGTTGAAGATCAGTTGACCATAGAGTTGAGGGTCTATTTCTGGGCTCTCTATTCTGTTCCATTGATCTATGTGTCTGTTTTTGTGCCAGTACCATACTGTCTTGATGATGACAGCTTTGTAATAGAGCTTGAAGTCCGGAATTGTGATGCCACCAACTTTGGCTTTTTTTTTTCAATATTCCTCTGGCTATTCTAGGTCTTTTCTGGTTCCATATAAATTTTAGGATTACTTGTTCCATTTCTTTGAAAAAAAATGGATGGGACTTTAATAGGGGTTGCATTAATTGTGTAGATTGCTTTAGGTAGCATAGACATTTTCACAATATTTGTTCTTCCAATCCATGAGCATGGAAAAATTTTCCATTTCTTTGTGTCTTCCTCAATTTCTTTCATGAGTACTTTATAGTTTTCTGAGTACAGATTCTTTGCCTTTTTGATAGGTTTATTCCTAGGTATCTTATGGTTTTGGGTGCAATTGTAAATGGGATGGACTCCTTGATTTCTCTTTCTTCTGTCTTGCTGTTGGTGTAAAGAAATGCAATTGATTTCTGTGCATTGATTTTATATCCTGACACTTTACTGAATTCCTGTATAAGTTCTAGCAGATTTGGAGTGGAGTCTTTTGGGTTTTCCACATAGAGTATCATATCATCTGCAAAGAGTGATAGTTTGACTTCTTCTTTGCTGATTTGGATGCCTTTAATTTCTTTTTGTTGTATGATTGCTGAGACTAGGACTTTTAGTTATGTTGAATAGCAGTGGTGATAAGGGACATCCCTGCCTTGTTCCTGACCTTAGCGGAAAAGCTCTCAGTTTTTCTCCATTGAGAATGATATTTGCAGTGGGATTATCAAACATGGCTTTGATGATATTGATGTATGTACCTTCTATCCCTACACTTTGCAGAGTTTTGATCAAGAAAGGATGCTGAACTTTGTCAAATGCTTTTTCAGCATCTATTGAGAGTATCATATGTTTCTTGTTCTTTCTTTTATTAATGTATTGTATCACATTGATTGATTAGCGGATGTTGAACCAAATTTGCAGCCCTGGAGTAAATCCCACTTGGTCGTGGTGAATAATCCTTTTAATGCACTGCTGGATCCTATTGTCTAGTATTTTGGTAAGAATTTTCATATCTGTGTTCATCAAGGATATTGGTCTGTAATTCTGTTTTTTGATGGGATCCTTGTCTGCTTTTGGGGTCAAGGTAATGCTGGCCTCATAAAATGAGTTTGGATATTTTCCTTCCATTTCTATTTTTTGGAACAGTTTCAGGAGAATAGGAATTAATTCTTCTTTAAATGTTTGGTAGAATTCCCCTGGGAAGCTCTCTGGCCCTGGGCTCTTGTTTCTTGGGAGATTTTTAATGACTGCTTCAATCTCTTTACTGGTTATGGGTCTGTTCAGGTTTTCTATTTCTTCCTGGTTCAGTTGTGGTAGTTTATATGTCTCTAGGAATACATCCATTTCTTCCGGATTGTCAAATTTGCTGGCATACAGTTTCTCATAATATGTTCTTATAATTGTTTGTATTTCGTTGGTATTGGTTATGATCTCTCTTCTTTCATTCATGATTTTATTTATTTGTGTCCTTTCCCTTTTCTTTTTGATAAGTCTGGCCAGGGGTTTGTCAATCTTACTATTTCTTTCAAATTAATTAATACTCCCCCCTCTCTGGTTCATTTTCAAAGAAGCAGCTCCTAGTTTTGTTGATTTGTTCTATTGTGTTTTTTGGTTTCTATTTCATTGATTTCTTCTCTGATCTTCATTATTTCTCTTCTCCTGCTGGATTTAGGCTTTCTTTGTTTTTCTTTCTCCAGCTTCTTGAAGTGTAGGGTTAGTTTGTGAATTTGAGACCTTTCTTGTTTCTTGAGAAAGGCTTGTACCGCTATATATTTTCCTCTCAGAACTGCCTTTGCTGTGTCTCACAGATATTGAACTGTTGTGTTTTCATTATCATTTGTTTCCATGAGTTTCTTTAATTCTTCTTTCATTTCCTGGTTGACCCATTCATTCTTTATCAGGATGCTCTTTAGCCTCCATGTATTTGGGTTCTTTCCAAATTTCCTCTTGTGATTGAGTTCTAGCTTCAGAGCATTGTGGTCTGAAAATATGCAGGGGATGATCCCCATCTTTTGATACCAATTGAGACCTGATTTATGAACCAGGATGTGATCTTTTTGGAGAATGTTCCATGTGCACTAGAGAAGAATATGTATTCTGTTGCTTTGGGATGGAGTGTTCTGAATGTATTGTGATGTTCGTCTGGTCCATTGTGTCATTTAAGGCCTTTATTTCTTTGTTGATCTTTTGCTTGGATTATCTGTCAATTTCAGTGACGGGAGTGTTAAAGTCCCCTACTATTATTGTGTTATTGTTAATGTGTTTCTTTGATTTTGTTATTAATTGGTTTATATAGTTGGCTGCTCCCACATTAGGGGCATAGATATTTAAAATTGTTAGATCTTCTTGTTGGAAAGACCCTTTGAGTATGCAATAGTGTCCTTCCTCATCTCTTATTATAGTCTTTGGTTTAAAATGGAATTGATCTGATATAAGGATTGCTACCCCAGCTTTCTTTTGATGTCCGTTAGCATGGTACATTGTTTTCCACCCCCTCACTTTAAATCTGGAGGTGTCTTTGGATCTAAAATGAGTTTCCTGTAGAAAGCATATTGATGGGTTTTGGTTTTTTATCCATTCTGATACCCTGTGTCTTTTGATTGGGACATTTAGGCCACTTACATTCAAGGTAAGTATTGAGAGATATGAATTTAGGGCCATTGTATTGCCTGTAAGGTGGCTGTTACTGTGTATTGTCTCTGTTCTTTTCTGATCTACTACATTTAGGCTCTCTCTTTGCCTAGAGGACCGCTTTCAATATTTTCTGTAGGGCTGGTTTGGTATGTACAAATTCTTTTAGTTTTTGTTTGTCCTGGAAGTTTTTTATCTCTCCTTCTATTTTCAATGATAGCCTAGCTGGATATAGTAGTCTTGGCTGCATGTTTTTCTCATTTAGTGCTCTGAATATATCATGCCAGTTCTTTCTGGCCTGCCAGGTCTCTGTGGATAAGTCTGTTGCCAATCTAATATTTTTACCATTGTATGTTACAGACTTCTTGTCCTGGGCTGCTTTCAGGATTTTCTCTTTGTTGCTAAGACTTGTAAATTTCATTATTAGATGATGGGTTGTGGACCCATTTTTATTGATTTTGAGGGGGGTTCTCTGTGCCTCCTGGATTTTGATGCTTGTTTCCTTTACTATATTAGGGAAATTCTCTACAATAATTCTCTCCAATATACCTTCTGCTCCCCTCTCTCTTTCTTCTTCTTCTGGAATCCCAATTATTCTAATGTTGTTTTTTCTTATGGTATCACTTATCTCTCGAATTCTCTCCTTGTAGTCCTGTAGTTCTTTGTCTCTGTTTTGCTCAGCTTCTTTGTTCCCTGTCATTTGGTCTTCTATATCACTAATTCTCTCTTCTCCCTCATTTATCCTAGCAGTAAGAGCCTCCGTTTTTTATTGCAACTCATTAATAGCTTTTTTAATTTCAACTTGGTTAGATTTTAGTTTTTTTATTTCTCCAGAAAGGGCTTTTATTTCTCAAGACAGGGTTTCTCTAATATCTTCCATGCTTTTTTTGAGCCCGGCTAGCACCTTGAGCATAATCATTCTGAACTCTAGATCTGACATATTACCAATGTCTGTATTGAGTAGGTCCCTGGCCTTCAGTACTGCCTCTTACTTTTTTTTTTTTTTTGTCGTGAGTTTTTCCACCTTGTCATTTTATCCAGGTAATATTTGAAAGAGTGAATAAAATACTAAAGGGGGGAAAAGAACCCAGGAAAATGTGCTTTAACCAAATCAGAAGAGACTCCAAATCACGGGGGGAAGAAAGGGGGTAGAAGGAAGTTCAGAGAAAAAAAAAGTTTAAAAGAAAAAAAAAGAAAAAATATAAAAAAGAGAAAATATGTATGTTAGACTGGTAAATAGAACAGGGTCACCCACTTAATTTTGGGAGTGTTTTGGTCTCTTAGAAGAAACTACCTTCCAAATTTTAAAGAATGAAAAACATATAGAAGGGTAAACATGATGAAGGGATGGAATATGACTATAAAGATGAAAAAAAATTTTTTTTAATTTCTAAAAAAGGAGTTGATTAGTTGGTTGGGAGAATAACGAAAAAGAAAGTGGAGAGAATTTGCTCAGGCAGAGACCAGTACAAAGCCATGTGCTAGATTTAGGGTATATTTTGATCTATTACAAGAAGTTGTATCCCAAATTTTTTAGAAGAAAAAACCCTATGTGTATACAAAAAATAAAGTTAAATACAATGAAGGATAAAATATGATTAGAATAATGAAGTTTCAAAAAACATTTTTTGAAAGGTATTATTAAGATTAACTAGTTTAAAAATGTTAAAAGAGGAAACAGTAAAAGTTTTTAAAAATTAGCATAAGAATAAAATAAAATTAAAAAAATTATTTAACTTTGCAAGACTAAAGAATGATGGGGAGAAAGCCATAAATTCCATGCTTTGCTTTCTCCTTCTCTGGAATTCTGTTGTTCTCCTTGGTGAGTGAACTTGGTTGTGGCTGGATTTCTGCTGATCTTCTTGGGAGGGGCCTCTTGCAGTGATTCTTAAGTGTCTTTGCCTGAAGCAGAATTGCACCACCCTTACCAGGGGCCAGGCTAAGTAATCTGCTTGGGTTTGCTTTTGGGAGATTTTGTTCCCTGAACACTTTCTTTAGAGTTCCAGAGGACGGGAATGAAAACGGCTGCCTCCCAGTCTCTGGCTGGGAGGAGCTGAGAGCTCAGGCCCCACTCCTCAGTGTCTCCACGGAGAAAAGCACTCAATCACTCCTGTCTCCCTGGCCTCCAGCTGCACTCCAAGCTCACCCAGCCCATGACCAAGCATCTCTATCTCTGGCACACAGCCCCATCTGGAGTCTCCAAACCCCACAGATCCCTGCATTCTTCTGGGGGGGGAGGTCTCCCCGGATCTTGTGGGGTCTCTCCTCACAGAGCAGTGGCCTGTGCCATGGACCACAATTTAAGGTAACCCCGAGTTGAGAGCTCACTCCTTGGCTCCATCTCTGTAGCTGGCTTCCCTGCTCTGATACCTGTGAGCTCTGCAACACTCAGACACCCCCAATCCTTCTGTGACCCCGTGGGACCTGAGGCCACGCTGTCTCTGCATGGGCTTCACCCCAGCTTAGCCTCTGGAGCAATGTCCCTCAGTGGAGCAGACTTTTAAAGGTTCTGATTTTGTCTTCTGTTGTTCCGCCGCTTGCCAGGAGCCAGCCCCTCCCCCTGTGGTCTATCTTCCCATGGCTTTGGATTCACTTCTCTGCTGGTCCTACCTTTCAGAAAGTGGTCTATTTTCTGTTTCTAGAATTGCTGCTCTTCTTCTCTTCAATCTCCTGTTGGATTTATAAGTGTTCGGAATGGTTTGATAAGCTCTCTAGCTGATCTCCTGCTACCTGATGTCATCTCAGTCTGCTACTTCTCCACCATCTTGACTCCTCTCAAAAATATTTTTATAGATACCTCCCAGAAGTACTTAGATTCATGTTCTTCTGACAAGAAATGGGTCCTATAGTCTTATAGTTATAAATGGTTGCAACAGAGACTGCCTCCAGACACAGCTTTCCACTGGCTATGATGATATCTTAAATAAGAGTGGGGTTCTGTGACTAAGAAGGAGGAAGAGAATGAATCTGGGTACAACAGTTTTTGCCACAGGGTGTTTTGGAAACATCAGGTATACACACATACCTGGAGGAAAGAAGATAGTAAGTATCAGCAGCTTGGAACCAGATTGTGGAGAGTCTAAAATTCCAGTCTTAGGAGTTGGTCTTCATTTGGTATCTAATAAGCTATGGTATGATGAAGGGGGCTTGGGGAAGTTCAATGTAAGGATAGCTTCAGAGTTAGAGAATTTTAGTTCTAGAACTTTTGTAATCTAGCAAGATATTGAGAAGGTCTGAATGCTGCTTGAATGGTGACAGCAAAGAATTAAATAAGAGAAAAAAAAAGAATTAAATAAGGGAGATATTTTAAAGGAAGAATCCAATTATGTGTAAAAATCCCAACACTGGAGGGTATGCAGAGAGCCACAGTCTCCTTCATCCTTATTTGAAATCAAAATTCTTAAAACACAGCCACCATTACTGGCCAGCTACTAATGTGCCCACATGGTAGGGGGCCACATGCAGCCCCTCCATGAGAGGCACCAGTAGCGATCTCAGGTCTCAATGCTTGAAAGCCTGACTCATGTCATGGCCCCTTTCTCCTCAAGAGGCTGGAGACACCTAGCCCAAGATCAGAGAGATCTGCAGGCAGCCTTAACTTCTGCTGCAGGGCCATAGCAACAGACAACCTGAGGTAGGGTATCAGCCAGGTGAGGAAACCAATGTTGAAAAATAACATTTTTTTCCCTACCCAGTCAGAGTGTTGTCAGGAAAGATTCTACTTCAGTGACCATGGAAAGAGAGAAAGAAAGAAAGAAAGAAAGAAAGAAAGAAAGAAAGAAAGAAAGAAAGAAAGATCCCTAAATTTTTTGCTCAGAAAGTTGGGCTATAGGATGAGTGATTCATTCTCAAAGTATTTTGAAATGTTGCCAAAAGATCCACTTTTTCAATTTTATCTATAAATATGACATGACAGTAACAGAATAAAATCTCCTGAATTGGAATTTATTAGGAAGAGTAGAGAAAAGGAAGAAATTTAAAACCTATGACCACGTAGCAATTTCCCATTATTTTTTTTAAAGACTAATATGACATTATTTACTTTCTTAATAGAAGATGAAGTTGAACTTCTGACCTCAGACTGTGGCTTATGTCTATGAATTTTCTTCTAATGATGTAAGCAATTATTTGATGAGACCACTTTAAAAGGAAATGAGATCAGTACTAGGAAGCAAATGCTTCTTTTTCTAAAATAAATCTTATAAGAATTCACATATCCACTTGTAAACGCTTAAAAAAAACTGAATACATTAAAAAAAAAGCAACAATTCTGATTTGTTCATCACTTCAGTGATTGCTATGCCTTAGTTAGCTGAATGAGTTGTGCTGCCAAGATCCAAAACTACCTCAAAAACGTATTAAAAATAGCAAACCAAAAATGAACAGAGCATAGGCAATCAAAGCCAGACAAGTGTTAGAGTCACACCATAAATAGAAGAAATGAGAAGATCAAGAGAAAACAAGGTCAAAGCAACAACCAGAATGCTTTTTTTTTTCCCCAAAAGACTTTTATTCATTAATTTATTTGACAAAGAGAGGGACACAATGACAGAGGAATACAGCAGGGGGTATGGGAGAGGGAGAAGCAGGCTTCCCACTGAGCAGGGAGCCCACATTCGGGGCTCTATCCCAGGACCCTGGGATCATGACCTGAGCTGAAGGAAGACACTTAGCAACTGAGCCACCCAGGAACCCCTGGAATGATTCTTTAACACGTACCCAGATTCCCAGGTGAGAAAATGGGTTACTTCTTACATTGTTTGTTTGGAGTTTTTTTGGAATGCTGCCATGGTTTACACATTCAGAGATGGTGAGAGTTGTTTCTTTGTAAAGCAGCATTCTCTCCTGTAGTAGGGGTGTGATTATGAAGTAACACAGGGAAAACTGCCTTCTCACACTCCCCCTATAAGTAGGACTACATTATAGGACCTCTAATTCCCAGGATTGATAAATCCCTTTGAGAATTGTTAAATTATCCCTTTTATGTTCAGCGGTCAGTGTGGTGTGTTCTGTGATGAAATTTATCCCTCTACAACTTAAAAAAAAAGACTATTTTTTTATTTGACAGAAAGGGAAAAATCACAAGCAGGATGAGCAGCAGATGGAGAGGGAGAAGCAGGCTCCCCACAGAGCAGGGATTCCCAATGTGGGACTCAACCCCAGGACCCTGGGGTAATGACTTGAGCCAAAGGCAACTGCGATTTGGGCTGTGCATATGCCTGGCATTTAGAGTGCTTTCTCACGGGGTTCTGGCCATGACCACCCAAGACCACGGTCCAGGCCCAGGTAGCTCCCCTGAAGGCCTCTGCCCCTGGGAACGAGTTAGCTGGGGGTTTCTGGCCCATTCTCTTGAGATTTCTGCCCAAATTAATATTGATTTGGGCAGAAATCTCAAGAGAATTGTCCAACATCGTGTGGTGATTCGGGACACATGCATGCCTGGTGTTTGGAGTGCTTTCTCTCTAGGTGCATGTTGAAACCTTCTGGGACCACGGGTCGGGCCCACGCGGATCCCCTGAGGGCCCCTGATGAGGTGAACTCCCTGGGGGCAGAGTTGAGGGAGGGGGTCAGGTGGAGCCTCTGGCTCTGAGTTTGTGGCCCAGTGAGGTGCCCAAGGTGGGGGTGGTCTCAGAGGGGCATACAGGTTTCTCCCACTCTGAGAGTTTCACACAGCTCCAGAAAGCACTGTTTCCTCCTGGGTGGCAGGCAGAGTCCTGGGGTATGGTTCAGGGGTACCCAATCTGGAGGGCTTGGGGGCCAAGCCGCTCAGGACAGAAGAATGAAAACCCAACCTAGGGTTAGGGTTAGGGCCTAGGGGTATGGCAGGCCCAATCTGCTGGTGCTGAGGCTGGATCCATGGAGGACTGAGTTGAGGGCAGGGGTCAGATGGTGCATCAAGCTCTGGGGGTGGTCTCAGGGGACCATGCAGGTTTCTCCTGATCTGAGGGTGCTGCACAGCTCCAAACAGCATGGTTTCCTCCTGGGTGGACTCCTGGGGTGTGGCTCAGAGGGTGTGGCTGGGGGATTTGGGGACCAGGCTTCTGGGAACAGAAGCCTGAAAACCCAACCTAGGGTTAGGATTAAGGCCTAGGGGGCATGGCTGGCCTGATCTGCCAGCCCTGAGGCAGTCTCCCCAGCAGGCTGAGTAGAGAGTGGGGTTGGCTGGCATTCTGAGATGATTCAGGCTGTGCATGCACCTGGTGTTTAGAATGCTTTCTCCCAGGGTTTGGGCCACGAAAACTAGGGACCACAGGCCAGGCCCTGGCGGCTCCCCTGAGGGCCCCCACCACTGGAAGCGAATTCGCTGGGGGTTTCAAGCCAATTCTCACGAGCTTTCTGCCCAAATAAATATGGATTTTGGTAGAAAGCTTGTGAGAATTGGCCAGTGTTTTGCAGCAGTTTAGGCCATGCGCACGACTGATGTTTGGAGCACTATCTCACTAGGTGCGTGTTACCACCATCAGGGACCACAGGCCAGACCCATGAGGTTCCCCTGAGGGCCCCCGCTGAGGCAAGCTCCCCAGGGTAGAGTGGAGGGAGGAGTTCAGGCTGATCGTCAGGCTCTGGGTTTGTGGCCTGGGTGGGGGGCACCAAAGGGGGGGTGGCTTCAGGGGGTCATGAAGGTTTCTCCCATTCTGAGGGTTCTGTGCAACTCCAAATGGCATGGTTTCCTCCTGGGTGGCAGGCAGAGTCCTGGGGTGTGGCTCAGTTGTCCCCAATCTGGTGGGTTGGGGGCAAGGTCTCTGGGGACAGAAACCTGAAAACCTCACCTAGGGTTAGGGTTAGGGCCCAGGGACTTGGCAGGCCCAATCTTCCAGCACTAAGGTGGAATTCCCCCGGGGGTTGAGTAGAGGGCAGGGTTGGCCAACATTCTGAGTGATTAGGGCCCCTCAAGCCTCTGGCATTTGGAGCACTTTCTCCCAGGGTTCGACACTGACCACTCAGGACTACAGGCCAGGCCCAGGTGGCTCCCCTGAAGGCCCCTGCCACCAGAAGAGAGTTTGCTGGGAGTTTCTGGCCAATATGATATTGATTTGGGCAGAAAGCTTGTGAGAGCTGGCCAGCACTATGCAACGATTCAGGCTACGGGCACACCTGGTGTTTGGAGCACTTTCTCACTATGTGCATGTTACGACTCTGGGCCCACGGGCCAGGCCCACACAGCTCCCGTGAAGGCCCCCTCTGAGGTGAGCTCCCCAGGTGTAGAGTTAAGGGAAGGGGTCAGGCTGAGGTTCAGGCTCCATGTTTGTTGTTCAGTGGGTGCAGAGGGCGGTGGTGGCCACAGCGGGGCATGCAAGTTTCTCCTGCTCTAAGGTTTTTGTGGAGCTCCAAAGGGCACGGTTTCCTTCTGGGTGGCAGGCGGAGTCCTGAGATGTGGCTCAGGGGTCCCCAATATGGAGGGCTTGAGGTCCAGTTCTGTGGGGACAGAAGCCCAAAAACCCAACTTAGAGTTAGGGTTGAGACCTAGGGGCATGGCAGGCCCAATATGCCAGCACTGAGGCAGGCTACCTGGGGGGCTGATTTGAGGGTGGAGGTCAGATGGCGTGTGAGGCACCAGGTTTGTGGCCAGGGGGGTCCACCAATGCTGGGGTCCCTCAGTGGGAGCATGCAGGTTTCTCCCTCTCTGAAGGTTCTTCACAGCTCTAAACAGCATGGTTTCCTCATGAATGGCAGGCAGACTCCTGTGGTGTGGCTCAGGGTTCCCCAATCTGGAGGGCTTGGGGGCTAGGCCTCTAGGGATGGAAGCCTGAAAACCCAACCTAGGGTTAGGGTTAGGGCTTAGGGGCAAGGCAGGCCCAATCTTCCAGCGCTGAGGCGGACTCCCCAGGGGGCTGAGTACAGGGAGGTGTTAGCTGCACATGAGCCTGGTGTTTCAGGCCATGACCACTCAGGACCATGAGCCAGGCCTAGGTGGTTCCCCTGAAGGGCCCCACTACCATAAGCAAGTTTGCTGGGGGTTTCTGGCCAATTCTCAGGAGCTTTCTACCCAAATCGATATTGATTTGGGCAGAAAGCTCTTGAGAATTACCTGGCATTCTGCAATGATTCAATTCACACACTGTTTTTGATTTGGAGCGCTTTCTCACTAGGTTCATGTTGTGACCACCTGGGACCATGGGCCAGGCCTACATGGCTCCCCTGAGTGCCCTATCACTGGAATGAGTTCTCTAGGATTACTGGCCAATTCTCATAAGTCTCCTGCCCAAATTTGTTTTGACTGAGATCTCTCAAACTTTGGAATAAGTTTTCATGAGATTTGGAATAGATCTTACTGGATTTGGACTGAGGTCATGTGATGTCTCTGAGTTCTTGCAATATTTCAAATGACTTCTCACAAGATTTCTACCCAATTTTCATGAGAATTCTACCCAAATTAATAGATTTGGGTAAAATTCTCATGAGAATTGCCCAAGTTCTCAGGAGATTTGGACTGAGATCTCTTGTGCTTTGAAATAAGTTCTCACAAGATTTGAACTGGGATCGGGAACCTGGGTGGCTCAGTGGGTTAAAGCCCCTGCTTTCGGCTCAGGTCATGATCCCAGGGTCCTGGGATCGAGTCCCGCATCGGGCTCTCTGCTCGGCAGGGAGCCTGCTTCCTCCTCTCTCTCTGCCTGCCTCTCTGCCTACTTGTGATCTCTGTCTGTCAAATAAATAAATAAAATCTTTAAAAAAAAAAGATTTGAACTGGGATCTCACAAGATTGGGACTGATATTGTGTGATGTCACTAAGTTGTCACAAGATTTGAAATGGGTTCTCATGATATTTCTACCCAATTGTCACAAGAATTCTGCCCAAATCAATACTTTGGGCAGAATTCTCATTAGAATTGCCCCAGTTCTCAGGAGATTTTGAATGAGATCTCTCAAGCTTTGGAATAAGTTCTCATCTCATATTCAGAATGAGTTCTCATGATATTTGGGTAAAAATCTCACAAGTACTGCCTGAGTTCTCCTGAGATTTGAACTGAGATCTCATACCTCCTGTGGTGGGAACCCACACTGCCCCTCCTTCCATCACCTCACAATGCAGCTCACAATACAGAAAGGGCATTGTAGCATTTTCCAGCATCTCACACTGGAACTCACCACTACCACCAGTGCAGGCAAGCAGCAGTGTCATGTCCCCTTGCTCCTCTCACAGTACAACTCACCACTGCCTCCAGTGGCACTCATCGGCACTGCAAAGCATTCCAATGTCCCTTCCACTGCTGCTGATCACTGCCTCCAGTGGCGGGAACAGACACTGCCTCTCCTTCCAGCATCTCGCCCTGCAGCTCACCACTGCCTCCAGTGGTAGGAAGGGGGCACTGCCACTCCTTGCAGCATCCTAAACCACAGCTCACCAGTGCCTCCAGTGGCGGATACTTCCCTGTCACTCCTTTCCGCATCTCCCATGGCAGCTCAGCCCTGCCTCCAGTGGTGACAGCTACACGGCCACGCCATCCATGGTCTTGCATTGCATCACAACACTGCCTCTTGTGGCCATCAGAAGCATTTCAAATCCTGGCGTCCCTTGCACTGCAGCTGACCACTGCCTCTAGGGGAAAGGACCAACATTTCCATTTCTTCCAGGGTCTCACAATGTGGCCCACCACTGCCCTCAGTGCCTGCAAGCTGCACTGACACATCTCCCAGAAGCTGTCCCAATGCAACTCCGCACTGCCTCCAGTGACAGACTTCTGTACTGCCATGCCATCAAGCAGCTCTCTTCATTCATCTTTCCACCACCGGAGGCAGTGCTGAGCTCCAGTGCAACAGACACTGAAAGATGAGGCAGTTCAGCTTGCCGCCAAGGGAAGCAGTGCTGAGCTGCAGTGGGCGGGACACTGGAAGATGTGTCGCTGGAGCTTCCTGAAAATGGACGCAGTGGACAAACACAGTGCAAGGTGTAGGAAGGTGAGGCAGTGTGGATTCCCTCCACTGGAAGCAGTGCTGAGTTTTAGTCTGAGGGACAGTGGAAGACGTGCCAGGGAAGCTTGAGACCAGTGGAGGCAGTTGTGAGCTGCATTGCGAGTCGGTGGAAGGCCCGGCAGTGCAGGTTCACGCCACTGGAAGGAGTAGTGAGCTGCAGTGAGAGAGGCATAGCAGTGCTGCTTGCCACCACTGGAGGCAGTGGCAGGCTGCAGTGTGAAAGACGCTGGAAGAGGAATCAGTCAGTGCAGCCTGTCAGCACTGAGGGCAGTGGCAAGGTGCTGGATGAGAGACTCTGAAAGGTGAGAAACTGCAGCTTATTTCTATAGGAGGGAGTGGTAAGCTGAATACTCTCTGTTTCCCCAAGCTCAAGAGTGGTGGTAACAAGCCCTGGAGCCGTCCATCCATTCAGCATTGTGCCTGGTATCCCCAGGATTGGTGGTAATGGGCTGTCAGGATGGTGCAGGAGATGCCTCCTGGTGGATATCTGTAGCTGGGGGAAAACTAAACCTGATTCATGTTGCATTTGGAACCAATGAGTTGAGCGGTTTTTTGGAAGAGTATGTTCACGTCTCCAAAAAGGAAAATGGCATTGGTCAACTTTAGAATGAGGTTAATTACCACTTAAGAAAGTTTCTTCATCCAACAGTGTTTATTACATTGGGTCTAGGCTGTAGTGGAGTGGCCAGCATCTAGACTTAGGTGACTGTTTGTGGTCAGATAGAGACTTGGATAATGTATTGTCCTTTGTCAAAGGTGATGTATCCTAATGGATCTGTCTTTTCATCTGAAGAGTTACAATGAGGGCAGAGGGAAAATTCAAAATAATGATTCCAAGGAGACTTGGATGATTGAAAAGTGAAGCTTGACTTTCTAGTTTCACTAAATGGATCATCTAGATAGTTGGACATGCCGTACTTTCTCTGCAGTTTCATGGGTAGTGATGGTAGTAATTCTCCTAGATAGAGGCATGCTGGTAGCTTCAAGGGGCTTGGCATCAGGAACACTGGGATGAATTTCTGTAGCTCTTTGCCTGATGCTGAGTGAGTCAGGTTATCCCACATGTTTTCTGTTTCCTCCTTAGGAAATTGCTGGCAGGGAATGTTCTGCTTTAAGCAGAACCCTCCTGCACTGTCAGTGGGCATGAGGGCTGTTGTAGCCACTCTAGAAAAGAGTATGGTGGTTCCTCCAAAAGCTTAAAACTGAACAACCCTAGGATCCAGCAACTGAATTCCTAAATATTTACCCAAAGGACACAAAAATGCACATTCAATGGGGTACAAGTACTGTGATGTTTATAGCAGCATTATCAACAATAGCAAAATGATGCAGGGAGTCCCAATGTCCATTCACTGATGAATAGAGAAAGAAGATGTAGAAGAGATTATACATATATATATAGATATATAGATAGATACATAGATAGATATAGATATAAATATAGATACAGATATAGATATTCCACTGTGTGTATATATTGACATATATACTTTGCATATATTTATATATATTATATATGTTTGTGTGTATATATATATATATTTATATACATACACAACAGAATAGGACCCAGCTTCAAAAAGAATGAACTCTTACCATCAGCAAGGATGTGGATGAATCTAGAGTGCATTTATCTAGGCAAAATCAGTAAGAAAAGACCAATACCCTATGACTTGACTCCTATGGAATTTCTGAAAGAAAACAGATGAACATAAGGGAGAAAGATAGGCCAATGAGGAAACAGACTAAACCTTAGAACATAAACCAAGGGTTGCTGGAGGGCAGGTGTGTTGGGGGGAAGTGTTAAATGGGTGATGTCTATTAGGGAGGGCACTTGTGTGGTGAGCTCAGCCTCTTCTGTGCAGGTGAAGAATCACTAAATCCTACCCCTGACACAAAGGAATTAACACTGCATGGCAACGGATTGGAATTGAAGTCAAGGAAGAAAAGAAGACCATGTTCTACTTCAGGAAGAGTGAGGTAAAAATAGAGTGATTTTCGCTCTCCTATTCTGTTGGTGATCACTTTCAAACACACCGTGGTAGGATACACCAGTTTCTTATTGCATAAGGAGTCCTCAGAAACCTGCAATGAAAGATTCAGCTCTCAGAGCATGTACATGTTCCATTGATATGTTCCTTCCAGTTTGCCCAGGTACAAAGGTAAGTGGATAGAAATATGGCAGAAGAGGAAAGGAGGTGTTAAGCATTCAGGAGGTAGCCTTCTCCTTTTCTCATGAAAGACTTGGGCCAGTGTAATTTCAGAAGAAGAAGAGGGATCCAAGAACTTTGCCACAGACAGGGGTGTTTCAGGTCTGCCGAGAGCTGACAGGGCTCCCAGAGGAGAGATGAGCTAGGGAAATGACAGACCTGATCTGCTGATGCTGAGGCGGGATCCCTGAGAGGCTGAATTGGGGGCGGGGTGTCAGGAGATGCCTCAGACTCCAGGCTTGTGGCCAGGGGGACCATTGAAATGGGGGTGGCTTCAAGGGGGCATGCAGGTTTCTCCCATTCTGAGGGTTTTGCATGGCTCAAAATGGCATGATTTCCTCCTGGGTGGCAGGCAGAGTCCTGCTGTGTGGTCACGGGTTGCCAGACTGGAGGGTTTCAGGCCTAGAACTCTAGGGATGGAAGCTGGAAAACCCAACCTAGGGTTAGGGTTAGGGTTAGGGTTAGGGTTAGGGTTAGGGCCTAGGATCATGGAAGTCCCAATTTGCTGCCACTGAAGCAGGTTCTACCAGGGGCTGAGCTGAGGGCTGGGGTCACAGGGCCCATCAGACTCTGGGTTAGTGGCCTCAGGGGCCACCAGAGCTGGGGGTGAACTCAGGGGGTTATGCAGGTTTCTCCTGCTCTGAGGGTTCTGCAAAGCTCCAAATGGCACGGTTTCCACCTGGGTGGGCAGGCAGAGTCCTGGGGTATGACTCAGAGGTCCCCAATCTGGAGGGCTTATGACCAGTCCTATAGGAATGGAAGCCTGGAAACACAACCTAGGGTTAGAGTTAGGGCCTAGGGGCATGGTAGGCCTGGCCTGATGGTGTGGAAGCAGGCTCCATGGGGGGCTGAGTTAAGGGTGGGGTTCAGGCAGCCCATTAAATTCTGGGTTTGTGGCCAGTGATGCAGCTGAAACTGGGTGTGGCATCAGGGTTGAATGCAAGTTTCTCCCATTCTGAGGGATTTGCACAGGTCCAACGGCACGATTTCCTCATGGGTGGCAGATGGAGTCCAGGGATGTGGCTCAGGGGTACCCAATCCAGAGAGCTTAGGGACAAGGCCTCTGGTGACTGAAGCCTGGAAACTCAACCTAGGGTTAGGCTTAGGTCCTAAGGGAATAGCAGGGCCAATCTCTGTGCAATGAGGAGGGCTCCTTGGGGGGCTGAGTTGAGAGTGAGATTCAGGTAACCCATCAGAATCTGGATTTGTGGACGGGGGGGTTGCTGAAACTTGAGGTGGTCTCAGGAAGATATGAAGGTTTCTCTAGCTATGAGGGTTTTGCACAGCTCCAAATGACATGATTTCTTCATGGGTGGCAGGCGGAGTCCTGTGGTGTGTCACAGGGGTCCCCAATCTAGATGGCATCAGGGCCAGGCCTCTGGGGATGGAAGCCTGATAACCCAACCTAGGGATAGGTTTAGGGTCTATGGGCATAGCACAAATCTTCCAGGACAAACCAGGCTCCACCAGGGGATGAGTTGAGGGCATGTGTCAATGGATCTGACAGACACCGGGTTGGTGCGCATGGGTTCTGCCAAAGGTGCAGGTGGCCTCAGTGAGGCATGCAGATTTCTCCCACTCTGAGGATTCTTCTCAGCTCCAAATGGCAAGGTTTCTTCCCGGGTGCTTGCAGAGTCCTGGGGGGGTGTCTCAGGAGTCCCCAACTGGAGGGCTTGGGGCAAGGCCTTAGGAGATGGAAGCCTGATAACCTAAGCTATGGTTAGGGTTAGGGCCTAGGGATATGGCAGGCCCGATCTGATGGCAGTGATGGGGGCTCTGGGGAGCTGAGTTGAGGGAGGTGTTCAGATGGCCCATAAGACTCTAGCTTTGTGGCCAGGGGCACTGCAAAACCTGGGGGTGACCTCTGGGAAGCATGCATGTTTCTCCCACTCTGAGGGTTCTGTGCAGCTCCAAAAGGCACAGTTTTCTCATGGGTGGCAGGCAGAGTCCTGGTGTATATCACAGGGGTCCGCAATCTGGAGGGCTTTGGGGCAGGCCTCTGGGGATGGAAGACTAGTAACACGAGCTACAGTTAGGGTTAGGGCCTAGGGGCATGGCAGGCCAGATCTGCAAGGGTGGAGGCGGGCTCCCCAGAGCTCAGTAGAGGGCTGGGGTCATTCAGCCCATCACTCAGAGTTTGTGTGCACAGAGCATCTGAAGGTGTCGGTGGCCTCAGGGAGCATGCAGGTTTCTCCCGCTCTGAGGGTTCTGCACAGCTCAAAACAGGATGGTTTCCTTCTGGACGGCAGGCGGAGTCCTGGAGTGTGTCTCAGAGCTCCCCAATCTGGAGGGCTTGGGGCCAGATCTAGGGGGTTTGAAGTCTGTAAACCCAACCGAGGGTTAGAGTTAAGACCTAGGGTCATGGAATGCCTGATCTGTTGGTGCTGAGGCTCATTCCTTGGAGGCTGAGTTGAGAGCAAGTGTAAGGCAGCCCATCATACTCCAGGTTTGTGGCCAGGGTGGCTGCAGAACATGGGTTGGCTTCAGGAGAACATGCAGATTTCTTCCCTTCTGAGGCTTCTGCACAGCTCCAAACATCGCAGTTTCCTCATGGCTGGCAGGTGGACTCCTGGGGTGTGGCTCAGGGCTCCCCAGGCTGGAGGGCGTGGGGGCCAGGCCTCTGGAGATGGAAGCATGATAACCCACCCTAGGGTTAGGGTTAGGGCCTAGGGGCATGGCAGGCCAAATCTGCCGGCACTGAGGTTGGATCCCCAGGGAGCTGAGTTGAGGACAGAGTTCAGGCGGCCCATCAGACAGGTTTGTTGCTAGGGGGCTGCCGAAACTGGGGGTGGCCTCAGGGAGGCATGCAGGTTTCTCCCACTCTGAGACTTCTGTGCAGCTCCAAACAACCTGGTTTCTGCCAGCGTGACAGGCTGAGTTTTGGGCTATGTCTCAGGGGTCCCAATCTGGAGGGCATAGGGGCCAGGCCTCTGGGAACCAAGACTGATGACAAACCCTAGGGTTAGGGTTATGACCCAGGAGAATGGCAGGCCCAATCTGCCAGCCCTGAGGCAGGCTCCCCAGGGGTCTGAGTTGAGGCCAGGGGTTAGGCAGCTCATCATTCTCTGGGTTTTTGGCCAGGGTACCCCCAAATTTGGCAGTGGCATCCTAGGGGGATGCAGGTTTCTCCCACTCTGAAGGTGCTGCACACCTCCAAGTGGCACCGTTTCCTTCTGGATGGCAGGTGGAGTCATGTGGTGTGTCTCAGTGTTCCCTAATCTGGAGGGTTTGGGGACCAGGCCTCTGGGGACCGAAGCCTGCAAACCCAAGCTAGGGTTAGGATTAAGGCCTAGGGACATGGCAGGCCCAATCTGCCAGGGATGAGTTGGGCTCCATGGGAAGTTGAATTGAGGGTGGGGGTCAGGTGGCCCATCAGACTCCAGGTTTGTGGCCAGTAGGGCTGCCCAAGGTTGGGTGGCCTCAAGAGAATATGCAGATTTCTCCCACTCGGAGAGCTTTGAATGGCTACAAACAGCACGGTTTCCTTCTGGGTGGCAACTGGAGTACTGCTGTGTGTCTCAGGGGTCCCCCATCTGGAAATTTTACAGGACAATCCTCTGGAGATGGAAGCTGGATAACCCAACCTAGGGTTAGGGTTAGGACCAATGGGCATGGCAGGCCTGATCTGCCTGTGATTAATCAGGCTCCACGGGAAGTTGAATTGAGGGCCGGGGTCAGGCAGCACGTCAGACTCTGGGTTTGTGGCCAGGGTGGCCACACAATGTGGGTTGGCCTCAGGAGAACATGCAGATTTCTTCCATTCTGAGGTTTCTGTGCAGCTCCAAATGGCAAGGTTTCCTCACGGGTGGCAGGCAGAGTCCTGGAGTGTGGTTCAGGGGTGCCCAATCTGGAGGGCTTGGGGTCCAGGCCTCTGCGGATGGAAGCCTGATAACCCACTGTAGTGTTAGGTTTAGGCCCTAGGGGCTTAGCAGGCCCAATCGGTTGGTGCTGAGGTGGGCTCCCCTGGGGAATGAGTTAGGCTTAGGGTTAGGTTAGGCTCCATGGGAAGTTGAATTGAGGGCAGGGGTCAGGCGGTCTGTCAGACTCCAGGTTTGTGGTCAGGGGGCCGAAGAAGGTGGTGTGGCCTCAGGAGAACATGTAGATTTCGCCCCCTCTGAGGGTTCTGCACATCTCCAAATGGCACGGTTTCCTCATGGGTGGCAGGCGGTGTCCTGGGGTGTGGCTCAGTGTCCCCAATCTGGAGGGCTTGGGGGCCAGGGCTCGGGGGACCAAAGCCTGGAAACCCAAGCTAGGTTTAGTGTTAAGGCCTAGGGGCATGGCAGGCCCAATATGCCAGGGATGAGTTAGGCTGCGTGGGAAGCTGAATTGAGGGCAGTGGTCATGCGGCCTGTCCGACTCTGGGTTTGTGGCTAGTAGGGCCACAGAAGGTGGGGTGGCCTCAGGAGAGCATGTAGATTTCTCCCACTCTGAGGGCTTTGAGTGGCTACAAATGGCACAGTTTCCTCCTGGGTGGCAGTCAGAGTGCTGCTTTGTGTCTCAAGTGTCCCCCATCTGGAACTCTTAGGGGACTGTCTTCTGGGGACAGAAGCTGGATAACCCAACCTAGGAATAGTGTTAGAGCCTAGGAGCATGGCAGGTCCAATCTCCCATGAAGAGTTGGGCTCCATGGGAAGTTGAATTGAGAGTGGTGGTCAGGCAGCACGTCAGACTCTGCATTTGTGGCCAAAGTGGCTGCAGAACATGGATTGGCCTCAGAAAAACATGCAGATTTCTTCCACTCTGAGGCTTCTGCACAACTCCAAATGGCACGGTTTCCTCATGGGTGGTAGGCAGAGTCTTGGGGTATGGCTCAGGGGTCCCCACTCTGGAGGGCTTGGGGGACCAGGTCTCTGGGGACAAAAGCCTGCAAACCCACCCTAGGGTTAGGGTTAGGGACTAGGGACATAGCAGGCCTGATCTGCCTGTGCTGAGGTGGGATCTCCCTGGGGCTGAGTTAAGGTGGTCAGGCAGCTCATCATACAGTGGGTTTTTAGCCATGGGGGTCCCCTGTATTTGGGGGTGGGCTCAGGGGGTGCATGCAAGATTCTCCAGCTCTGAGGCTTCTGCACAGCTTCAAACAGCATGGTTTCTGCCAGCGTGACAGTGGGAGTCGTGGACTGAGTGTCAGGAGTCCCAATCTGGAGGGTTTCTATGGGGATGGAAACCTGTAAATCCAGCCTACAGTTAGGATTAGGGCCCAGGGACATGGCAGGCCTGATCTGCTGCCAGTGAGTGAGTCTCCATGGGAAGTTGAATTGAGGGCGAGGGTCAGGCAGCCCATCAGACTCCAGGTTTGTGGCCAGGTTTGTACCTCCAGGAGGGTTGGCCTCAGGGGATCATGCAGATTTCTCCCCCTCTGAGGGTTCTGTGCAGCTCCAAAGGGCATGGTTTCCTCCTGGGTGGCAGGCGGAGGCATGCGTTGTGGCTCCAGCATCCCCAATCTAGAGGGCTTGGGGGCCAGGCCTCTGGTGATGGAAGCCTGGTAACAGTCTAGGGTTAGAGTTAGGGCCCAGGAGCATGGCAAGTGCAATCTGCTGTCACTAAGGCGGGCTCCTGGGGGAATGAGTTAAGTGTAGGGGTCAGGTGGTGCATCATACTCTGGGTTTTTGGCCAGGGTGCCCCCGAATTTGGGGGTCGTTCGGGGAGGTATGCAGGATTCTCCTGCTCTGAGGGTTCTGCCCAGCTCCAAAAGGCATGGTTTCCTTCTAGATGGAAGGCAGAGTCCTGGGGTGTGTCTCAGGTCTCCCTAATCTGGAATGCAGACTTATCCTGCTCTGAGGGTTTTGAGCAGCTATAAATGGCACAATATCCTCCAGGGTGACAGCCAGAGTGCTGCTTTGTGTCTCAAGTGTCCCCCATCTGGAATTCCTGGGGGACCAGCCTCTGGGGACATAAGCTGGATAACCCATCCTAGGGTTAGGATTAGAGCCTAGGGGCATGGCAGGCTTGATCTGCCAGGGCTGAGGCGGAATCCCCAGGGGGCTGAGTTGAGGATAGGACTCAGGACGTGCGTCAGTCTCCAGGTTTTGTGACCAGGGGGGTCCGCCAGAAGTGGGGTTGGCCTCAAGGAGGCATGTGGGTTTCTCCCTGTCTGAGGGTTTCCTGCAGCTCTGAATAGCATGGTTTCCTCCTCGGTGGCAGGCGGACCCCTGGGGTGTGGCTCTGGGGTCCCTAATCTGGAGGACTCAAGGGACAGGCCCCTGGGGATGGAAACCTAAAAACCCAATTGAGGGTTAGGGCAAGGGCCTAGGGGCATGGCAGGCCCAATCCGCCAGTGTCCGGGCTGGCGCCCCAGGGGGCCGAGAAGCGGGAAGCCTTGGCCTTGTGTGCATCTGGCTTGTAGAGGGCTTTCTCGCAGGTTTCAGGCCACGACCACTCAGGACCGCGGGCCAGGCCCAGGCTGGAGGCCCTGATGGCCTGCGCCACCAAAAGTTAGTTCACTTCGGTTTTCTGGCCAGTTCTCACAAGCTTTCTGCCCATATCAATTTGGACAGAAAGCTCGTGAGAATTGGCCAGCGTTGGGCGGCGATTCGGGCCGTGCCAGTGCCCGCAGTCTAGAGTGCTTTCTCACTAGGTGCATGTCGTGGCTGTCTGGGAACACGGGCCCGTGCAGTGGGGCCCCTTGAGGGCCCGTGCAGAGGAGCCTTCTGGGGGCAAAGTTGAGGGAAGGGGTCCGGCTGAGCATCAACCTCCATGTTTGCGACCCAGTGTGGCTCTGATGGTGGGGTGGTCTCGGGGAGGGGGGGTATTCAGGTTTCTCCTGCTCTGAAGGTTTTGCACAGCTCTGAACTGCATGGTTTCCTCCTGGGTGACAGGCAGAGTCCTGGAGTGTGGCTCAGGGGTCCTCAATCTGGAGGGTTTGGGGGCCAGGTCTCTGGGGTTGGAAGCCTGAAGAGCCAACCTAGGGTTAGGGTAAGGTTCTGGGGGCATGGCAGGCCCGACCTGCCAGCACTGACGAGGTTTCCCTGGGATGCTGAGTCAAGAACGGGGGCAGGCGGCCCATCACTTTCCAGGTGTTGTGGCTTCCTGAGGTCGGGGTGGCCTCAGTAATGCATGTGGGTTTCTCCTGGTCTGAGGATTTTGCTTAGCTCTGAATGGCATGGTTTCTCCCTTCCTGGGTGGCAGGGGGGCTCCTGGGATGTGACTCTGGGGTCCCCAATCAAGAGCTCTCAGGGGATAAGAACCTGGGGACAGAAGCCTGAAAACCCAACTGATGGTTAGGGCGAGGGCCTAGGGCCAAGGCAGACCCAATCGGCCAGCGCCTGGGTGGGCACCCCAAGGGGCCGGTTAGTGGGAGGCATTGGCCTCATGTGTGCCTGGCTTGTTGAGAGCTTTCTCACAGGGTTCGGGCTGAGACCACTCGGGAACCCAGGCCAGGCCCAGGTGGTGGCCCTGTGGGCCCGCACTGCCAGAAGCGAGTTCAGCGGGGGTTTTCCAGCCAATTCTCATGAGTTTCTGCTGAAATCAATATCAGTTTGGGCAGAAAGCTCATGAGAATTGGCTGGCCTTGGGCGCGATTCAGACCATGCTGGCGCCCTCAGTCTAGAGCACTTTCTTGTTACGTGCATGTTACAGCCATCCTGGAACATGGGCTGGACCCACATGGCTCCCCTGATGGCCCCTGCACAGGGGAGCCTTCAGCAGCAGAGTTGAGGGGGTGGTTCTGGCTGAGCATCAGCCTCTGTGATTGTGGCCTGGTAGAGTGTTGACGGTAGAGGTGACCTCAGGGGGACATGCAGCTTTTTCCCGCTCTGAGGGTTTTGCACATCTCCAAATGGCACGGTTTGCTCCTGGGTGTCAGGCAAAGTCCTGGGGTGTGGCTCTAGGGTCTCCAATATGGAAGGCCTGGGGGCCAGGTCTCTGGGGACAAAAGCCCAAAGAGCCAACCTAGGGTTAGGGTTAGTGCCTGGGGACATGCAGGCCCGATCTGCCGGTGCTGAGGAGTGATCCCTGGGAGACTGAGTTGAAGACGGGGATCAAGTAGCATGTCAGGTTCTGGGTTTTGTGGCCAGTGGGGGCCACTGGAGGTGGGGGTGGCCTCAGGGAGGCATGTGGGTTTCTCCCGGTCTGAGGTTTCTGCACAGCTCCGAATGACATGGTTTCCTCCGTGGTGACAGGTGGACTCCTGGGGTGTGGCTCCGGGATCCCCAATCTGGAGGGCTCAGGGGACAGGCCCCTGGGGATGGAAGCCTGAAAACCCAACCGAGGGTTAGGGCCAGGGCCTAGGGACATGGCAGGCCCCATCCACAAGTGCCGGGACGGGCACCCCAGGAGGCTGAGTAGTGAGAGGCATTGCCCTCATGTGTGTCTTGCTCATAGAGGGCTCATAGAGGGCTCAGGGTACAACCACTCGGGACCCTGGGCCAGGCCAAGGCGGCAGCCCTGTGGACACTTGCGGCCAGAAGCTTGTTTGCCGGGGGGTTTCTGGCCAATTGTCACGAGCTTTCTGCCCAAATCGGTTGATTTGGGCAGAAAGCTCGTGACAATTGACCAGCACTGGGCAATGATTTGGGTCATGCTGGTGCCCCTGGTCTAGAGCGCTATCTTGCTAAGTGCGTGTCGCGTCCATCTGGGAACTCGGGCCAGAACTATGTGGCCTCTGTGAGGGCCCCCATGCAGTAGAACTTTCCAGGGGCAGAGCTGAGGGAGGGGTTCCAGCTGAGCATCATCCTATGCGTTTGTGGCCCAGTGGGGCACCGAAGGTGGGGGTAGCCTCAGGGTTGGCATACAGGTTTCTCCCACTCTGAGGGTTTTGCATAGCTCTGAATGGCACAGTTTCCTCCTGGGTGGCAGGCATAGCCCTGGGGTGTTGCTCAGACATCCTTAATCTGTGGCGCTTGGGGGCCTGGCCTTTTGGGATGGAAGTCAGAAAACCCAAATTAGGGTTAGGGTTAGGGCCTAGGGGCATGGCAGGCCTGATCTGCTGGCGCTGAGGTGGGCTTCCCTCAGGGCTGAATTGAGGTCATATGTCAGGCAGCATGCCAGAATCTGTGTTTGTGGCCAGGGCGCCACCGGTTGTGGTGGTGGCTTTAGGGGGGCATGCAGGTTTTCCCCTCTCTAAGGGTTCTGCACATTCCCAAATGACACTGTTTCCTCTCATGTGGTGGGTAGAGGCCTGGGGTATCACTCTGGGGTCCTTTTTCTGTGGCCATGGGGGCCAGGCCTCTTGACATGGAACCCTGAAAACCCAAATTAGGGTTAGGGTTTTGGCCTAGGGGCATGGCAGATCTGATATGCCAGTGCAGAGGTAGGCTCCATGATAGACTGAGTTGAGGGCAGGCTTTGGGTGGCAGGACAGACTCCTGGGTTTGTATCCAGGGGGGCTGCAGAAGCTGGGGGTGCCTCAGGAAACATGCAGGTTTCTCCCGCTCTGAGGGTTCTGCCCAACTCCAAATGGCACCATTTCACTCTGGGTGCCAGGTGGAGTCCTGGGGTGAGTTTCAGAGGACCCCAATCTGGCATGCTTGAGAGCCAGGCCTCTGGGCACAGAAGCCTGTACATCCAACCTAGGGTTATGGTTAGGGCCTAGGGGCATGGCAGGCACAATCTCCTGGTTCTGAAATGGGCTCCGCCTGGGGCTGATATGTGGGCATGCATCTGGTGGTGCATCAGATCTGGATTTGTGGCCAGGGGGCTGCCGATGGTGGAGGTGGCTTTAGGGGGGGTATGCAGGTTTCTCCTTCTCTGAGGGTTCTGTGCATTTCCAAATGGCAATGTTTCACCCTAGGCGTCTGTGAGATCCCTCATGTGTCTCAGGGATTCCCAATCTGGCGGGGTTGGGGCCAGGCCTCTGGGAATGGAAGCCTGGCCACGCCACCTAGGGGTATGGTTAAGGCCTAGTGGCATGGCAGGCCCGATCTGCTGGTGCTGAGGTGGGCTCCCCTTGGGGCTGAGTCAAGGACATGGGTCAGGAAGTGTGTCATGCTCTGAGTTTATGGCCAGCGGGTGCCACTGAATGTGGGGGGTGGCCTCAGGGAGGCATGTGGGTTCCTCCCGATCTGAGGGCTCTGTGCAGCTCCAAATGGCAAGATTTCCTCCTCGGTGGCAGGTGGACTCCTGGAGTGTGCCTCCAGCATCCCCAATCTGGAGGGCTTGGGGGAGAGGCCCATGGGGACAGAAGCCTGAAAACCCAACCAAGGGTTAGGGTTTGGGCCTAAAAGTATAGCAGGCCGGATTAGCCAGGGCTGGGGGAGTACAGCAAGGGTCTGAGTAGGGGGGGTGCTGACCCCAAGTGTGCCTGGCTCATAGAGGGTTTTCTCATAGGGTTCGGGCCATGAACACTCAGGACCCCAGACCAGGAACAGGTGGCACTTGGCAGGCTGCACCACTGGAGGCGAGTTCGCTGGGGGTTTTCCAGCCAAATCTCACAAACGTTCTGCCCAAACTGATATTGATTTGAGCAGAATGCTCGTGAGAATTTGCTGGCATTAGGCAGCAATTTGGGCCACACTGACGCCTGTGGTCTAGAGTGCTTTCTTGCTAGGTGCGTGTCCCGGTCATCTGGGAACACGGGCTGGGCCCATGCGGCTCCTTCGAGGGACCCTGCGCAGGGGAGCATTCCATGGTCAGAGTTGAGGGAAGGGGTCCAGGTGAGCCTCAGCCTCCATGTTTGTGGCCCGGTGTGGCACTAAAGGTGGGGGTGGCCTCAGTGGGGACATGCAGGTTTCTCCTGTTCTGAGGGTTTTGCATAGCTCTGAACGGCATAGATTCCTCCTGGGTGGCAGATGGACTCATGGGATGTGGCTCAGGGGTCCCTAATCTGGAGGAATTGAGGGACAGGCCCCTGGGGACAGAAGCCTGAAAACCCAACTGAGTGTTAGGGCCAAGGCCTAGGGGCATGGCATACCTGAACTACCAGCAGCAGGGCGGTCACCCCAGGGGGCTGAGTAGTGGGAGGGATTGGCTTTGCATGTGCCTGGTTCATAGAGGGCTTTCTCAAAGTATTCAGGCTGTGACCACGTGGGACCCCAGGCTTGGCCCAGGCGGTAGCCCTGTAGACATACACCACAGGAACCGAGTTCTCCAGGTGTTTTACGGCCAATTCTCATGAGCTTTCTGCCCAAACTGATATCGAATTGGGAAGAAATCTCGTGAGTACTGACCGGCATTGGACATCCATTCAGGCCATGCTGGCGCCCATGGTCTAGGGCACTTTCTCGCTAGGTGTGTGTTGCAGCCATCCAGGAACAGAGGTTGGGCCCAGGTGGCTCCTGCGGGGGACCCTCCTCTGGGGAGCTTTCTGGGGGCAGAGTTGAGGGAGGGGTTCCAGCTGAGTGTCAACCTCTGTGTTTGTGGCCTGGTGGGACCCAAATGTGGGTGTGGCCTCAGTGGGGGTATGCAGGTTTCTCCCTCTCTCAGGGTTTTGCACAGCTTCAAACAGCATGGTTTCCTCCTGGGTGGCAGGTGGAGTCATGGGGTGTGGCTCAGTGATCTTCATCTAGAGAGCTTGAGGGATGGGGCCCTGGGTACAGAAAACTGAAAACCCAACGGAGGGTTAATGACAGGGCCTAGGAGAGTTAATGACAGGGCCTAGGGCATGGCAGACCCAATCCGCCATCGCCGGGGCAGGCACCCTAGGAGGCTGAGTAGCAAGAGGCATTGGCCCCGCATGCACCCGGCTCATAAAGGGCTTTCTCCCAGGGTTCGGGCAGCGACCACTTAGGACCCCGGGCCAGGCCCAGGCAGCAGCCTGAGCGCCCACGCCGCCGGAAGCAAGTTTGCTGGTGGTTTTCCAGCCAATTCTCACAAGCTTTCTGCCCAAACTAATATTGATTTGGGGAGAAAACTTGTGAGAATTGGCCAGTGTGGGCAGTGATTTGAACCACACTGGCACCCCTATCTAGAGTGCTTTCTCTCTATGTATGTGTCATGGCCATTAGGGAACATGGGTCAAGGCCAGGCAGCACCTGCGAGTGACCCTGCACAGGGGAGTTTTCTGGGGGCAGAGTTGAGAGAGAGGTTCCAGCTCACCATCAGCCTCAGTGTTTGCAGCCCGGTGGGGCACCAAAAGTGGGGGTGGCCTCATGGGTGGAATGCAGGTTTCTCCTGGTCTGAGGGTTTTGTGCAGGTCTGAATGGCAGTTTCCTCCTGGGTGGCAGGCAGAATCCTGGGTTGTGGCTTATGGGTCCCCAATCTGGAGGTCTCCAGGAACAGACCCCTGGGGATGGAAGCTTGAAAATCTAACTGAGGGTTAGGTCTAGGGCCAGGGGCATGGCAGACCCGATCTGCCAGTGCCGTAGTGGACACCCCAGGGGGCTCAGTAGCAGGAGACATTGGCCTCGCCTATGCCTGGCTTGTAGAGAGCTTTCTTTCAGGGTTCTTCTCACTCAGGACCCCAAACCAGGCCTAGGTGGTGGCCCTGTGCACCCATGCCATGAGGAGTGAGTTTGCCGGGTGATTTCTGGCCATATCTTAAGAGATTTCTGCTCAAATCAATATCAATTTGGTAAGAAAGCTTGTGAAAATTGGCCAGTGCTGGCAACTATTCGGTCCATGCTGGTGCCTGGTGTCTAGAGTGTT
The DNA here is from genome assembly GCF_963455335.1 of Martes martes. Lineage (NCBI taxonomy): Eukaryota > Metazoa > Chordata > Mammalia > Carnivora > Mustelidae > Martes > Martes martes. Next base: position 85,568,378 of record NC_137889.1, on the reverse strand, counting down.
TTCTCGCTAGGTGTGTGTCAGGGCCATACGGGATCATGGGTTGGGCCCAGGCAGCTCCCCTGCACAGGGGAGCTTTCCAGGGGCCAAGTTGAGGGAGTTGTTCTGGCTGAGCATCAGCATCCAGGTTTGCAGCCTGGTGGGGCACCAAAGGTAGGGTTGGCCTCAGTGGGGCATGCAGGTTTCTCCTGCTCTGAGGGTTTTGTGCAGCTCCAAATGGCACGGTTTCCTCCTTGGTGGCAGGCGGAGTCATGGGGTGTGGCTCAGGGTTCCCCAATCTGGTGGACTCAAGGGACAGGCCTCTGGGCACCAAAGCCTGAAAACCCAACTGAGGGTTAGGGCAGGGCCTAGGGGCATGGCAGGCCCGATCCACCAGTGCAGGGTGCCCCCTCCCCCAGGGAGTTGAGTAGTGGGAGGCCTTGGCCTCACGTGCGCCTGGCTCATAGTGGGCTTTCTTGCAGAGCTCAGGACATGACCACTCGGGACACTGGGCCAGGCCCATTCACTGGCAATGTGGAACTGCAGTGCCAGAAGTGTTCACCGATGGTTTTTCTGGCCAATTCTCATGAGCTTTCTGCCCAAATCGATATCAACTTGGGTATAAATCTCGTGAGAATAGAGTGTCAATAGGCAGCAATGCTGGCTGTGCTGGTGCCTGTGGTTTAGAGCACTTTTTCACTAGGTGTGTGTCACGGCTATCTGGGAACACGGGCCGGGCCCATGTGTCTCCTGCGAGGGCCCCGGCACAGGAGAGCTTTCTGGGGGTGGGGTTGAGGGAGAGGTTCCAGCTGAGCTTCAGCTTCCGTGTTTGCAGCCCAGTGGGGTGCTGAAGGTTGAGGTGGCCTCAGGAGGTGCATGCAGGTTCCTCCCACTCTGAGGGTTTTTCACAGCTCTGAACAGCACGATTTCCTCTTGGGTGGCAGGCAGAGTCATGGGGTGTAGCTCATGGGTCCCCAATCTAGAGGACTCAAGGGACAGGCCCCTAGGGATGAAGCCTCAAAACCCAACTGAGGGTTAGAGCCCGGACCTTGAGGTGTGGTAGGTCCAAACTGCCAAGGCCCAGGCAGGCACCCCATGGGGCTGAGTAGCAGGAAGCATTGACCTTGCATGTGCCTGGCTTGTAGAGGACTTTCTTGCAAGGTTTGTGTCGCGACTACTCGGGACCCCATGCCTGGCCCAGGTGGTGGCCCTGTGTGGCCGCGCCAATGGAAGTGAGTTTGTTGGGGGTTTTCCGGCCAGTTCTCACGAGCTTTCTGCCCAAGTCAGTATCAGTTTGGGCAGAAAGTTGATGATGGCATTAGGCGGTGATTCGGGCTGCGCTGGCACCTGAGGTCGGGAGCGCTTTTGTGCTAGGTGCGTGTCGCAGCCATCGGGGAACACAGGTTGGGCCCAGGCCCTTCCCATGAGGGACCCTGTGCAGGGAAGCTTTCCAGGGGCAGAGTTGAGGGAGGGAATACGTCTGAGCATCAGCCTCTGTTTGCCGTCTGGTGAAGCGCCAAAGGTGGGTGTGGCCTCAGGGGTGGCATGCAGGTTTCTCCCATTCTGAGGATTTTGCACAGCTCTGAACAGCATGGTTTCCTCTTGGGTGGCAGGTGGAATCATGGGGTGTGTCTCAGGGGTCCAGGATCTGGAGGACTCAAGGGACAGGCCTCTGGGGACAAAAGCTGGAAACCCTAACCAAGGGTTAAGGGCAGGGCTGAGGAGCATGGCAGGCCCAATGCACAAGTGTCAGGGCAGTCACCCCAGGGCTCTGAGTTGCAGGAGGCATTGGCCTCACGTGCACCTGGCTCGGAGAGCGTTTGGGCCTCGACCACTTGGGACCCAGAGACAGGTCCCAGTGGCAGGACCGTGGACATGCGCCACCGGAAGCGAATTCGCTGGGGGTTTTCTCGCCAATTCTCACGAGCTTTCTGCCCAAATCAATATTTATTTGGGCAGAGAGCTCGTGAGAATTGGCCAGCATTAGGCGGCCATTTGGGACGAGCTAGCGTTTATGGTCTAGAGAGGTTTCTTGCTAGGTGTGTGTCACGGCCATCTGGGAACATGGGCTGGGCCCACGTGGCTCCTGTGAGGGCCCCTGTGCAGGAGAGCTTTCTGGCAGCAGAGTTGAGGGAGGGGTTCCAGCTGAGCATCAGTCTCCATGATTGCAGCCTGGTTGGGCTCCGAAGGTGGGGTTCGCCTCATGGGGTGCATTCAGGTTTCTTCTGCTCTGAGGGTTTATCGCAGCTCCAAATGGCATGGTTTCCTCCTGGGTGGCAGGTGGAGTCATGGGGTGTGGCTCAGGGGTTCCCAATCTGGAGGACTTGCGGGACAGGCCCTGGGGACAGAAGCATGAAAACCCAACTGAGGGTTATGGCCATGGCCGAAGGGCATAGCAGGTCTGATGTGCCAGTGTTGGTGTGGTCACCCCAGGGGGATGAGTCATGGGAGGCATTTCCCTGGCGTGTGCCTGGCTCATAGAGGGCTTTCTCGGAGAGTTCGGGCTGTGACCAGTAGGTAACCGGGGCCAGGCCCCAGTAGCAGCACTGCAGACCCATGCTGCTGGAAGTGAGTTCACTGGGGGTTTTTCAGCCAATTCTCACGAGCTCTCTGCCCAAATCAATATTTATTTGGGCAGAGAGCTCGTGAGAATTGGCCATCATTAGGCAGCAATTTGGGCCACGATGGCAGTCTAGAGTGCTTTCTCGGTAGGTGTGTGTCATGGCCATCCCAGAACACAGGTTGGGTCCAGGTGGCTCCCGCGAGGAACCTTGCACAGGGGAGATTTCTGGGGGCAAACTTGAGTGAGGGGCTCTAGCTGAGCATCAGCTTCCGTGTTTGAAGCCTGATGGTGTGCCAAAGGTGGGGCTGTCCTGAGTGGGGGCATGCAGGTTTCTTCTGCTCTGAGGGTTTTGCTCAGCTCCAAACAGCACGGTTTCCTTTTGCGTTGCAGGCGGAATCATGGGGTATGGCTCAGGGGTCCCCAATCTGGAGTACTCGAGGGACAGGCCCCTGGGGACAGAAGCCTGAAAACTCAACGAAGGGTTAGGGCCAGGGCCTAGGGTCATGCCAGACCCAATCCGCCAGCGCAGGGAAGGTCACCCCTGGGGACTGAGTAGCGGGAGGCCTTGGCCTCGCTCACAATGACTCATAGAGGACTTTCTTGCAGGGTTCTGGCCATGACCACTTGGGACCCGGGCCTGGCCCAGGCAGCAGCACTGTGGTCCTGCACATCTGGAAGTGAGCTCACCTGGGGTTTTCTGGGAAATTCTCACCAGCTTTCTGCCCAAATCGATATCAATTTGGGCAGAAAGCTCGTGAGAATTGGCCAGTGTTGGGGGGTGATTCCAGCCACGCACCGGGCTGTGCTGAGAGCACTTTCTCTCTAGGTGTGTGTTTTGGCTCTGGGAGATCACGAACTGGGCCCACCTGCCTCCCAGAGGCAAGCTCCCTGGGGGCAGAGTTGAGCTAGAGTGTGAGCCTGAGCATAAGGCCCCAGCTTCTTTTGGCAGAAAGGAGTGCCGAAGGTGAGGATTGCTTGAAGTGGGTGTGCAGGTTTCTCCTGCTCTGAGTGTTTCCCACAACTCCCAATGGCACAGTTTCCTCCTGGGTGGCAGCAGGAGTCCTGCAGTATGGCTCAGGGGTCCCCAATCTGGAGAGCTTGAGGCCAGGCCTCTGGGGATGGAAGCCTGAGAACCCAACCCAGGGTTAGGGTTCATGACTAGGGTATGGCAGGCCCCACCTGCTGGTGCTGAGGTGGGCTCCCAGGGAGGCTGAGTGGAGGGAGGCTTTGGCTGGCATTCAGAGGTGACTGGGGCCATGCATGCACCCACCCTTTTGAGCACTTTCCCGTAGGCTTCGGGTACACCGCATGGGACCCCAGGCCAGGCCCTGGAGGCTCTCCCAAAGACCCCCGCCTGTGGAAGAGAGCTCACCAGGGCTTTCCGGCCAATTCTCATGATCTTTCTTCCCAAATCTACATGATAGGGGCAGAAAGCTCGTGAGAACTGGCCTGTATTGGGTGGCAATTCAGATCACAGGCCGGCCCTGTGCTGAGAGTGCTTTTCCGCCAGGTGCACGTTTCGGCCATGCAAGTCCGCGAGTTGGGCCCACCTGGTTCCCAGATCCCCCCAAAGAGGCGAACTCCCTGGGGGCAGAGTTGAGATATGGTGTGAGCCTGAGCCTCAGTCTCCAGCTTCAATTGGGAGAAGGGGACACCAAAGGTGAGGGTTGCCTGAGGTGGCCTTGCAGGTTTCTCCTGCTCTGAGTATTTCCCGCTGCTGCCAACAGCACGTTTTCCTCCTGGGTGGAAGGTGGAGTCCTGTGGTATGGTTAATGGTTCCCCAATCTGGAGGGTTTGAGGGCTGGGCCTCTGGGGACAGAAGCTTTAGAACCCAACCCAGGGATAGAGTTCAGGCCTAGGGGCATGGCAGGCTGGTGCTGAAGCAGGCTCCCCGGGGGTGCTAAGCAGGGGGCGGGTCTGGCTGGCATTCAGAGGGATGGGGGACGCACATGAACTGGCCCTTTAGCGTGCTTTCCCATGGGCTCGGGCGACACCACACAGGACCCCGGGCTGGGCCCAGGAGGCTCTCCTGAAGGCCCTGCCACCGGAAGGGATTTATCAGGGGCTTTCTGGCCCATTCTCATGAGCTTTCTGCCCAAATTGACATAAATTTGGACAGAAAACTCGTGAGAATTGGCCTGAGTTGGGTGGCAGTTAGAGCCGCATGCCAGCCCCATGCTATGAGCACTTTCTCACTAGGTGCATGTTGCGGCCGTGTGAGACCGAGAGTCAGACCCACTTGACTCCCGGACGCCCCCCACATAGGTGAGCTTCCCGGGGGCAGAGTTGAGTTAGGGTCTGAACCTGAACCTCAGGTTCTGACTTCTTTTGACAGAAGTGGGCGCTGAAGGTGAGGGTTGTCTGAGGTGGGCATGCAGGTTTCTCCTGCTTTGAGTGTTTCCCACAGCTCCCAATGGGAGGGTTTCCTCCTAGGTGGCAGGCAGAGTCCTGTGGTATAGCTTAGAGGTCCCCAATCTGGTGGGCTTGAGGGTAAGGCCTCTGGGGACAGAACCCTGAAAACTCAAACTAAGGTTAGGGTATAGTCCTAGGGGCATGGCAGGCCCTATCTGCCAGTGCTAGGTGGGCTACCCAATAGGCTGAGTTGGGGCCAGGCATCAGGTGGAAGGATCGGAGTCTAGGTTTGGGTCCAGGGGTGGTGCAGATGCTAGGGGTACCTTTAGGGTGGCAGCAGGTTTCTCCTCCTCTGAGGCTTCTGCACAGCTCCAAATGGCACCATTTCACCCTAGGATGCTGGTGGAGTGCCAAAGTGAGTCTCAGGTGTCCCCAATCCAGCGGGCTTGGGAGTCAGCACTCTGGGCACGGAAACCTGTACACCCCACCTAGGGTTAGGGTGAGGGCCTAGGGGCATGGCAGGCCCGATCTGCCGATGTTGAGGCAGGATCCCCTCAGGGCTGGGGTGATGGCATGCATCCTTTGGCATGGCAGAATCCGACTTTATGGCCCTGGGGCCGCTGGTGTTTGGGGTGGCTTTAGTGGGGCATGCATGTTTCTCCCAACCTGAGGGTTTGGCATAGCTCCAAACAGCATGGTTTCCTACCGCCTGGCTGGCAGAGTCCTGGAGTGTCAATCAGAGGTCCTTTATCCAGGGGGCTTGGGAGCCAGGCCCTTCAGAACGGAAGTCTGAAAACCCAAAGTGGGGTTAGGGTTAGGGCCTAGGGGCATTACAGGCCCCATCTGCTGACACTGAGGCGAGCTCCCCTCAGGGCTGAGATGAGGGCATTCTTCCAGTGCAGTGGCAGAATCTGGCTTTATGGCCAGGTGGGCCGCTGATGGTGGGGGTGGCTTTAGCAGGGCATGTACATTTCTCCCACTCTGAGGGTTTGGTGAATTCCAAATGGCATGGTTTCCTCCCCTGTGGTGGGTGGAGTCCAGGGGTCCTTAATCTGGGGGTCATGGAGAACAGGCCTCTGGGATGGAAGCCTAAAACCCCAAACTAGGGTTAGGGTTAGGGCCTAGGGGCATGGCAGGCCCGATCTGCCAGTGCTGAGGCAGACTTCCTGGGGGTCTGAGTTGAGGGCATGCATCAGGTGGCACCTCGGTGTCCGAGTTTGGGTCCAGGATGGGGTCTCAGATGCTGAGAGTGGCCTCAGGGGGCACTCAGGTTTCTCCCACTCAGAGGTTCCTGTGCACCTCCAAATGGCACCATTTTGCCCTAGGCAGCCAGGGGAGTGCCAGTGTGAGTCTCCAGCATCCCCAATCTGCCAGGCCTGGGAGCCAGCCCTCTGGGCACAGAAGCCTGTACACCCCACCTAGGGTTAGGGTTAGGGCCTAGGGGCAGGCCTGATCTGCTGGTGCTGATGTGGGCTCCCCTCAGGGCTGAGTTGAGGGCTTGTGTCTGGTGGCACGGTAGAATCCAGCTTTATGGCAGAGGGACGCAGATGGTGGGAGTGGCTTTGGGGGGCATGCAGGTTTCTCCCCCACTAAGGGTTTGGTGCAGTTCCAAAGAGCCCGGGTTCCTACCATGTGGCAAGTGGAGTCCTTGTGTGTAGCTCATGGTTCCTTAATCCATGGGGCTTGGTGGCCAGGCCCCTCGGAATGGAAGCCTGAAAACCCAAACTAGGGTTAGTGTTAGGGCCCAGGGGCATGGCATGACTGATCTGCTGGCACTGAGGAGGGCTGCCCTCAGGGCTGAGTTGAGGACATGCATCCAGCCACACAGCGAAGTCTGGCTTTATGGCTGGGGGGCTGCCAATAGTGGGGGTGTCTTATGGGGGGCATGCAGGTTTCTCCCCCTTTGAGGGTTTGTTGCCCCTCCAAACCACAAGGTTTCCTCCTGTGTGGCGGGCGGAGTCTTAGGTTGTCACTCAGGGGTCCTTAATCTTGGCGACCAGGGGCCAGGCCTCTTGGGTTGGAGGACTGAAAACCCAAACTGGGATTAGGGTTAGGGCCTATTGGCATGGCAGGCCCGATCTGCTGCTGCTGAGGTGGGCTCCCCAATGGCCTGAGTTGAGGGCGGGTGTCAGGCTGCAGGTCAGGGTCTTGGGGTTTTGGGTCGGGGGGGGGAGCGCAGAAGCGGCAGGTGGCCTCGGGTGTTATGCATGTTTCTCCCGCTCTGAGGTTTCTGTGCAGCTCCAAATGGTACAATTTTGCCTTAGGAGGCTGAGTTGGGAGTGCTGAGGTGGGATCCCTGGGGGGCTGAGTCGAGGATGGGGGTCAAAGGGCATCTTTGGATCTGGGTTTTGTTGTTGTGTGGGCCAATTGTGATGAGGGTGGCCTCAGGAATGCATACAGGTTTCTCCCATTCTGAGGGTTCTGGGCAGCTCCAAAAGGCATGGTTTCATCCTGGATGGCAGGTGGAGTTCCTGGATATGCCTCAGGGGTTCCCAAACCGGAGGGCTTTTTGGCCAGGTCTCTGGGCATGAAAGCCTGAAAACACAACCTATGTTTGGGTTGGGGCTTAGGGGTATCCAGGCCTGACCTGCTGGTGCTGAGGCGGAAACCCTGGGGGCTGAGTCGAACACAGGGGTCAGGAAGCACGTCAGGCTGTGAGTTTGCGGCCAGGGGGCCGTCGAAGTTGGGGTATCTTCAGGGAGGCATGAAAGTTTGTTCCATTCTGAGGGTTCTGCGCAGCTTCAAATGGCACGGTTTCCTCCTGAGTGGGAGGCGGATTCCTGGGGTGTGGCTCAGAGGTCCCCAGTTGGGGTGGGGGAAGTGCTAGTGTGGCTTTAGACCTGTGGAGGGGTTGTGAACTGCATTAGGAGTCTGTGGAAGGCCTGGCAGTGCCGATTCACGCCACTGTGGGGAGTGGTGAGCTGTGGTGTGAGAGACCATGGAAGGCATGGCAATGCTGCTTGCCACCACTGGAGGCAGTGGTGAGCTGCCGTGGGAAACACCAGAAGAGGAGTCAGTGCAGCCTACTGGCTCTGAGGGCAGTGGCGAGTTGCTGGGTGAGAGACCCTGAAATGTGAGGCACTGCAGCTTGTTTTTACAGGAGGGAGTGGTGAGCTGAAGACTCTCTTTCCCCAGGCTCAAGAGTGGTGGTAACAAGCCCTGGAGATGGGTCCCCACTCAGCATTGTGCCCTGTTGCCCCAGGTTTAAAGGTAATGTGTTGTCAGGATGGTTCAGGAGGGTCCTCCTGGTAGGAGTCTGGAGCCGGGGGGAAACCAAACGTGACTCATGGTGCATTTGGAACCAAGGAGTTGAGTTTGTTTGGAAGAGTATATTTGCTTCTCTGAAAAGGACAAGGGCACTGGTCAGCCTTAGAAGGAAGTTAATTACCATTTAAGAAACAAGCATGTGTCTCTCCTCCCAGAAATTGGAGCAGGTGTGCAGGCTTTCGGTGGGAGGTGCCTGCTTATCCCCACCTGGCAACCCTTCTTCATTCTGGCTCCATGGGACCTGAAGTTTGGAAATCAGCATCTGACTCAGTCATGCAGCTTGTCTTAGGACATCAGTATTCAGAGAAAACAGCAGGTCCATGGGGCACAACGTCACATCCATGCCAGGATGGGAGGTAAAACTTCCCTTTCACCCCAAACCTCCTGGGCTTTTCTCTTGTCTCCAATAGAGCCACAAACTCACACTGAAGCAGCTGTCAGCAATGTAGAGTGGGTGCCAGAGTTCCTGAATTTCCCTGCAGGGAGCACATGGCAGAAGATCCCACTTTCTCTGTTTATTTCTGGCTTACAAAGGTATTTGGAACATCTCTTTCCTAGGCAGTCCCTTGGATTGAAAAGGGAAGATAAGGTTGACTCAGTATGTGTTTTGAACATAGATTGTGTTCCTTAATGGAACGGTGTGTATTCCATTGGTCCTAGTCTGGTGGAATGGCATGCATCTAGAGTTAGGTGGCTGTTTGTGGTCAGATAGAGAATTGGATGATGTCTTCTCCTTTGTCCAAAGTGATGTATTCTAATGGATTCGTTTTTTCATCCAAAAAGTTCCAATGAGGGAGAGGGAAAAGTCAAAAGGATTCTAAGGAGCCTTGGATAATTGAAAAGGGAAGCTTGACTTTCTGGTTTCACTCAGTGGACTATCTAGATAGCTGGACATGCCATCCTTTCTCTGCAGTTTCATGGGTGGTGAAGTCAGAAGGAGAGTCTTTGGGAATTCCCCTGGATAGAGGCATTCTGATGGCTTCATGAGGCTTGGCATCAGGAACACCTGGGGTGAACTTCTGTGGCTTCTTGCCTGACACTGGGTGAATCAGGTTATCCCACAGGTTTTCTGTTTCCTCCTTAGGAAATTGCTGGCAGGGAATGTTCTTAAAGCAGAACCCTCCTGCACTGTTGGTGGGCATGCGGGTTGTTGCAGCCACTCTGGAAAAGAGTATGGTTGTTCCTCCAAAAGCTAAGAACTGAACAATCTTAGGATCTAGCAATTGCCCTTCTAGGTATTTCCCTAAAGGACACAAAAATGCACATTCAATGGAGTACAATCATCATGATATTTATAGCAGCATTATCAACCATAGTGAAATGATGGAGGGAGTCCCAGTATCCATTCACTGATGAGTGAATATATATATGTATATATATATATATATATATATATATATATATATATATAGTCTCTCACATCATCTTAATGGAATAGGAGAAGAAAATAATGAAATCTTACCATTTGCCTGAATGTAGATGGATCCAGAGTGGATTTAGCTAAGCAAAACCAGTAAGAAAAGACCAATAGCCTATGACTTGATTCCTAGGGAATTTCAGAAAGAAAACAGATGAACATAGTCAGGGGAGAAAAATAGGCCAATGAGGAAACAGACTCAACCTTAGAGCATAAACCAAGGGTGCTAGAGGGGAGGAGTGTGGGGGCAAGGGTTAAATGGGTGGTGGTTATTTGAGGACGGTACTTGTTGTGATGAGCTCTGGGTGTTTTATGCAGGTGAGGGATCACAAAATCCTACCCCTGAAGCAAAGGAATTAACGCTGCGTGGAAACAAATTGGAATTGAAGTCAAGGAAGAAAAGAAGAAGAAGACCATGTTCTACTTCAGGAAGAGTGAGGTAAAAATGGAGTGCTTTTCACTCTCCTGTTCTGTGGATGATCACTTTCAAACACACTGTGGTAGGATATACTAGTTTTTTATTGCATAAGGAGCCCTCAGAAAGCGGCCATGAAAGATTCAGATCTCAGAGCATGTACATGTTCCATTGATATGTTCCTTCCAGTTTGCCCAGGTACAAAGGTAAGTGGAGAGAAATATGGCAGAAGAGGAAAGGAGGTGTTACGCATTCAGGAGGTAGCCTTCCCTCTTTCTCATGAAAGCCTTGGGCCTGTGTAAATTGAGAAGGAGGGGGAATCCCAGAGCTTTGCGGCAGGCAGGTGAGTTCCAGGTCTGCCTAAAGCTGACAGGGGTCCCTGAGGAGAGCTGTGCTAGTGTCATGGCAGGCCCGAGCTGCTGGTCTGGAGGTGGGTTCCCAGAGGAGCTGTTGAGGATGGGAGTCAGGCAGCAAATCAGGCTCTGGGTTTTTAGCCGGGGGGCTGCAGAATGTGGGGGAGTCCTCATGGGGGCATGCAGGTTTCTCAGGCTCTGAGTGTTAGGTGCAGTTCAAATGGACTGGTTTCCTGCTGGGTGGCAGGCGGACTTGTAAGGAGTGGCTCCAGGGTTCCCAATCTAGAGGGCTTGGGGGAACAGGCCCCTGGGGAAGGAAACCTGAAAATGCAACTTCGGGTTAGGGTTATGGCCTTGGGGCATGGCAGGTCCAATCTGCCAGTGCTGAGGCAGGCTCCCCTCGGGGTTGAGTTGCGGGAACACATCTGGCAGTGTGGCAGAATCAGTGTTTCTGGCCAGGGGGAACGCTGATGGTGGGAATGGCTTTAGAAGGGAGTGCAGGTTTATCCCTCTCTGAGGGAACTGTGGAGCTCCAAATGGCACGTTTTCCCCACACATGGCAGTTGGATTCCTGGGTTATCACAGAGGGGTCCTTAATCTGGGGAGATTGGGAGCCAGGCCTCTTGGGATGTAAGCCTGAAAACAGAAACTAGAATTATGGTAAGGGCCTAGGGGCAAGGTAGGCTCAATCTGCTGGTGTTGAGGCGGGCTCCCCAGTGGACTAATGTGAGGGTGGGCATCAGGCAGCACCTCAGACTTCAAGTTTGTGTCCAGGGGGGCTATAGAAGCTGGGGGTGTCCTCAGGGTGGCAGGCAGATTTCTCCCACTCTGAGCATTCTGCAGAGCACCAAAGAACACGGTTTCCTCCCGTGTGGTGGACACAGTCCTGGGGTGTTACTGAGGTGTCCTTAATCTGTGCCAGTGTGAGTCTCAGAGGTGCCCAATCTGGCGTGCTTGGGGGACAGGCCTCTGGGCACGGAAGCCTGTATACCCCACCTAGGGTTAGGGTTAGGGCCTAAAGGCATGGGAGACCCAATGTGCCGGCACTGATGCAGCCTCCCCTCAGGACTGAGTTGAGGGCATGTGTCTGGCAGTGGAGCAGAATCCGGTTTTACGGCCATGGGGGCCTCTCATGGTGGTGGTGCCTTTAGAGGGGCTTGCAGGTTTCTCCCTGTCTGAGGGTTCAATGGAGCTCCAAACCACTAGATATCCTCCCATGTGGCAGGTGGAGTCCTGTGGTGTCCTTCAGTAGTCCTCAATCGGGGGACGTGGGGGCCAGGCCTCTGGGTATGGAAGCCTGAAAACCCAAACTCAGGTTAGGGTAAGAGCCTAGGTGCATGTCAGGCCCGAACTGCCAGTGCTGAGGTGGGCTCCCCAGTGAGCTGAGTTGAGGGTGGCCACAGGTGGTGGGTTGGATTCTGGGTTTGAGTCCAGGGGTCACAGATGCTGGGGGTGGCCTCAGGGGGCATGCAGGTTTCCCTGCTCCGAGGCTTCTGCGCAGCTCCAAATAGCACTATCTCACCCTAGGAGGCTGGCAGCATGCTGGCATAAGTCTCAGGCATCCTCAATCTGGCGGGCTTGGGAGTCAGGCCTCTGGGTATGGAAGCCTGTACACCCCACCTAGGGTTAGGCTTAGGGCCTAGGAACATGGCAGGCCCAGTTTGACAGCGCTGATGTGGGCTCCCCTTAGGGCTGAGTTTAGGACATTCATCAGATGACCCTGCAGAATCAGAGTTTATCGCTGGGGGACCACAGATTGTAGGGGTGGCTTTAGGAGGACATGCAGGTTTTTCCCCTTCTGAGGGCTTGGCCCAGTTCCAAATGGCATGGTTTCCATCTGTGTGGAGGTTGGATTCCTGGGGTGTCACTCAGGGGTTCTTAATCCAGGGGGTCTGGGGGCCAGGCCATTCGGAATGGAAGTCTGTAGACCCAAACTAAGGTTAGGGATCGGGCCTTGAATCATTGAAGGTCCTATCTGCCAGCTCTGAGGAGGGCTGCCCTCAGGGCTGAATTGGGGGCATGTGTCCCACATCACAAGTATCTGGCTTTATGGCCAAGAGGGGCGGTCGATGGTCGGGGTAGCTTTAAGGGGAAATGCAGTTTTCTCCCCCTCTGAGGGTTCAGCGCAGCAGCAATCAGCACAAGTTCCTACCATGTAGTGTATAGAGTCCTGGGGTTTCACTCAGAGGTTCTTTATCGGGGGTAGGGGGGGCTGGGTCCTGGACCCTTGGAATGGAAGCCTGAAAACCGAAACTAGGGTTTCTGTTAGGGTCTAGGGGCATGGCAGGCCTGATCTTCTGGAGCCAGGGCAGTCACCCTAGGGGGCTGAGTAGCAAGAGGCATTGGGCTTACATGCACCTGGCTCATTGAGGGCTTTCTCACAGGGTTTGAGCCACAACCACTCAGGATCCCAGTCAAGGTGCAGGCGGTGGCCCTGAAGCCATGTGCCAAAGGAAGCAAGTTCACTGGGGTTTTTCCAGCCAGTGGTCATGAGCTTTCCTCCCAAATCGATATCAAATTGGGCAGAAAGCTTGTGAGAATTGGCCGGTGTTGGGTGGCGATTTGAGCCATGCTGGAAGCCGCGGTATAGAACACTTTCTCACTAGGTGCGTGTCGCGGCCATCGGGGAACAAGGGCCGGGCCCACACGGCTCCCATGAGGGCCCCCACTCTGGAAAGCGTTCTGGGGGCAGAGTTAAGGGAGGGTTTTTGACTGGACATCTGCCTCCGTGTTTGAGGCCTGTAGGGGCGACAAAGGTGGGGAGTGGCCTGGGGGTGGTATGAAGTTTAATCCCACGCTGAGAGTTTTGCACAGCTCAGAGTGGAATGGTTTCCTCCTGGGTCGCATGCGGAGTCATGTGGTGTCTTAGCGGTCCCAAATCTGGAGGATTTGAGGGACAGTCTCTGCAACAGAAGCCGGAAAACCCAACCTAGGGTTTGGGCCTGGGCCTAGGGTCATGACCGGCAAGATCCAACAGGACACGGAGGGGGCACCTTAGGGGGCTGAGCAGCAAGAGGCATTGACCTCACGTGTGCCTGGCTCATAGAGGGCATTCTTGGAGGGTTCGGGCCTCGACCACTTGGAACACTGGCCTAAACTCAGGTGGTGGCTTTGCATACATGAACCATAAGAAGCAAGTTCACAGGGGTTATCCAACCAATTCTCTCGAGCTCAAGAAAGCTTGTGTGAATTGGAGGGCATTTGGGTGGCAATTCAGACCGTGCTTGCACCTGTCGTCTAGAGCGCTTTCTCGCTTGGTACATGTTGCGGCCATCTAGGAACACTGGGTGGACGCAAGTGGATCCCCCAGACCCCCATGAAGGGGAGCTGTCGAGGGGCAGAGTTGAGGATGGGGTTCTGGGTGGGCATCAGCCTCGGTGTTTCCTGCCCCCTGAGGCGTTGAACATGGGGGATGGACACCAGGGGGCATGAAAGTTAATCCTACATTGAGGGTTTTGTGCAGCTCCAAAAGGCACAGTTTCCACATAGATGGCAGGCAGAGTCATTGGGTGAGGCTCAGACGTCCCAATATGGAGGACTAAAAACACAGGCCCCTGGGAAAGGAACACTGAAAACACAATCGAGAGTTAGGTCCACAGCTAGGGGGACAACAGGTCCCATCCACGAGTGCTGGAGTGGGATACCTAGAGGGTGAGAAGCAGGAGGCTTTGGCTACCCATGTGCCTGACTCAAAAAGGGTGTACTCCCAGGATCGAGGTCATGACCAGTCGGGACCTGAAGCCAGGCCCAGGTGGAGGCCCTAGAAACATGTGATGCAGGGAGAGAGTTCCCTGGTGATTTCCTGTCCAATTATAATGACTTTTCTGCCAAAATCAAAACCAAATTTGGCAGAACGCTTGTGAGAATTGGCTGGCGTTGGGCGGCCCCGCGGACTGCCCTGTCCCCAGTTGCTGAGGGCCCTTTCTCGCTCGGGGCATGTTGCGGCCACCTGGAAAATACCCCAAGAGGATGCGGCCCACCTGGGGGCCCCGGTGCAGGGAAGACTTCCCAGAGCAAAGTTGAGGGAGGGCTTGTGGCTGGGCGTCCACCTCCGACATTTCGGTCCCCTGGGGCACCGTTAGTAGGGGCTGGCCTCAGTGGGAGCGCAAAGGTTTCTCTCACTCCGAGGCTTTTCTGCAGCTCCGAAGGCACCGTTTCCGCCTGGGTGGCTTGTGGACTCGTGGGGTTGGCCCAGAGATCCTAATCTGGAGGGACAGTGTCAGTGTGGCTTTAGACCTGTGGAGGGTTTGGGAGCTGCATTAGGAGTCTGTGGAAGGCTCGGCAGTGCCGATTCACGCCACTGGAGGGCGTGGTGAGCAGTGGTGCCCGAAAGCATGGTAGGGTGCAATGCTGCTTGCCACCACTGGAGGCAGCGGCGAGCAGCCGTGGCAAACACACCAGAAGAGGAGTCTGTGCAGCCTGCTGGGTCTGAGAGCAGTGGTGTGGTGCTGGGTGAGAGACCCGGAAACATAAGGCACTGCAGCTTGTTTGTATAGGACAGAGTGTTGAGCTGAAGACTCTGTTTCCCCAGGCTCAAGAGTGGTGGTAAGAATTGCTGGAGCCAGGCCCCCACTCAGTCAGCACTGTGCCCCGTTGCCCCAGATTGGATAGGAATGTGCTGTCAGGATGGTTCAGGAGGGTTGTCCCAGTGGGGGTCTGGAGCCGCGGGAACCAAATTCAACCCATGGTGCCTTTGGAACCGAGGAGTTGAGTGTCTGTTTGGAAGAGTCTATTTGCTTCTCCAAAAAGGATAAGGGCATTGGCTGGCTTTAGAAAGAAGTGAATGACCACTTAAGAAACAAGCATGTGTCTCTTCTTCTCCCAGGAATCGGAGCAGGTGTGTAGGCTTTAGGTGGGAGGTGCCTACTTCTCTGCACCTGACAACCCTTCTTTGCTCTGGCTCCACGAGACCTGAAGTTTGGAAATCAGCGTCTGAATCCATCATGCAGCTTGTCCCAGGACATCGGCATTCAGGGAAAATAGCAGGCCCGTGGGGAACAGTGGCACATATGCCAGCATGGGAGGTAAAACTTCTCTTTCACCCCAAACATCCTGGGTTTTCTCTCATCTCCAGTGGAGCCAAAAAGTCACATGAACCCAGCTGTCAGCAATGGAGAGTGGGTGCTAGGGTTCCTGAGTTTCCTTGCAGGGAGCACCTGGCAGGGGATCTCATTTTTTCTGCTTATTTCTGGCTCAGAAAGGTATTTGGAACATCTCTTTCCTAGGCAATCCTTTGGATTCGAAAAGGAAGATTAGATGAACTCGGTGTGTGTTTGGGACCTAGAATGCATTCCTTCATCTAACAGTGTTGATTCCATGGGTCCTAGGCTGTGCTGGAATGGCCGGCATCTAGAGTGAGGTGGCTGTTTGTGGTCACATAGAGGCTTGGATGATGGCTTCTCCTTTGTCCAAGATGATGGATCCTAATGGATTTGTCTTTTTTATCCAAAGAGTTCCGATGAGGGCAGAGGGAACATTCAAAAGGATTCCAAGGAGCCTTGGACGATTGAAAAGGGAAGCTTGACTTTCTAGTTTCACTCCGTGGACCATCTAGAGAGTTGGCCATAGCATCCTTTCTCTGCAGTTTCATGGGTGGTGAAGTCAGGAGAGTCTTTGGGAATTTCACTGGATAGAGGCATTCTGATGGCTTCCCAGGACATGGCATCAGGAACCCTGGGGTAAATTTCTGGGGCTGCTTGCCGGACACTGGGTGAGTCATGTTATCCCCCAGGTTTTGTTTCCTCCTTAGGAAATTGCTGGCAAGGAATGTTCTGCTTCCAGTGGAACCCTCCTGCACTGTTGGTGGGCATGCGTGTTGTTGCAGCCACTCTGGAAAAGAGCATGGTGTTTCCTACCAAAGCTAACAACTGAACAACCCTAGGATCCAGCTGTTGCTCTCCTAGGTATTTCCCTAAAGGGCACAAAAATGCACATTCAATGGGGTACAAGCACCGTGATATGGACACCAGCATTATCAACCATAGCAAAACGATGTAGGGAGTCCCAATGTCCATTCGCTGATGAGCGATATGTATGTATGTATATGTATATATATATATGAACGTAGATATCTAATCTCCCACATATACTTACTGGAATAGGAGCCAGGTTCAGAAAGAATGAAATCTTACCATTTGCAAGGATTTGGATGGACCTAGAGTGGATTTAGCTAAGCAAAATCAGTAAGAAATGACCAAAAGCCTATAATTTGACTTCTATGGAATTTCAGAAAGAAAACATGAACATAGTGAGGGGAGAAAGATAGGTCAATGAGGAAAGAGACTCAAACTTAGAGCACCAACCGAGGGCAGCTAGAGAGCAAGGGTGTGGAGGGGAAGGGTTCAATGGGTGACGGCTATTAGGGAGGGCACTCATTGTGATGATCTCTGGGTGTTCTCTGCAGGTGAGGAATCATGAAATCCTACCCCTAAAGCAAAGGAATGAACACTGCATGGAAAGAAATTGGAATTGAAGTCAAGGAAGGAAAGAAGAAGACCATGTTCTACTTCATGAAGAGTGAGGTAAAAGTGGAGTGATTTTTGCTCTCTTGTTCTCTTGATGATCATTTTCAAAAACACTGTGGCATGATACACTAGTTTCTGTGTGCATAAGGAGCCCTCAGAAAGCTGCCAGGAAGATTCAGGTGTCAGAGCATGTCCATGTTCCATGGATATGTTCCTCCCAGTTTGCCCAGTTACACAGGTAAGTGGAGAGAAATAGGGCAGAGGAGGAAAGGAGGTGTTAAGCAGTCAGGAGGTTGCCTTCCCCCTTTGTCAAGAAAGCCTTGGGCCGATGTCAAAAGAGAAGAAGGAGAGGGGAGCTTTGCGGCAGGTAGGGGAGTACCATGTCTGACTAGAGCTGACAGGGTTCCCTGTGGAGAGCTGAGGTAGGGGTGTGGCAGGCCTGAACTGCAGGTCTGGAGGTGGGTTCCCGAGGAGCCGAGTTGAGGATGGTGGTCAGGTGGCGCATCAGGCTCCGGGGGGCAGCAGAACATGGGTGAGTACTGATGGGGACATTATTTTCACTGGCTCTGATGGCCCCATGCAGCTCCAAAAGGACTGGTTACCTGCTGGGTGGCAGGTGGAGTCCTACAGTGTGACTTTAGGGTTCCCAAACCAGAGAGATTGCAGGACAGGCCTCAGCAGAAGAAAGCCTGAAAATGCAACTTAGGGTTACGGTAATGGCCTTGAGGAATGGATGCTCTGATCTACCAGCACCGATGCAGGCTCCCCTCGGGGTTGAGTTGAGGAAATGCATCCCACAGTGTGGCAGAATCTGGGTTTCTGGCCAGGGGGACCACTGATGGTGGGGGTGGTTTAGAAGGGAGAGAAGGTTACTTTCGCTCCAAAACTGGGATTGATTTGGGCAGAAGGCTCGTGAGAACTGGCCAGCAATGGGGGGACCGGTGGACTGCGCTATCCCCCATTGCGGAGGGCACTTTCTTGCTCAGGGCACGTCAAGGCCACCTGGAAAATGAGCCGAGACAACGAGGCCCACCTGGGGGCCTTGGAGCAGGGGAGTATTCACAGAGAGGAGTTGAGGGAGGGGTTGTGACAGGGCGTCTGCCTCCGAATTTTCGACCGCTGGGGGACCCAAGGATGGGGCTGGCCTCAGTGGGGGATGAAGGTTTCTAGGGCTCTGAGGCTTGTCCGTGACTCCAAAAGGCACTGTTTGCGACAGGTTGTAGGGGGAGTAGTGGCATGGGACTCGGTATTCCCCAGTTGGAGGCCCCGAGGGACAGGACCCTGGACCCAGAAGACTGAGAAAGCAGGTGAGGGTGCGTGCCCGGGCCTCCAGGTGGGCCAGGCCCCATCAGCCAGAGCCAGGGAGGGGACCCTGGAGGCTGAGGAGCAGGAGGCGTCGGCACCGCCTACACCTGACTCACGGAGGGTTTTCTGGAGGGGTTTGGACGCGACCCCTTGGGATCCCGGGCCAGGCCCAGGGGCCAGCCCGGCAGACGTGCAGCCCCCGAAGCGAGTTCGCTGGGCGTTTTCTGGCCAATTCTCACGAAGGTTCTGCCCAAACCGGGATCGGTTTGGGCAGAACGCTCGTGAGAATTGGCCGGCGTTGGCCTGCCCTATGGACCGCCCTGTCCCCCTTGGCCGAGGGCCCTTTCTCGCTCGGAGCGTGTCGCGGCCACCCAGAAAATGCGCTGAGACGACTCAGCCCGGCCAGGGACTTGGCGCAGCGGAGCTTTCCCAGAGCAGAGCTGAGGGAGGTTTTGTGGCTGGGAGTCTGCCTCCAACTATTTGGACCGCTGGGGCACCCAATGCTGGGGCCGGTCTCAGAGGGGCAACGAAAGTTTCCCTGGATCTGAGGCTTTTCCACAGACAAGAAAGGCACCATTGACGTTGGGGCGGTAGGGGGAGTCGTGGCACGGGACTCGGGGTTCCCCAGTTGGAGGCCTGAGGGACAGGACCCTAGACACAGAAGGCTGAGAAAGCAGGCAAGGGTTCTTGCCAGGGCCTCAGGACCTGACGGGACCCATCGGCCAGTGGTAGGGAGGGGACCCGCGGAGGCTGAGGAGCAGGAGGCATCGGTCCAGCCTGCACCTGTTTCCCGGAAGGCTTTCTGGCAGGGTTGAGACGTGACAACTCGCAATCCCGGGCCAGGACCAGGGGGCGGCCTGTCAAACATGTGGTGCCGGAATAAAATTCGCCGGGCCTTTTATCGCCAATTCTCACGAGCATTCTGCCCAAACTGGGATCAGTTTGGGCAGAATGCTCGTGAGAATTGGGGGGCATTAGGAAGCCTTGCAGACCGCCCTGTCCCCTATGGCTGAGAGCCATTCTCACTCGGGACATATCGTGGTAAAACAGAAAACGTGCCTAGATGACACAGCCCAGGCGGGGGCCCAGGTGCAGGGGAGCTTTCCTGGAGCAGAGCTGGGGGAGGTGTTGTGGCTGGGTGTCCATCTCTGATTGTTCGGACCTCCGCGGCACTCAAGGATGGGGCCGGCCTCAGTGGGGGCACGAACGTTTCCCCAGATCCGAGGCTACTCGGAAGCCAAGAAAGGCACCGTTGGCGCCGTGACGGAAGCGAAAGTCATGGCGCAGGACAAGGGGTTCCCCAGGAGGCGGCCCCGAGGGACAGGACCCTGGAAACAGAAGACTGAGTCAGTAGGCGAGGATTCCTGCCCGGGCCTTGGGGCAGGCCCGGCCCCAGTAGCCATTGAAAGAGAAGGGAACACCGGGGGCTGAGGAGCAGGAGGCATCGGCGTTGCCTGCGTCGGACTCCTGGAGGGCATTCCGGCGGGGTTCAGATGCCACCACTCGCTATCCCGGGGCAGGCCCAGGGGAAGGCCTGGAAGAAGTGCGGAACCCAAAGTGAGTTTGCCGGGCGTTTTCCAGCCAATTCTCATGAGCATTCTGAGCAAACCGGGATCCGGTTAGGCAGAATGCTCGTGAGAATTGGCCGGTGTTGGGCAGCCATGGGGACTGGCCTGTTGGCGGGGCCGAGGGCCCTTTCTCGAGCGGGGCATGTGGCGGCCACCCGGAAAACATGCCGAGACGACGCGGCCCCCCCAGGGGACCCAGCACAGGGGATTTTTGCCGGAGCAGAGTTGAGCGAGGGGTTGTGGCCAGGCGTCATCCTCCGACTTTTGGGGCAGCTGGGGCGCCCAGGGCTGGGGCTGGCCTCTGCGGGGGAACGAACTTTTCTCTCGCTCGAAGCCCTGGACGCAGCTCCGAAAGGCACCGTTGGTGCCGGGGTGGTCGGGGGCCTCGTGGCGTGGGACTCAGGGTTCCCCAGGCGGAGGCCCCGGGGGACAGGGCCCTGGCCCCGGAAGGCTGAGGAAGCAGGCGAGGGTTCGCGCCCGGGCCTCAGGGCCAGCCCGGCCCCGGCGGCCAGCTCCAGACAGGGGAGCAGAGGACGCTGAGGAGGAGGAGGCGTTGGCGTCACCTGCGCAGCACTCCCGCAGGGCCCTCCGGTGGGGTTGGGACGCAACCCCTTGGGATCCCAGGCCAGGTCCCGGGGGCAGCCCTGCGGACATGCGGCGCCCTAAGCGAGTTCGCCAGGCGTTTTCCAGCCAATTCTCATGAGCTGTTCTGCCTAAACCGGGATCGGTTTGGGCAGAACGCTCCTGAGAATTGGCCGGCATTGGGGAGCCCTGGGGACAGGCCGGTTCTCCGGGGCTGAGGGCCCTTTCTTGTGCGGGGCATGTGGCGGCCACCCGGAAAAGGCGCCGAGACGACGCCGCCGCCCCGGGGGCCCCGGCGCAGGGGAGCTTTGCCGGAGCAGAGTTGAGCCAGGGGTTGTGGCCGGGCGTCGTCCTCTGACTTTTCCGGCGGCTGGGGTGCCCGGGGCTGGGGCTGGCCTCTGCGCGGGAACGAACATTTCTCTCGCTCAAAGCCCTGGATGCAGCTCCAAAAGGCACCGTTGGCGCCGGGGTGGTCGTGGGCCTCGTGGCGCGGGACTCAGGGTTCCCCAGGCCGAGGCCCCGGGAGACAGGGCCCTGGACCCAGAAGGCTGAGGAAGCAGGCGAGGGTTCGTGCCCGGCCTCGGGTCCAGCCCGACCCCAGGTCCAGCCCGGCCCCGTCAGCCAGTGCCAGGGTGGGGAGCCCCAGACACTGATGAGCAAGAGGCGTCGGTGTCGCCTGCCCAGGACTCCCGCAGGGCCCTCCAGCGGGGTTCAGACGTGACACCTCGGGATCCCAGGCCAGGCCCTGGGGGCAGCCCTGCAGACGTGCGGCACCTGAATAGAGTTCGCCGGGCGTTTTCCAGCCAATTCTCAGGAGCGTTCTGCCCAAACCGGGATCGGTTTGGGCAGAACGCTCCTGAGAATTGGCCGCTGTTGGGCAGCCCTGGGGACCGCCCTGTCCCCCGTGGCCGAAGTCCCTTTCTCACTCGGGGCGTGTCGTGGCCACCTGGAAAACATGCCAAGAGGACGCAGACTACCTGGGGGCCCCGGCGCAGGGGAGTTTTCCCAGAGCAGAGTTGAGGGAGGGCTTTTGGTTGGGCGTCCACCTCCGACTTTTCAGGCTGCTGGGGTGGGTAAGGTTGGGGCTGGCCACAGTGGGAGCATGAATGTTTCTCTCGCCCCGAGGGATTTCCGAGGCCGCCAAAGGCACTGTTTCTGCTCGTGGCCCAGGACTCGGCGTTCCCTAGTTGGAGTCCGCGAGGGACAGGACTCTGGAAACGGGAGGCAGAGAAAGCAGGTGAGGTTTGGGGCCGGGGCCTAGGGGCAGGCCTGCCCCATCTGCCACTGCCTTGGAGGGGACCCCCGGTGGGTGACGAGCCGGCGGCTTTGGCCTCATCTGCGCCTGACTCCCAGAGGGCTTTCTGTCAGGCTTCAGTCACGAGCACTCACGATCCTGGGCCAGGCCCCGGGGGACGGCCCTGCAGACGTCTGGTGCCCGACATGAGTTCGATGGGCGTTTTCCGGCCAATTCTCACGATCCTTCTGCTCAAATCGGTATTGATTTGGGCAGAACGTTCCTGTGAATTGGCCGGCACTGGGCGGCTCCGAGGGCCACCCTGTACCCTGTGGCCGAGGGCCCTTTCTCACTTGGAGCATGTCGCAGACACCCAGAAAATGTGCTGAGACGACTCGGCTCACCTGGGGGCCCCAGCACAGGGGAGCTTTCCCAGAGCAGAGTTGAGGGAGGGCTTGTGGCCGGGCATCCCCCTCCGACTTTTCAGTACGCTGGGGAGCCCAAGGTTTTGGCTGGCTGCAGTGGGGGCACAAAGGTTTCTCTCACCCTGAGGCTTTTCCACAGCCACGAAGTGCACCGTTTCTGCCGGGGTGGCAGGGGGACTTGTGGCGCTGAACTCTGGGTTCCCCAGTTGGAGGGCCCGAGGGACAGGACCCTATAAACGGGAGGCGGAGAAAGCAGGCGAGGGTTCATGCCCGGGTCTCATAGCCATCCCAGCCCCATCGGCCAGTGCCAGGGAGGGGACTGCTGGAAGATGAGGAGCAGGAGGCCTCAGCCTTGCCTGCACCTGACTCAGAGGGCCTTCTGGGGTGGTTCTGATGGGACCACTCAGGATCCCGGGCCATCAGGGATGGCCTGAGGGCATCCCTGCACACATTCGGCGCATGAAGCGAGTTCACCGGTGGTTTTCCCGCCAATTCTCACAAGTGTTTTCCCAAATTGGTATCAGTTTGGGCAGATCGCTCATGAGAATTGGCCAGTGTTTGGCGGCCCTGTGGACTGCCCTGACCCTGTGGCCGAGGGCCCTTCCTCGCTCAGGGCATGTCACGTCCACCAGAAAATGCACTGAGGTGACCTGGCCCAACCGTGCCCTCAGTGCAAGGTAGCGTTCCCGGAGCAGAGTTGAGGGAAGTGTTGTGGCCAGGCGTCCACCTCCGACTTTTCGGGCCATTGGGGTGCCAAAGTTTGGGGATGGCCTTAGTGGGGGCACGGAGTTTTCTCTTGCTCGAGGCTTTTCTGCAGCTCCGAAAGTCACCATATCCACCTTGGTGTCAGGTGGAATCGTGGGGCGGGACTCAGGCTTCCCCCAATTGCAGGGCTCGAGGGACCGGACTCTGGAACAGGAAGACTGAGAAACCAGGTGAGGGTTATTGCCCGGGCCTAGGGGCATGGCATTCCCCATCTGCCAGCGCCAGGGAGGTTACTCCCCCAGAGGCTGAGTAGCAGGCAATGTTGGCCTCGCATGGGCCTGACTCTCGGAGGGCTTTCTTGCAGGCTTCGAGCCGCCATAGCTCGGGATCCCGGGCCACGACCAGGGGGCAGCCTTGCACCTGCCTCGCAGAAGCGAGTTCTCCGGGGGTTTTCCGGCCAATTCTCACGAGCTTTCTGCCCAAATCGTTTCCTCCTGGACAGCAGGTGGACTCATGTGCTGTGACTCAGGTTTCCCCAGTTGGAGGGCTCGAGGGACAGGCCCCTGGGGAAGCAGCACTGGAAACACAACTGAGGGTTAGGTCCAAGGCCTTGGGGCATAGCATGGCCGAACCACCATCAGTGTGGTGGGAACTCTGGAGGGTAAGAAGCAAGAGGCCTTGTCCTCGCGCAGGCGTGCATGACTCATTGAGGGTGCTCTCACAGGATTCAGGCCGCAACCACTCGGGTCCCCAGGCCAGGCCCAGACAGAGGCCCTGCAGACATGTGGTGCAGGAAGCCAGTTCACTGGGGATTTTCTGGCTAATTCTCACGAGCTTTCTGCCCAAATCGAAATCGATTTGGGTGGAAAGCTGATGAGAATTGGCCGGCGTTGGGTGGCGATTCGGGCCACACTGCCACCATGGTCTAGAGCCCTTTCTCGTTTGGTGCGTGTCGAGGCCCCCTGGGAATCGGGCCGTGACCTTGTGGCTCCCCCAAGGGCCCCAGTGCAGGGGAGCTTTCTGGAGGAAGAGTTGAGTGAGGGGTTGTGGCTAGGCATCAGCCTCCATGTTCTTGGCCCATTGTGGGGCCAATTGTGGGGATGGCCTCATGGGAGGAGATGCAGGTTTCTCCCGCTTGAGGGATCTGAAGCTCTGAATTGCATGGCTTCCTCTTAGGTGGCAGGATGACTCATGGGGTGTGATTTAGGGTTTCCCCAGTTGAGGGTTCAAGGGACAGTGCCGTGGGTAAGGAAGACTGAAAAACCAATCAATCGTTAGGGCCAGGGTCTCGGGGCATAGTAGGCCCTATCGGATAGAGTCGGGGAGGGTACCGCAGGATTTTGAGTAGCAGGAGGCATTGGCCTCGCATATTCCTGACTCATTGAAGGCTTTCTCACAGGGTTCTTGCCTCAGCCAGTCAGGATTCCAGGCCAGACCCAGGCAGAGGCCCTTAGACATGCACTGCAGGAAGTGAGTTCACCAGGGATTTTCCGGCCAATTCTCAAGAGCTTTCTGCCCAAATAGATTGTCCGGCGCTGGGTGGCAGTTTGGGTTGCACACTCACCCATGGTCTAGAGCGATTTCTCACTTGGTTCGTATTGCTGCCACCCAGGAAATGCACCATGAGCTGAGGGCCCTGGCGAAGTGGAGTTTTCCAGGAGTAGTGTTGAGTTAAGGTTTGTGGCTGGGCGTCAGCCTCTGAGGTTTTGTCCTGGTGTGGCACTGAAGGTTTGGGATGGCCTCAGTGGGGGCTTGAAGGTTTCTCTTGCTCTGAGGGTTTTGTGCAGCACTGAAAGTTTCGATTTCCTCCTGGGTAACAGGTGGACTCATGGAGTGTGTCAGTGTTTCTAATTTGAGGGCTCCAAAGACAGGCTCCTGGGGAAAAAACACTGAAAACCCAACCAAGGGTTAGGTCCAGCGCTTAGGGGTATAGTTGGCCCGAACCGCCACTGCTGGCATGGGAAATCTAGAGGGTGAGAGTCAGGAGACTTTGGCCTTGTGTGTGCCTGACACCTAAAGGTCGTTCTCACAGGATTCAGGCTTTGACCACTGGGGACCCCAGGCCAGGCACAGGTGTTGGCCTGCAGACATGCACCTTAGGAAGTGAGTTAGCCAGTGGGTTCCTGGCCAATTCTCACGAGCTTTCTGCCCAAATCGAAATTGATTTGGGCAGAAAGCTCGTGAGAACTGGCCCACATTGGGCGGTGATTTGGGCAGCACTGTCACCCGTGGTCTAGATGCCTTTCTCATTCAGTGTGTGTCAGGGCCCCCTGGGAAATGGTCCGGGACCAAGTGGGTCCCCTGAGGGTCCTGGTGCAGGGGAGCTTTCTTGGGGGAGAGCTGAGGGAGAGTTCCCAGCTGGGTGTCAGCCTCTGAGTTTTCGGCCTAGTGTGGCACCGATGGTGGGGGATGACATCAAGTGAGGGCATGCAGGTGTCCCGCTCTGAGGGATTTCCACAGTTCCAAATGGCTCCGTTTCCACTTGGGTGGCAGGATGACTCATGGGGTGGGATTCAGGGTTTCTCCAGGTGAGGGCTCAAGAGACAGGACCCTGGGTAAGGAAGATTGAAAAACCAACCGAGCATTAGGACCAGGGCCTTGGGTCCCAGCAGGCCCAATCTGCTAGTGCCAGGGAGGGTACCCCAGGATGCTGAGTAGCAGGAGCTGTTGGCCTCGCATGCACCTTAGTCATTTAGGGCTTTCTTGCAGGGTTTGGGCCACGACCACTTGGGACCCCAGGTGGAGGCCCAGCAGAATCCCTGCAGACATGTTGATGGAAGCGTGTTCACCAGCATTTTTGCAGTCAGTTCTCAAGAGCTTTCTGCCCAAGTCGATATCTATTTGGGCTGAAAGCTCGTGTGCATTTGTGAGCATTTGGGCAGTGATTCGGGCTGCGCTGGTGCCCGTTTTCTAGAGCACTTTCTTGCTCGGTGTATGTCGTGGCCATCCTGGAATACAGGCCAGGCCCACTCTCTGCCCCTAACAGCCCCCCCACACACACTGGATTTTTCAGGGAGCAGAGTTGATGGAGGTGTTCTGGCTGGGCATCAGCTTCCGAGTTTTCAGCCCATGGGGGATGGCCTCTGGTGGGCATGCAGTTTTCTCCCACTCTGAGGGTTTTCCACAGCTCTGAATGGCATGGATTCCTCCTGCATGGCAGGTGGGCTCATGGGGTGTGTTTCGGGGTTCCCCAATTTGAGGGATCAAAGGACAGTCCCCTGGGAAAGAATACTGAATACTCAACTGAGGGTTAGGGCCGGAGCCTAGAAGTATGGCAGACCCAATCAGCCAGCACCAGGTGGGAACTCCAGAGGGGTTGAGTAGAAGGAGGCATTGGCCTTGCGTGCACTTGACTCATAGAGGTCTTTCTCCTTGTGTGCACTTGACTCATAGAGGTCTTTCTCCCAGGGTTCAGGCAGATGACTCAGGACCCCAGGCCAGGCCCAGGTGGAGGCCCTGAAGACATGCCCCACAGGAACCTAGTTTGCCAGAGGTTTTCCAGCCAGTTCTCAAGAGCTTTCTGCTCAAATCATTATTGAATTAAGAATTGGCCCACTTTGGGGCGATGATTCCTGCTGGGCCGGCGCCCATGGTCAAGAGAACTTTTTCACTTGGTTCATGTCACAGCCATCCGGGAACATGGGCTGGGCCCACGTGGCCCTCTGGAGGGACCCCACGTAGGGGAGCTTTCTGGGGGCAGAGATGAGGGAGGGGTTCTGACTGGGTGTTAGCCTCTGAGTTTTTGGCCCATTGTGGTGCTGAAGTTGGGGGATGCCCTCAGGGGAGTCATGCAGGTTTCTCCTGCTCTGAAAGTTTTCCACAGCTCTGAATGGCATGGTTTCCTCCTGGGTGGTACATGGACTCATAGTGTGCGTTTCAGGTTTCCTCCATTTGAGGGCTCGAGGGACATGCCCCTGGGGAAGAAAGACTGAAAACCCAACTGGGGATAAGGGCCAGGGTCTAGAGTAATGGTAGGCCTGATCTGCCGGTGCTAAGGTGGACTCCCCTCAGGGCTTAGTTGAGGTCATGTGTCCAGAGGCAGCAGAATCCATTTTTATGGCTGGGGGTGATGCCAATGTTGGGAGTGACATTAGGGGGTGGGACATGCAGGTTTCTCCCCCACTAAGGTTTTGGTGCAGCTCCAAATGGCACAGGTTCCTACAGCGTGGCAGGCGGAGTCCTGGGTGTAGCTCAGTGGTCCTTAATCCGCGGGGCTTGGTGGACAGGCCTTTCGGAATGGAAGCCTGTAACCCAAACTAGGGTTAGTTTTAGGGCCTGGGGCATGCCACAACTGATCTGCTGGCACTGAGGTGGACTCCCCTCAGGGCCGAGTTGAGGACATGCATCCTATGACATGGTGGAATCCAGCATTATGTCCAGGGGGGCCGCCAATGCTGGGGCTGGCTTTAGGGGGACATGCAGTTTACTCCCCATCTCAGAGTTTGGCACAGCTCCAAACCACAAGGTTTCCTCCCGTGGTGGGCAGACTTTGCGTTGTCACTTAGGGGTCCTTTATCCAGGGGCTTGGGTGCCAGGTCTCTTAACCAACTAAGCCACCCAGGTGTCCCAGGGTCCCAGGTCTTTCAGGATGGAAGTGTGAAAACCCAAACCAGGGTTAGGGTTAGGGGCATGGCAGGCCTGATCTCCCAGTGCTGAGGTGGGCTCTGCAGTGGGCTGAGTGGAGGGCAAGGAGTCAGGTGGCAGGATGGAGTCTGGATTTGGTTCCGGGGAGGGGGGGCACAGATGCTGGGGGTGACCTCGGGGTGCATGCAGGTTTATTCCGCTCTGAGGTTTTTGTGCAGCTCCAAATGGTACCATTTCACCCTGGGAGGCAGGCAGAGTGCTGGTGTGAGTCTCAGGTGTCCCCAATCTGAGAGGTTAGGAGCCAGCCCTCTGGGCTCGGAGCCTGTACACCACAACTAGGATTTGGGATAGGGCCTAGGGGTGGGGCAGGCCTGATCTGCCTGCACTGAGGCAGGCTACCCTCAGGGCAGAGTTGAGGGCATCCATCTGGTGGCAGGGCAGAATCTGGCTTTATGGCCAGAGGGATACTGATGCTTGGGGTGGCTTTGGGGGGCATGCATGCTTCTCCCCCTCTGAGGGTTCAGCACAGCTCCAAATGGCATGGTCTCCTGCCACGTGCCTGGTGGAGTCCTGGGGTGTCACTCAGGGGTGCTCTATCCAGGGGGCTTGGGAGCCAGGCCCCTTAGAATGGAAGCCTGAAAACCTAAACTAGGGTTAGGGCTATGGCCTAGGGTCATTACAGGCCCAATCTGCCAGAGCTGAGGTGGTCTCCCCTCAGGACTGAGTTGAGGGCATTCGTCCAGCACTGCAGCAGAATTAGGCCTTATAACCAGGTGGGCCACTGATGGTGGGGGTATCTTTAGGGTGGCATGCAGTTTTCACCTACTCTGAGGGTTTGGCGAGCTCCAAAATGCAAGGTTTCTTCCCACATGGTGGGCTGAGTCATGGGGCATTGCTCATGCGTCCTTAATCTGGGAGACTTCAGGCACAGGCCTCTTGGGATGGAAGCCTGAAAACCCAAACTAGGTTTAGGGTTTGGGCCTAAGGACATGGCACAATTGATCTATCAGCACTGAGTCAGGCTCCCCTCAGGGCTGAGTTGAGGGCATGTGTCTGGCGGTGCAGCAGAATCCGGTTTTATGACTGGGGGAAACTGATGACGGGAGTGGCTTTAGGGGGGCATACAGGTAACTCCCCCTCTGAGGGTTCAGCGCAGCTCCAAATGGCACCATTTTGCTCTAGGCAGCCTTCAGGGTGCTGGTGTTAGCCTCAGGTATCCCCAGTCTGGAGGGTATGGGGGCCAACGCTCAGGGCACGGAAGCCATTACACCCAACCTAGGGTTAGGGTTAGGGCCTAGGGGCATGGCAGGCTGGATCTGCTGGTGCTTAGGCAGGCTTCCCTCAGGGCTGACTTGAGGGCATGCATCCAGCGGCGCACCAGAATCCGAGTTTGTGGCCAGTGGGGCCGCCGATAGTGGGGGTGGCTTTAGGGGGGCATGCAGGTTTCTCCCCCTCTGGGGGTTCTGCACTGCTCCAAACCACAAGGTTTCCTCCTGCGTGATGGCCAGAGTCCTGGGGTTTTTCTCAGAGGTCCTTAATCTAGGGGCATAGGGAGCAGGCCTCTTGGGATGGAAGTCTGAAAACCCAAGTAGGATTAGGGTTAGGGCCTAGGGGCATGGGAGATCCGATCTGCCAGTGCTGAGGCAGGCTCCATGATAGGCTGAGTTGAGGGCAAGGCATCAGGTGGTGTGTCAAAGTTCAGGTTTGTGCCAAGGGGGGCTACAGAAGCTTGGAGTGCCTTAGGAGACATGCAGGTTTCTCCTGCTCTGAGGGTTCTACACAGTTCCAAATGGCACCATTTCCCCCCTAGTTGCTGTCAGAGTTCTGGCATGAGACTCAGGGGTCCCCAATCTGAAGGGCTTGGGGACCAGGTCTCTGGGAATGGAAGCCAGGCCACACCACCTAGGGTAATGGTTAGGGCCTAGTGGCATGGCAGGCCCAATCTGCCTACCCTGAGGTGGGCTCCCCTCGGGGCTGAGCCAAGGACAAGGGCCAGGAAGTACATCATGCTCTGAGTTTGTGCCCAGTGGAAGCCACCCAATGTGGGGTTGGCCTCTGGGAGGCAAGCGGGTTGCTCCCAGTAAGGGAGTTCTGTGCAGCTCTAAAAGGCACAGTTTCCTCCGGAGTGGCAGGCAGACTCCTGGGGTGTGGCTCCAGGGTCCCCAGTCTGGAGGGCTCGAGGGACAGAACCCTATAGGTGGAAGCCTGAAAACCCAACCTAGGGTAGGGCCAGGTCCTAGGCATATGACAGGCACAGTCCACCAGTGCTGGGGCAGGAACCCCAGGGGGGTGATTAGCGGGAGGCATTGGCCTCATGTGCACCTGGCTCATCAAGGGCTTTCTCACAGGGATAGGGCCGCGACCACTCGGGAACCCAGGCCAGGCCCAGATGGTGGCCCTGCAGGCTTGCACTGCTGGAAGCAAGTTCGCCAGGGGTTTTGAGCCAGTTCTCATGAGCTTTCTGCCCAAATCAATATCAGTTTGGGAAGAAAACTCGTTAGAATTGGCCGGCATTGGGCAGTGATTCAGGACGTGCTGGCATTTGTGGTCTAGAGCACTTTTTCACTAGGTGAGTGTCACGGCCATCCGGGAACATGGGCAAGGTCACACAGCAACCCCAGGGGCCCCACATAGGAGAGCTTTCTGGAGGCAGTGCTGATGGAGGGGCTCCAGCTGAGCATCAGCCTCTGTATTTGTGGTCGGTGGGGCACCAAATGTGGGGGTGGCCTCAGGGAGGGCATACAGGTTTCTCTCACTTTGAGGGTTCTGCACAGCTCAGAATGGCACAGTTTCTTCCTGGTGGCAGGTGGAGTCCTGGCATGTGGCTCGGGGTCCCCAATCTGGAGGGCTAGGGGGCCAGGTCTCTGGGAACAGAACCCTGAAAAGCCAACCTAGGGTTAGGGTTAGAGAATAGGGGCATGGCATGCCCGATATGACAGCTCTGAGGAGGGATCCCCGGGGGGCTGAGTCAAGGACAGGGCTCAAGCGGCACATCAGGCTCCAGATTTTGTGGCCAGGGGTGGACAGAAGAGGTGGCGGTAGCCTCAGGGAAGCATGTGGGTTTGTCCTGATCTTAGGGTTCTGCGCAGCTCTGAATGGCATGGTTTCCTCCTGGGTGACAGGTGGACTCCTGGGGTGTGTTTCCAGGGTCCCCAATCTGGAGGGCTTAGGGGCCCGGTCTCTGGGAATGGAAGCCTGAAAAGCCAACCTAGGGTTAAGGTTAGGGCCTAGGGTCATGGCAGGTCCAATATTCTGGCAGCGAGGTGGGAATCCCTGGGAGGCTGAGTCAAGGATGGCTTTGGGCAGCATGTCAGTCTCTGGGTTTTGTGGACTGGGGCACTGCCAGAGGTTTGGGTGGCCTCAGGGAAGCATGAGGGTTTCTCCCAGTCTGAGGTTTCTGTGCAGTTTCCTCCTGGGTGGCAGGCAGAATACTGGGGTGTGGCTCCGGGGTCCCCAATCTGGAGGATTCGAGGTACTGGACCCTGAGGACTGAAGCCTAAAAACCCTACTGAGGAATAGGGCCAAGGCCTTCGGGCATGGAAGTCCCGTTCCACCAGCGCTGGGGCGGGCACCCCAAGGGTCTGAGAGAAACCTGCATACCACACTGAGGCTTCCCCCACCTTCAGCGGCTTTCCTAGCCACAAACCCAGAGTCTGACGTGACGGCTGACATGTGCCCTCAATTCAATCCCCAAGGGAGCCCTTGTCAGTGTTGGCGAGTCAGGCCTGCCAACCTCTAAGATCTAACACTAACCCTAGTTTGTGTTTCCAGGCTTCCATCCCCAGAGGCCTGGCCCCCAAGCCCTCCAGATTGGGGACCACTGAACCACACCCCAGGACTCTCCCTTGCACCCAGGAGAAAACAGTGCTGTTGGCAACTATGCAAAACCCTCAGAGCAGGAGAAACCTGTATACCACCTAGAGGCCACCCCCAAGATTGGCGGCCCCCTGGTCAGAAACCTGGTGCCATACGCGTTACCTGTCCACCGCCCTCAACTCAGGTCCAGGGATCCCGGCTCAGTGACAGAAGAACAGACATCCCATGCCCCTGGCCATAACCCTAACCCTAGGTTGGGTTTTCAGGCTTCCATCCACAGATGCCTTGCCCCCAAGCCCTCCAGATTGGGGACCACTTAGCTACAATCCAATACTTTGCCTGCCACCCAGAAGGAAAAGGTGCCATTTGGACCTATACAGAGCCCTCAGAGGGAGAGAAACCTGCATGACCCCTGAGCCCACATCCATATTTCGCGGCCCTCTGGCCACAAATCCGAAGTCTAATGTGCTGAATCACCCCCTCCCTCAATACAGCCACCTGAGGAGACCACCTCAGCACCAACAGACGGGGCTTGCCATGCCCATAGGCCTTTACCCTAAGCCTAGGTGGGGTATTCAGTCTTCCAACCCCAGAGCCCTGGCCCCAAGACCTCCAGATTGGAGATCCCTGACCCACACCACAGGACTCCGTCTGCCACCCAGGAAGAAACTGTGCTGTCTGGAGCTGTGCAGAACCCTCAGAGCAGGAGAAACCTGCATGTTCCCATGAGGCCACCCCAGCTTTGTTGACCCCCACCAGTCACCAACCCAGAGCCTGATGTTTCGCCTGACCCCCACCTTCAACTCAGCCTTCCCTGTTTCCCGCCTCAGCACCCACAGATTTGGCACTATGCCTCTAGGCAATAACCCTAACCCTAGGTGGGGTTTTCAGGCTTCCGTCCCCAGAGGCCTGGCCCCTAAGTGTTCCAGATTGGGGACCGTGGAGCAACGCCTCAAGAATCTGCCTGACACACAGGAAGACACCATTTGGAGCTGTGCAAAACCCTCAAAGTGGGAAAACCCTCAGCATTCTCCTCGAATAAACCCCCACATTCGGTGGCCCGTGGCCACAAAACCAAAGTCTGACACATGGCCTGACCCACTCACTCAACCCAGCCACCCAAGGAGCCTGCCTCAGCTCCAACATATTAGGCTTGCCATGCCCCTAGACTCTTACACTAACCCTGGGGGGTGGGGGTGGGGGGTTCAGGCTTCCATCCTGAGAAACCTGGTCACAAGCCCTCCATATTGGGGATCCCTGATCCATACCCCAGGACTCCATCTGCCACCCGGGAAGAAACCATGCCATTTGGAGCTGCACAGATCCCTCATAGCAGGTGAAATCTGCATATCCCCATGAGGTCACTCAAAATTTCAGAAGACCCCAACCACATAACCAGATCCAGATGCACTGCCTGACGCCCGCCCTCAGCTCAGCCCTCCGGGTATCCTGCCTCCTCACCCGCACATTGGGCCTGCTATGACCTTAGGCCCTAATCCTAAACCTAGTTTGGGTTCTCATGCTTCCACCCCCAGAGGCCTGGCCCCCAAGCCCTCCAGATTAGGGACACAAGAGCCACACCCCAGGACTCCGTCTGCCCTCCAAGTGGAAACTGTACCATTTCGACCTGCACAGAACCCTCAGAGAGAAACTTGCATGGTTCCTTGATGCCACCCGAACTTACAGTGGCCCACCTGGCCACAAACCTGGAGCAGGAAGCACTGCCTGAATCTCGCTGTCAACTCAACCCCCAGGGAGCCCGCATCAGTGCTGGCAAGTCTGACCTG
This sequence comes from Martes martes, assembly GCF_963455335.1. NCBI lineage: Eukaryota > Metazoa > Chordata > Mammalia > Carnivora > Mustelidae > Martes > Martes martes. The sequence goes on along the minus strand of NC_137889.1, from coordinate 85,535,565 downwards.
CCATGCCTCTCGGCCCTAACCCTAACCCTAGGTGGGGTTTCCAGGCTTCTATCCTCAGAAGCCTGGCCCTCAAGCCCTCCAGATTGGGGATCCATGATCCACACCCCAGGACTCCATCTGCCACCCAGGAGGAAATCATGCCATTTGGAGCTGCACAGAACCCTCAAGAGAAATCATCATGCCCCTCGAGGTCATCCCAACTTTTGGGGTCCCCAGCCACAAACCTGGATCCTGATGGGCTGCCTGACTTCTGACCATAGCTCAGCCCTCTGGGGATCTCTCCTCAGTGAAGGCAGATCAGACCTACCATGCCCTTAGGCCCTAAACCTAAACACGGTTTGGGTTTTCAGGCTTCTGTCCCCAGAGGCCTGGCTGCCATGCCCTCCAGATTGGGGACCCATGAGCCACACCCCAGGACTCTGCCTGACCCCCAGGTGGAAACCATGCCATTCAAGGCTGCACAGAACCCTCAGAGCAGGAGAAAACTACATGGCTCCCTGATGCCACCTGAAACTACGGCAGCTCTCCTGGCCTCAAACCCAAAACCTGAAGCCCTACCTGACTCTCACCCTCAACTCAGCCCCCTGGGGAGTCCGCCTCAGCTCCTGCAGATCAGGCCTCCCATACCCCTAGGTCATAATCCTAATCCTAGTTTGGGTGTTTAGGTTTCTGTCCCCAGAGGCCTGAACATCAAGCCCTCCAGATTGGAGATCCATGACCTGCACCCTCAACTCAGTCCTCCTGAGGAGGCCTCTTCACAATCCCATGCTCCCTCCAAGTCAGGCCTCCCATGCCTGTAGATCCTAACCCTAATCCTAGGTTGGGTTTTCAGGCTTCCTTCCCCCAGGACTGTGCCTTGCACCCAGGAGAAAACCCCGCTGTTTGGTACTACACGAAACACTCAGAGAGAAAGCTGCATGCCACCCTGAGACCACCCCCACGTTTGGCAGCCCCCCGGCCACAAACCCAGAGCTGGACGCGATGCCTGTCTACCGCCCTTGACTCAGCCATCCAGGGAGCCCACCTCAGCACTGGTAGATCAGGCCTGCCATGCCCCTAAGCCCTAACCCTAACCCAAGGTTGGGTTTTCAGGCTTCCATCCCCAGAGGCCTGGCCCCATACCCTCCAGATTGGGGATCACTTAGCCACACCCCAAGACTCTGTCTACAACCCAAGAGTAAATGGTGCCAATTTGACCTGCGTAAAACCCTCAGAGGTGGAGAAACTTGCATTCCCCACTGAGGCCTCCCCCACATTTGGTGGCCTTCCTGGCCACAAACCTGGAGTCTGACCCTCCACCTGACCTGCACCCTCAACTCGGTCCTCCTGAAGAGGCCTCTTCACGCTCCCATGCTCCCTCCAAGTCAGGCCTCCCATGCCCATAGACCCTAACCCTAATCCTAGGTTGCGTTTTCAGGCTTCCTTCCCCAGAGGCCTGGCCCCCAAGCCCTCCAGATTGGAGACATCTGAGCCACACCCCAGGACTCCACCTGCCTCCCAGGAGGAAACAGTTTGGTTTGGAACTGCTCAGAAACCTCAGAGGGGGAGAAAACTTCATTCCCCCTGAGGCCACCCCAGCTACATTGGCCCACAGGCCACAAACCCAGAGTGTGATGGGCCACCTGACATACACCATCAACTCAGCCTTCCCTTTTTCCCACCTCAGTACCTGCAGATCGGGCCTGCCATGCCCCTAGGCTCTAACCCTAACCTTACGTTGGGTTTCAGTTTTTTTTTCCCCAGAACCCTGGCCCACAAGCCTTCCAGACTGGGGACAACTGAGCTATACCACAGGACTTCTCTCCTAGAAGGAAACCATGCCATTTGGAGTTGTGCAAAACCCTCAGAGTGGGAAAAAGCTTCATGCCGCTCTGAGGCTACCCCCACTTTTGGAGGCCCCAGATACAAACCCACCTGACCCTACCCTCAACTCAGACTCCAGGGAAGCTGACCTCACTGCCAGCAGATCAGATCTGCCATGATCCCAGGCCCTAACCCTTACCTTGGGCTTGATTTTCAGGCTACCATCCCCAGAGGCCTGGCCCTCAAACCCTCAGGTTTGGGAACACCTGAGCCACACCAAAGGACTCTGCCTACCCTCCAGTAGGAAACTGCCATTTGGAGCTGTGGAAAACCTGCAGAGGGTGAGAAACCTTCGTGCCACCCTGAGGCCACCCCCCACATACAGCTGCCCCATTTGAAACAAACCCGCAACCTGATACTCAGCCTGACCCTCATTCTCAACTCAGACCCCCCGCCCCCCGGGGAGCTCACCTCAGCACTGGCCTATCAGGGCTGACCCTAACCCTAGGTTTGGGTTTTCAGGCTTACATCCCCAGAGGCCTGGTCCCGAATCCCTCCAGATGGGGTTCCCTGAACCACACTACAGAACTCCACCACCACCCCAGAACAAAACTGTGCCATTTGGAGATGCACAAAACCTGCAGAGCAGGAGAAAACTGCATGCCCCCTGAGGCCAACCTCATATACATAGACTGTTGGACACAAACCTGCAACCTGACACTCATCCTGAACCCACCCTCAAGTCAGCACCCTGGTAAGCTCACCTCAGCTCTGGAAGATTGGGCCTGCCATATCCCTAGGGCCAATCCCTATCCCTATGTTGGGTTTTCAGATTTAAGTTCCCTGAGGCCTGGCACCCAAGCAGTCCAGATTGGGGATCTCTGAGCCACACCACAGTACACCCCCTGCCTGCCCCCCCCACAAGAAGTAAACCGTGCCATTTGGAGCTGTGTAAAGCCCTCAGATTAGGTGAAAGCTGCAAGCCCCCCTGAGACCACCAAGACCTTTGGAGCCCCCCCCCCACCTCAGCCACAAATGTGGAGGCTGATGCTCAGCCTGACCCGCCCTCAACTCAGCCTCCATGGGAGCTTGCCTCATTGGCAACAGATCAGGCCCTAATATCCTAGGTCCTACCCGCAACCCTAGTTTGGGTTTCCTGGCTTCTGAGCCCAAGGCCTGGCACTCATGCCCTCTTCTTCTGAAACATTTCCAAAAAAAGAAATGGAAGGAAAACTTCCAATCCCTTTTGATTAAGCCACCATAACCTTGATACCAAAATCAAAGACCCCATCCAAAGGGAGAATTACAGACCAATATCCCTAATGATTATGGATGCAAAATTCTCACCAACTTACTAGAATATAGGATCCAACGTCCCATTAAAAGGATAATTCACCACAACCAAATCGAATTTACTCCTGGGCTGCATGGGTGGTTCAACAATCACAAATCAATCAATAGAATCTACTACCTTAATAGAAAGAACAAGAACCATAGGATCCTCCCAATAGATGTAGAAAAAACATTTGACAAATTAAAGCATCCTTTCTTGATCAAAACTCTTCACCGTGGAAGGATAGAGGGTACATACCTCCACATCATGAAGGCCATATATGGGAAACCCACAGAGAATATCATTCCCAATGGGGAAAAACTGAGAGCATTTCCCTTCATGTCAGGAACATGACAGGGATGCCCATTCTCATCACTATTGTTCAACAAAATACAGAATTCCTAGCCTCAGCCATCAGACAACAAAAAGAAAAGGCTTCCGAATCAGCAAAGAAGAAGACAAACTCTCAACCTTTGCAGGCAACAGGATACTTTCTGTGGAAAACCCAAAAGACTCTACTCCAAAATTGCTAGAACTCATTGAGGAATTCCACAAAGTGACAGGATATAAAATCAATACACAGAAATCACTTACATTTGCCTACAGCAACAACGTGACAGAAGAAAGAGAGATTAAGGGGTCCATCAAAGATATAACTGTCCCAAAACCATAAGATACTTAGGAATCCATCTAACCAAAGAGGCAAAGGATCTATACTCAGAAAACCATACCATAGTCATGAAAGAAAAGGAGGAAGACAAAAAAGAAATGGAAAAACGTTCCATGCTCATGGATTGTAAGAACAAATATTGTGAAAATGTCTATGCTACCCAGAACAATCCACATATTCAATGCATACCCTATCAAAATACCATCCACATTTTTCACAGAACTGGAATAAATAATCCCCAAATTTGTATGCAAGTAGAAAAGACACCAAATAGCCAAAGGGATGCTGAAAAAGAAAACCAAAGCTTGTGGCAACACAATTGTAGATTTCAAGCTCTATTTCAAAGCTGTGATCATCAAGACAGTACAACACTGGCGGGGCGCCTGGGTGGCTCAGTGGGTCAAGCCTATGCCTTGGGCTCAGGTCATGATTGTTAGGGTCCGTAATCAAAGGAATGAGACTGATACAAAGTGAAGGTTAAGCAAAGCTTTATTTCACGCCAAGCATCGAGAATCAAACTGACTGGTCAGGGCTGTCTCCTGCAAAGAGGCGACCCCTCCCAGCCTCACAGACTAACTTTTATAGAGGTAGTTTAGCCCGGGCTGTACACAGGTGGCCAATGAGACTGCAATACACAGAGAAAACTGCACAGTCATGCTAGGTCTGCAACACACGGAGAAAACTGCTAGGTTACACACGGGTGGCCAACTGAATTTCAATTTACCCTAGTAGATATATGCATGCCCCACTGATTGGATGTCTTCACCTGGTCTGACCCACCCTTGTATCTAGGCTTTGCAAGTAAGTTCCTCTGGGAGGGGCAGGGTCAATCTAAGTCACTGCATAAACAAAAAATGGCTCCCTCTGGCTAAGCAGGCCCTTACATTCCCACCTTTTCTTTGGAGATTAGTCAAATCATTGACTTTTCAGCTAGTTCTATGTTCTCCTGTTGTAAGGGGTTATATTGAGCATGTAAGACTAACACTTTTATCACTCTAATTTTCTTTTGTACAAATGACATTAGGGCATTTATAATGCAGGGGCCAAAAAGTAATGTTAGTGCATGGTCGGCTGATGAGCTAGCCATTCCCTGCTTTGTATAACCTTTTCCATTTTTCCTAATTCCGTTCATCTAATTTCCCACCTATACTTTGTTTGTCTTATGAGGCGACTCAGAAGCTCTTACACAAACAGGTAACAATAGGAGCAACAATGAACTCATAGTCTTTTGAGTTTTAGCTTTAGTCCACCGTCAGCGGGGTCCATTGGCTGCGGCTTCCACCTCTAGGGGGTGTTGTCGTCCTCGGCTCCTTTGACGTGACCCACGTGAATCCAGGCCCTGATGCCTTCTACTTTTATTGCCGTGGGGGTGGTCAGAATGACAGTAAATGGTCCCTTCCAGCAAGGCTCCAAGTTTCCCACTTGATGGCAACGTATCCAAACCAAGTTCCCGGGTTGGTAAGGATGTGGTTCCACCTCTGTCTCCGTCTTAGTGTGGGCAGTTTGGATCCCTGTGTGGGCTCTTTTTAAGACAGACTGTAATGTCTGCAGTGACTGGAGTACAGACTGATCAGTCATTTCTGCTAGGGCAACCTCTTGTAGCCAAGGGTAGAGCCGGGGTGGGGGGTATCTCCCGAACATTATTTCAAGTGGGGTCACCTTGTTTAAGTAGGGTGTACATCCTGCCCTGAGGAGGGCAAAAGGAAGGAGATCTACCCATCCACCGACAGTCTCCAGAATTAGCTTTGTCAAAGTCTCTTTAAGAGTCCGGTTCATTCTCTGTACTTGCACAAAACTCTGAGGCCGGTAGGCACAATGTAGTTTCCAATTAGTGCCCACAGCCTTGGCCAATGCCTGTGAGACTGAACTCACAAATGCAGGACTGTTGTCCAACCCAATCGTGAGAGGTAACACAAACCTCTAGTAGCTTTTTGGCTACCACTCTTGCCATCTCATGTTTGGCAGCAAAAGCCTCTACCCAGCCTGAAAAGGTATCTACAAGAACTAATATATACTTGTGCCCATATTTTCCGGGTTTCATCTCTGTAAAATCTATTTCCTAATAAATTCCTGGTTTCTTACCTCTTTCTCTTTTCCCTCTTCCCATTCTAGTTCCTCCTGCGTTAACTGCCTGGCATTGAGCATATCTATCAACTACATCCTGAACCATATGCCCTAATTTAGAAACCTGGAACTGCTTGCCTATAAGCTCCTTGAGTTTGTGTGTCCCCAAATGAGTACCCTGATGTATCTGGTCTACTAACTTCTTACCTAGTCTTTGAGGAAGAATTATCTTTCCTGTTTAGTCTTAGCCCAGTCCCCTTCATAGTCCAATTTAGCCCATTTTTGTAAATACTTTAAATCTTCCTCTGAATAGTCTGGTTTTTCTGGTAGGGCTGAAGCCAGGAGTGTAACCAGCTCTTGCACTGTTTCTCGGGCTTCTTGCTTTGTGGCTCGATCTGCTAATTAGTTTCCTTTTGAAATCAGATCAGTCCCCTTTAGGTGTCCCGGGCAATGCATAACAGCCAGCTCTTTTGGGTCCCAAATAGCCTGGAGGAGAGCCAATATTTCTCCTCTGTTTTTAATTCCTTTTCCTTCTGCTGTTAATAGGCTCCTTTCTTTATAAATAGCCCCATGTATATGGAGAGTAGCAAAGGCATACCTGCTGTCCATATAGATGTTGGCGGTTTTACCTTTGGCCATCTGCAGTGCCTTGGTGAGTGCAATCAGCTCTGCTTTTTGTGGTGATGTTCCAAGTGGCAGGGCTGCCATCCAGAATTCCTGCTCAGCGGAAACCACCACAGCCCCTGCATACCTCTTTCCATTGACCATGTAGCTACTCCCATCTGTGAACAGAGTCATCTCTGCATCCAGAAGGGGAATGTCTCTGAGGTGCAGCCTTACTCCTGTGACTTGGGTTAGGACCTCCCCGCAGTCGTGTGGGTGGTCAGTAAGCTCCTCTGGCAGCAGCATGGCTGGATTTAGCATTGGTGGGGGCCAGAAGGTCACTCTTGGTTCATTGAGGAGGAGGGCCTGATACCCTGTCACTTGGGCGTTCATCATCCGTCCGTCTGGTGGAGTCCAGAGAAGGCCCTCGATAGCATTAGGTGGTGGTCAAGATGAGATTTTGACCCAAAGTCAATTTACTTGCATCCTTGACCAGGAGGACCATGGCAGCAATTATGCGGAGGCAAGGGGGAACCCAGATGCTACTGGATCTAGTTTCTTGCTAAGACATGCTACTGGCCTTTGCCCAGGCTCCAGAGTCTGAGTCAAAACTCCTTTGGCCACCCCTGCTTTTTCATCGACATACAAGTGAAAGGGCTTGGTAACATCTGGGATGGCAAATGGGGGGCACTCAGTAAGGTTGTTTGTAATTCCCAAAATGCTCCTGCCTCAGCTGTCCACTCTATCATAGTGGGCCCCCATTTTGCCAGTTCATAGAGAGGTCAGGCAATCTCCATAAACTGCGTTATCCACAGCCTACAGTAGCCCACTGTCCCAAGAAACTCCCTCACTTGTTGGGACGTGGTGGGGTGGGGGTATCGGGTGATCACCTGTTTCCCGGACTCAGACAGTGAATGCACTCCCTCATGGAGATCAAAGCCTAGATAAGTGGCATGGCTCTGACAGAGCTGTGCTTTCTTTGCTGATACCCGATACCCTTTTCCTGCAGAGTCTATAATAGAGCTCTCATCCCCACAAACATGACTCATAGTCCTCAGCAGCTATCAGCAAGTCATCAACATACTGTAACAGAGTGACTCCTGGGTTGGAGATTCTGTACTCACGCAAATCCTCATGAAGGGCCTTGTTGAAGATAGTAGGTGAATTCTTGAGCCCTTGGGGAAGTCTTGTCCAGGTGAGCTGGCCTTGGAATCCTTCCTGTGGGTCGGGCCACTCAAAAGCAAAGCGAGGCTGAGACTCCCTTGCTAAAGATATGCAGAAAAATGCATCTTAGAGATCTAAGATGGTATAAACAGTTCTTTTGGGGCCCAGGAGGGAGAGGAGGATATAGGGGTTAGGCCCCATTGGGTGGATATCTTCAACCCATTTATTAACTTCCCGCAAGTCCTGAATGGGCTGGTATTCCCCAGTCTCGGCCTTTTTGACGGGCAGCAAAGGTGTGTTCCATGGATACTTGCAAGGAACTAGGATCCCGTCTCCTCAGAGGCGGTTAATGTGATTCCTTCCTTTGCTTCCCAGGGAAGGGAGTACTGCCGGACGTGAACAGCCATGGCCATTGCTTTTAATTATACCACTACTGGAGGCTATCCCTTGGCCAAGCCAGGGGGCTTCCCTTCTGCCCAGACTTTGGGAAACTCGACCTGTAGGGTTTGGAGAAGGCTCCCTTCTCTTGTCTCCTCTGGTTCTGAGACTGGCTCATAAAGAAGATATTCATTTACTGCTGCCACAAACATCTCCACAGTTGTCCATTTGTCTTTCTATGCCATTCGCCCCTTGTACCCAGACTTCCTCTCCAGATAGTTTTCCCATAGGTTTCAATTGATTTCCCCTCCACTTCAATTTTTACCCAAGGTTCGGGGAGGGGCTCCGAACTATGGCCCCTTCAGTCTCTGGAGTCCAGCATGGACATCTTCCTTTCGGGGCACTCCCTGGCCCAATGTCCTTTTTCCTTACAGTAAGCACACTGATCTGAATCTAAGTCTTCCCACCTGCCTTCTCTGTGCTTAGGCTTTTCCTTCCATTTACCATCCCCTACCTGCCTCATGTAATGCCAAAACCTTCCATCTGTGCATCCCTGTTGTTAAACACCTTTTCTGCTATTCCCACTAACTCAGTCAGATTCTTCCCTTCAAATCCTTCAATTTTCTGAAGTTTCCTCCCTATATCTGGGGCTGACTGGCAAAAGCAAGATCGTCTAAATGAGCTATCGTGCAACTTCCCTGAAGTTTATCTCAAGTTGTCTAGCTTAGGTAAGCAAACATTTAAAGACAATAAAATCTAGAATTTAACATCCATAAAGGTGTGTTATTAAAACATAATTTTTCTCTCTAAAATAACCCTCATTTCCAGAGATAGCCAAATAAGGACTAATTTATTTGAAAAACAAGTTTAGTTTTACAAACTTGGCCTAATTATTTACATAAGCTCAGCAAGAACAGTGAGTGATCATATAAATCTTTTAGAATCTGCTTTGCTGGAACTTCTCATAAGGAATCTCTAGGTTGAACTTATAGTAGCCTCTCCAGGCCAGAAGCCAAGCTACATACTTGCCATCAGACATGCCTTCAACACCTGTCCATTTGGGCGAATTCCTCTTCCTGCGGTCCCCAAAGTATCCTGGGTGTTCCTGCACCTGCCAGGAAGTGACATCCTTTACTCACCTGGTGAGGCTGCTGGGAACTCTGTAAGCAAGGTATCAGGCCAACAGTTCCAAAGGGCTTTACAGTTCCAGGTTTTATAAAGTCAGCCTTAGTTCCTTTAAGCTGTCTAGTCATATCTGAGTCTTTTCAAATATGACATTCCAGTCAAAGCCTTGGTAAAATAACCAGTGTTTCCAATGGTATCCTGTTACAAGGAGAACAGATTCTTATTGAACTTATGCAAATGACTGATTGCCATGGAAGAAAGAATACTTGCTGAGACCTTTTTGTTTCAGAGGGTTCAGATAGAGAGAAAGAGTTGAATACCTTGATTTGTTTACAAATGACTACTTTTACATCTCTGTAAGTTACAGATAACTTAAGATAAATTTTCCCTAGTCTGGAAGAGCAAACATTACAGAACCAGTAATGTTTAAAATAAGACAAAGCATCAAGAGATACAACATTATAATCTTTCAGTTCATCTAGTCCCATGTTACTAATTCTGGCTTAGTCCAAATGCAGCTTTTACTTCTGGAAATTCTTACCCACTTTAGTTCCAGGATTTTAACATATCAAAGACCTGTATTTGTCCTGAAAGTCTTCCCATATGAATTCCCTTTAAGGCAGAAGTCATTTTACAAGAGAATTCTTAGAAGGCAAATTTATGAATCAGTTAAGCACAAAACACATTCACCAGCAGACTTCAAAAGCACAAACCCAGTTCCAGCAACCAATGCTCTAGCATTTTATCCCATTTGGTTAAGACCTAGATGTCCAAAAAACTTAATTCCATTTGTCATTCAAGCAAACCTTCAAACCTTCACAGTTTCAGGTTACCAAAGACATTGAGAGCTACTTTAACAATTACCCATTAAGACTCTGAGACAGACAATTAACCATTAGTTTAGTCATCTCTTTGCTAACAGATTTCATGTTCCACCTGGGCCCACTCAACTTCAGATGCCATGCTCTCCTGCCAGTGAGGGGGAGGGGCTAGGCAGTCCATATTGGGCTAGAGAAGACAGGAACTTCCCTGAAACAAAGGGAGTTTTGGCAGCTGCTTGGGAATATTCCTTAAAGTATCTGTCTCGAGTTAGACTAACCACAGTTGGCTCCAGTTATAGCCATTAAAAGTCAGAGACTCCTCACTCTCTGCTTGCCCCATTTCTCCAAACAGAATAAACAACACAACAGACAACAAAAAGACAAGACAAAGACAACCACAGGCCCAGCAGTCCTGCCACTGGTGGGGATTTTCTAGGGGGACTCAAACCCCCTGGCCGCCTAGGGAAACTCAAACCCCCTGGCTGCCTAAGGGGACTCAAACCCCCAGTGACCACTTAGGGGGACTCAAACCCCCTGACCGCCTAGGGGGACTCAAACCTCCTGGCTGCCTAAGGGGACTCGAACCCCCAGTGACTACTTAGGGGGACTCAAAGCCCCTGACCACCTAGGGGGACTCAAACCCCCTGGCAATCTACCAGTGGACAGAAGGGGTGCCCCCGCATCCACTCCAGCCCTGGGGAGCATGGCTGCATCTAGCTTCTCCCTGGTGGGCCATACCCTGGAGCTCTGCAACCAGACAGACAGGATCCCATGGTCTTACCTCTGGAGGCTTTTCCCAGAAATTCTGATGCTGGCTCAGTTCTCATCGTTTAATCCCGGATGAGCCCCCAATGTTAGGGTCCATAATCAAAGGAGCAAGACTGATACAAAGTGAAGGTCAAGCAAAGCTTTATTTCACGCCAAGCATTGAGAATCAAACTGAGCAGTCAGGGCTGTCTCCTGCAAAGAGGCGACCCCTCCCAGCCTCACAGACTAACTTTTATAGAGGTAGTTTAGCCGGGCTATACACAGGTGGCCAATGAGACTGCAATACACAGAGAAAACTGCACAGTCATGCTAGATCTGCAACACATGGAGAAAACTGCTAGGTTACACACGGGTGGCCAACTGAATTTCAATTTACCCTAGTAGAAAAATGCACGCCCCACTGATTGGATGTCTTCACTTGGCCTGACCCGCCCTTGTACCTAGACTTTGCAAGTAAGTTCCTCTGGGAGGGGCAGGGTCAATCTAAGTTCACTGCATAAACACAAAATGGCTCCCTCTGACTAAACAGGCCTTACATTATGATCTCAGGGTCCTGGGATCGAGCCTCGAATCAGGCTCTCTACTCAAGCCTGCTTCTCTCTCTCTCTGCCTCTCTGCCTACTTGTGATCTCTGTCAAATAAATAAATAAAATCTTTTAAAAAAAAAGTACAGCACTGGCACAAAAGCAGACCCATAAGTCAATGGAACAGAAATGGGCACTCAACTCTAGGGTCAATTAATCTTCATCAAAGCAGGAAAGAATATCCAATGGGGGGTGGCGGGGGGGGTGCTCTTCAACAAATGGTGCTGGGAACATGGGACAACCATATGCAGAATAATGAAACTGGACCATTGCCCTATACCATATACAAAAAAATAGACTCCAAATGGATGAAAGACATCAATGTGAGACAGGAATTCATCCAAATCCTTGAGGAGAACAGAGGCAGAAACCTCTTTGACATCAGCCACAGCAACTTCTTGCTAGATACACCTCCAAAGTGAGGGAAACAAAAGCAAAAATAAACTGTAGGGGTTTCAAGATAGCAAACTTCTACATAGTAAAGGAAAGAGTCAGCAAAATCAAAAGACAACAAACAGAACGAGAAAAGATATTCTCAAATGACATATCAGATAAAGGCTAGTATCCAAAATCTAGAAAGAACTTACCAAACTCAACACCCACAGGAAAAAATAATCCGATCAAGAAATAGGCCAAAGACACAAACAGACATTTCTCCAAGAAGACATCCAAATGGACAATAGACACATAAAAAACTGGTCAGACTTATCCACAGAGACCTGGCAGGCCAGGAAAAAAATGGCATGATATATTCAGAGCACTAAATGAGAGAAACATTCAGCCAAGAATACTATATCCAGCTAGGCTATCATTGAAAATAGGAGAGATAAAAAGCTTCCAGGACAAACAAAAACTGAAAGAATTTGCAAACACCAAACCAGCTCTACAGGAAATATTGAAAGGGGTCCTCTAAGCAAAGAGAGAGCCTAAAAGTAGTAGATCAGAAAGGAACAGAGACAATATACAGTAACAGTCACCTTACAGGCAATACAATGGCACTAAACTCATATCTCTCAAGAGTTACCCTGAATGTTAATGGGCTAAATGTCCCAATCAAAAGACAAAGGGTATCAGAATGGATAAAGAAACAAAACCCATCACTATGCTGCCTACAAGAAACTCATTTTAGACCTGAAGACACCTCCAGATTTAAAGTGAGGAGGTGGAAAACAATTTACCATGCTAATGGACATCAGAAGAAGGCTGGGGTGGCAATCCTTATATCAGATCAATTAGACTTTAAAGACTATAATAAGCCAAAGACTATAATAAGAGTCTGTACAACAAGAAGATCTAACAATTTTAAATATCTATGCCCCTAACATGGGAGCAGCCAACTATATAAACCAATTAATAACAAGATCAAAGAAACACATCGACAATAATACAATAATAGTAGGGGACTTTAACACTCCCCTCACTGAAATGGACAGATCATCCCAGCAAAAGATCAACAAGGAAATAAAGGCCTTCAATGACACACTGGACCAGATGGACATCACAGATATATTCAGAATATTTCATCCCAATGCTACAGAATACACATTCTTCTCTAGTGCACATGGAACATTCTCCAGAATAGATTACATCCTGAGTCACAAATCAGGTCTCAACCAGTATCAAAAGATTGGGATCATTCCCTGCATATTTTCAGACCACAATGCTCTGAAGCTAGAGCTCAATCACAAGAGGAAATTTGGAAAGAACCCAAATACATGGAGACTAAACAGCATCCCTCTAAAGAATGAGTGGGTCAGAAGCGCAGTGAGCCAAGTTGCCAGGACGGGCTGCGTCAGCTGCGTGAGGCTCGGCCTCTGGGACCAGCTGGTGGTGGCGGCCTAGGGAGGATCATCAGCTGGCTGGAAGACTCAGGAATCTCTGGTGTCAGTAAATAGTTCCATCTCACTTGGAATGACTTGCCAAGTGTTTTGAGGGAAGGACCATCTCAAGGTGCACTGAAGCTAAAATACTATGAGCTTTCAGAACTTCGGGAGCAATTATAAAGTTCTGATTGTTATAATACCCTTAGTTGGGTTCATACATTTGGGATGGCATAGAATCAAGAGCAGCCCTGTTTTCCAAATGCCCAAAAAGGACAATGTCTCTGCGCCAGATAGTCCAGCATTCGAATATCCTAAGAAGAATCACACCGAAGGGAAATAGCAGGCTTGGAATCTTCAGAAAGAAGCATCTTTGAATCTGAGCTTGACATTGAAAGAAGAGATGAAAAACATCAGCTGGATTAGAAAGAACTGGCTCCTCATAGCTGGAGTGTCTTTCATAGGCATCCACCTTGGAACCTACTTTATACAGAGGGCTGCAAAGCAATCTGTAAAATCTCAGTCTACAGGCAAACAAGAGAGTATTAAAGAATAGTAGTAAAAATAAATATTTGGAACTAAATTACTAATATGTCATTAAATCATTACATGCTGATTAGCTTCATAAACCAGGAGCTATTTAATCTTATAGCCACAGTGCTGCATATTCAAGACTTTCATTCCTGAAGAATAATATTTTTTCTAAGTTTCAAGACCCATGACAATGCAATAAATAGAAAAATATGGTCAACAAAATAAAAACTGTCTTCGCCACTTAACCACCTAAAGTAAGATGTCTCATTTAGAAGCTAAAAAGCCATCGTTGTGTAAAAGTGAACCACTGACAAGTGAGAAAGTCAGGGCCACACTTTGTGTCTTGAAAGGAATCCTGACATCGAGCTATGGCCCTTCGGGGAGGTTGAAGCAGGTGCACAATGGCCTTGGAGTCTGCGTGTGCACCACCTCACAGTCGTCAGCCCTGCTCTCTAACCTTCCCGTCACCCATCTCATTTTAAAGATCCTGACAACATCCACAAAGAATCATGTGTCGTGCTTCAGTCACTGTGGCTTATTCACAGCCATTCTTTGCTGCAATCTGATTGAAAATGTTCAGAGAACAGGCTTGACACCCACCACTGTTATTAAATTAAACCAGCATCTTTTGCACCTCTGCACCAGTTACCTCAAGTCTGAGTCCTGTGGTTGTCGAATTCCAGTTGACTTTAGCAGTCCTCAGACCCTCCTATGTTTGGTGCACAGTATAGTAACAAGTAAGCCCGCCTGTATGCTCACCAGAGAGGAAACAGACCATATCAGTGCTTTGGTTCTGAAAGCCTTTTTGCTTACAATTCCAGAAAACACCAAAGACCGCCTCATTTTAGGAAAGAGTATAATTGTACCTTTAAAGGCTCACAGAGTTCTAGATTCTACTGTATTCCCTGGAATACTTATTGAAATGTCAGAAGTTCAACTGATGAAGATCTTACCCATCAAAAAATCAGAGGTCTTCAAGGTGGCACTCTTTTGTGCTTCTTTATCTGGAGATCTCTCTGATACTGGAGAAGGAACTGTGGTGGTCAGTTCCGGGGTCTCTCTTCAAAATGCAGTCCTGGAGCAGTTGCTTAACCTAGGAAGGCAGCTAGTTAGTGATCATGTAGACCTTGTCATGTGCCAAAAAGTTATATACCCATCTTTGAAACAGTTTCTCAGTATGCACCGGGTAATTACCATTGACAGAGTTGGAGGGGCTCTGATGGAACCCCTGAGTAAAGTGACAGGAACACAACCTATTGGTTCCCTGGCTCAATCTCTCCTAGTAGTTACAGAAGCGTGAAAGATTTGTGCCCAGCAAAATTTGGCTTCAAAGATTTTCTTCATCTAATTCTTAATGAAGCACCTATCTTCAGCTTGCTGCTCTGCAACAGAAATGACACTGCCTGGGATGAGCTGAAGCTCACGTGTCAAACTGCACTGCACATTTTGCAGCTAACAATCAAGGAACCATGTGTTTTGTTGGGAGGTGGCTGTACTGAAACTCATTTGGCAGCATATATCAGACACAAGACTTGTAACAAGCCAGAAAGCATTCTCAGAGATGATGGATATACTCAAACAGAACTTCAACTACTCACTGAAGTATTCTGCCATACATTAGAATCTGTCGCTGGCTCTATAGAACATGATGGAGGTGAAGTTCTTACCGACATGAAGTATGGACACTGTTGGTCCAGTCAGGCAGAGTCTCCCTCTGTTGTTAACTGGCCAGATTTGCTTTCAAGATGTGGCTGTGGGCTACGAAATAGCCAGGGAGAACTCCACTGGTCGTTCTTGAAGGCTACTCAGCATCCTATTGCACCACAAACCTGTCTTCCACATGAAGCTATAGGCTCATCCAACAACCTGACCTTGTACTGTTTTACTGCTATGCTTAGTGGCCTGCAGGTGGCTGTGGAGACAGCCAATTTGATTTTGGATCTTTCATATGTCATTGAGGATAAAAACTGATAGCACAGCATGTTTATATTATAGACAAACCAAAAACCTAGTCAGGTGTCAGATAAGAAAAATATTGAGTGTATTTTTTTCTCTCCCCATATTCTGCATATCTGGATAGATTATTCATAAAATTATAGAGATACTTATATATAGGGGGAAAGTATTATTCTTAAGTAGAAATACCATAGAATATTAAAAATATGAAGCATTATTATTAAAGATATTAGAGTATCTTAGGGTTTCCATAGAATGCCACCATATGTTGTTATGAATTTTTATTGTTATTTTGCCATCACTCAAGAATCTGCAGAAATTTGAAAATTTCCTAATTTATAAAAAAAAATTTCCTAATCTATGCTCTGGTTTGGATATACTTAGTATACTTTTTAGTAGTTATTACACATGTTTAAGGTGTAAAATTAGATTCCAAAGTATCACAAAGCACCTAATATATATTGCTCAATCAAGAGAAGTGCTTAAACTACACATCTAGTAAAATTTCGATGTTCTTTACCTGAGGCATTATCATTCAGGGGTTAAGTAACTGATTTCAAACCTGACCTACTTATAATTTCTAGTTTTTAATCACAGTTCTTCATTTGTGTTATTTTGAAGAAATGTGTGATTAGGAAAAAAAATTACTTACATAGTAACAAAGCAGATAGAGAAAAGAAGTGGAAAAGTTATTTCTCTAGTTCACTCAGTAGTGTAAAGAAGAAATCAAAACAGCTCTCATAATCAAAGTAGAGACACCGATGTTTAACCAAAGAATGTAATTTGAATGTTATGCAAATGCAATCAATGTATTGATAAATTGAAGAAGAAATACATAATGCAGCTTGAGGAATATGTATGGAGCTATGGCAGATGCTGTATTAAACCTTAGGAAAATGTTTTGAAAATTTTAATAAAATTAAACAATGTGTAAGAAAAAAAAAGAATGAATGGGTCAACCAAGAAATTAAAGAAGAATTGAAAAAATTCATGGAAACAAATGATAATGAAAACACAACGGTTCAAAATCTGTCAAACACAGCAAAGGCAGTCCTGAGCGGAAAATATATAGCGGTACAAGCCTTTCTCAAGAAACAAGAAAGGTCTCAAATACACAAGCTAACCCTACACCTAAAGGAGCTGGAGAAAGAACAAGGAAAGCCTAAACCCAGCAGGAGAAGACAAATAATAAAGATCAGAGCAGAAATCAATGAAATAGAAACCAAAAAAAAAAATAGAACAAATCAACGAAACTAGGAGCTGGTTCTTTGAAAGAATTAATAAGATTGATAAACCCCTGGCCAGACTTATCAAAAGGAAAAGAGAAAGAACCCAAATAAATAAAATTATGAATGAAAGAGGAGAGATCACAACCAACACCAAAGAAATACAAACAATTATAAGAACATATTATGAACAACTCTATGCCAACAAATTTGACAATCTGGAAGAAATGGATGCATTCCTAGAGACATATAAACTACCACAACTGAACCAGGAAGAAATAGAAAACTTGTACAGACCTATAACCAGCAAGGAGATTGAAACAGTCATCACAAATCTCCAAACAAACAAAAGCCCAGGGCCAGATGGCTTTCCAGAAGAATTCTACCAAACATTTAAAGAAGAACTAATACCTATTCTGAAACTGTTCCAAAATGAGAAATGGAAGGAAAACTTCCGAACTCATTTTATGAGGCCAGCATCACCTTGATCCCAAAACCAGACAAGGATCCCATCAAAAAAGAGAATTACAGACCAATATCCTTGATGAACACAGATGCGAAAATTCTTACCAAAATACTAGTTAATAGGATCCAACAGTGCATTAAAAGGATTATTCACCACGACCAAGTGAGTTTATTCCAGGACTGCAAGGTTGGTTCAACATCCGCAAATCAATCAATGGGATACAATACATTAATAAAAGAAAGAACAAGAACCATATGATACTCTCAATAGATGTTGAAAAAGCATTTGACAAAATACAGCATCCCTTCCTGATCAAAACTCTTCAAAGTGTAGGGATAGAGGGTACATACCTCAATATTATCAAAGCCATCTACGAAAAACCCACCACAAATACCATTCTCAATGGAGAAAAACTGAAAGCTTTTCCACTAAGGTCAGGAACATGGCAGGGATGTCCGTTATCACCACTGCTATTCAACATAGTACTAGAAGTCCTAGCCTCAGCAATCAGACAACAAAAAGAAATTAAAGGCATCCAAATTGGCAAAGAAGAAGTCAAACTATCACTTTTTGCAGATGATATGATACTATATGTGGAAAACCCAAAAGGCTCCACTCCAAAACTGCTAGAACTTGTACAGGAATTCAGTAAAGTGTCAGGATATAAAGTCAATGCACATAAATCAGTTGCATTTCTATACACCAACAACAAGACAGAAGAAAGAGAAATTAAGGAGTCAATATAATTTACAGTTGCACCCAAAACCATAAGATATCTAGGAATAAACCTAACCAAAGAGGCAAAGGATGTATACTCAGAAAACTATAAAGTACTCATGAAAGAAATTGAGGAAGACACAAAGAAATGGAAAAATTTTCCATGCTCATGGATTGGAAGAATAAGTATTGTGAAAATGTCATTCTACCTAAAGCAATCTACACGTTTAACACAATCCTTATCAAAATACCATCAATTTTTTTCAAAGAAATAGAACAAATAATCCTAAAATTTATATGGAACCAGAAAAGACCTCGAATAGCCAAAGGAATATTGAAAAAGAAAGCCAAAGTTGGTGGCATCACAATTCCGGACTTCAAGCTCTATTACAAAGCTATCATCCTCAAGACAGTATGGTACTGGCACAAAAACAGACACATAGATCAATGGAACAGAATAGAAAGACCAGAAATAGACCCTCAATTCTATGGTCAACTAATCTTCGACAAAGCAGGAGAGACTGTCTAGTGGAAAAAAGACAGTCTCTTCAACAAATAGTGTTGGCAAAATTGGACAGCCACGTGCAGAAAAATGAAACTGGACCATTTCCTTACACTACACATGAAAATAGACTCAAAATGGATGAAAGACCTCAATGTGAGAAAGGAATTCATCAAAATCCTTGAGGAGAACACAGGCAGAAACCTCTTTGACCTCAGCCACAACAACTTCTTCCTGGGAATGTCACCAAAGGCAAGGGAAGCAAGGGCAAAAATGAACTTTTGGGATTTCATCAAGATCAAAGTCTTTTGCACAGCAAAGTAAACAGTTAACAAAACCAAAAGACAACTGACAGAATGGGAGAAGATATTTGCAAACGACATATCAGATAAAGGGCTAGTATCCAAAATCTATAAAGAGCTTAGCAAACTCAACACCCAAAGAACAAATAATGCAATCAAGAAATGGGCAGAGGACATGAACAGACATTTCTGCAAAGAAGACATCCAGATGGCCAACAGACACATGAAAAAGTGCTCCACATCAATCAGCATCAGAGAAATACAAATCAAAACCACAATGAGATAC
This sequence comes from Martes martes, assembly GCF_963455335.1. Taxonomy (NCBI): domain Eukaryota; kingdom Metazoa; phylum Chordata; class Mammalia; order Carnivora; family Mustelidae; genus Martes; species Martes martes. The sequence goes on along the minus strand of NC_137889.1, from coordinate 85,516,443 downwards.
CACCTCACACCAGTCAGAATGGCTAAAATTAACAAGTCAGGAAATGACAGATGCTGGCGAGGATGTGGAGAAAGGGGAACCCTCCTACACTGTTGGTGGGAATGCAAGCTGGTGCAGCCACTCTGGAAAACAGCATGGAGGTTCCTCAGAAAGTTGAAAATAGAGCTACCCTATGACCCAGCAATTGCACTACTGGGTATTTACCCTAAAGATTCTAATGTAGTGATCCGAAGGGCATGCACCCGAATGTTTATAGCAGCAATGTCCACAATAGCCAAACTATGGAAAGAACCCAGATGTCCCTCAACAGATGAATGGATAAAGAAGAAGTGGTATATATATAAGATGGAATACTATGCAGCCATCAAAAGAAATGAAATCTTGCCATTTGCAACAACGTGGATGGAATTCGAGGGTATTATGCTTAGCGAAATAAGTCATTTGGAGAAAGACAACTATCATATGATCTCCCTGATATGAGGAAGTGGAGATGCAACGTGGGGAGTAGGAAAAGAAGAAATGAAACAAGATGGGATTGGGAGGGAGACAAACCATAAGTGACTCTGTATCTCACAAAACAAACTGAGGGTTGCTGGGGGGAGGGGGGTCAGGACGGGGGGTGGGGTTATGGACATTGGGGAGGGTATGTGCTATGGTGAGTGCTGTGAAGTGTGTAAACCTGGCGATTCACAGACCTGTACCCTTGGGGATAAAAATACATTATATATTTATTAAAAAAAATTTTTTTTAAAGATCAAAAGCTTCTGCACAGTAAAGGAAACAGTCAACACAACAAAGAGGCAACACACGGAATGGGAGAAGATATTCACAAATGACAATACAGACAAAGGGCTGATATCTAGGATCTATAAAGTACTCCTCAAACTCAACACACACAGAACAGATAACCATGTCAAAAAATGGGCAGATGACATGAACAGACACTTTTCCAATGAAGACATACAAATGGATATCAGACACATGAAAAAATCTTCATCATCTCTAGCCCTCAGGGAAATTCAAATCAAAACCACATTGAGATACCACCTTACACCAATTAGAATGGTCAAAATTAACAAAACAGTAAACAACATATATTGGAGAGGATGTGGAGCAAGGGGAACCCTCTTACACTGTTGGTGGGAATGCAAGTTGGTGCAGCCACTTTGGAAAACAGTGTGGAGATTCCTTAAGAAATTAAAAATAGAGTTTCCCTATGACCCTGCAATTATACTGCTGGGTATTTACCCCAACAATACAGATGTAATGAAAAGAAGGGCCATCTGTACACCAATGTTCATAGCAGCAATGGCCACAGTCACCAAACTGTGGAAAGAACCAAGATGCCCTTCAATGGATGAATGGATAAGGAAGATGTGGTCCATATATACTATGGAGTATTATGCCTCCATCAGAAAGGATGAACACTCAACTTTTGTATCAACATGGACGGGACTGGAAGAGATTATGTTGAGTGAAATAATTCAAGCATGAGGGTCAATTATCATATGGGTTTGCTTATTTTTGGAGCATAAGAAATAACTCAGAAGACATGGGAAGATGGAGAAAAGGGAGTTGGGGGAAATTAGAGGGGGAGATGAACTATGAGAGACTGTGGACTCTGAAAAACAACCTGAGGGTTTTGGAGGGGAGGGAGGTGGGAGGTTGGGTGAGCCTGGTGGTGGGTATTATGGAGGGCACGTATTGCATGGAATACTGGGTGTGGTGCATAAACAATGAATTCTGGAACACTGAAAAGAAATTTTAAAAAATAAATAAAAATTTAAAAAAAAGAAAATAATAAGTCATAAAAAAAGAATCAATAATACTGCCTGTGGGCTGCTTCCCACCAAGCCCCCTGCTGAGAGGCAGGCTTGAGAACACAACAGGAAGCAAGTTTCATATCACAGCTGCAGCAGGAGAGTTGACCAAGGAGCAGAGCCCTGTCCCTGGAGCAAGCTGGCCTGTGCATCAAGAATTATGGCTTACTGCCATGGCCTCACAGTCTCCCAGCTATCTGATCTGACTACCCTGCCAGGCTCACACCTGATGACCCAGTGACTCTTAAGACCTAGGAACTGCTTTCCACCCCAGCTCAATGCTACTCGCAGAGAAGCATACTCCAGCCTCAGAAACATGTTCTTTAGCTCTGGAATTTCATGGGTTTGTCTACACTGGCCCACCCAGGTGTCCCTTCCTGATTATCCCTCCAGTGCCCTAGGGTTTCAGGCCACCTTCAAGCTGCCCTTCAAAAGTCAGGAACGGGTCCATTTAGGCAGACCAACTGAGTGACTCTGTGTGCTGGAATCTTGGACAACATCCTCCCTGAACACCGATGCTTCCGAGTCCAAGCTTCAAACCCTCACTCACTGGGCATGGAGCACCACATCATCATGAACACTGCTCTTTCAAATCTCTTGTCCCCCATTCCTTAAAATCAGAAACCAAGCTCCAGTCACCACTCTATTTTCCCTTCAGAGAAGTAAGGAAAAAGATAGAATAAAATACTATATGTGCACAGCACACATCTATTCAAATAGAATTCCTTGTTCTTTCTCATACGGGAAGCCCTACTTTACCCATACTAATAAGAGATACCACAAGTTCAGTCCTCATATATATTTTGGACCTTATGTTTTTCCTTTTGATATTGGTATCCCAAGGCCAATGTCTTCATGGCTTTCTTAAAATAACAAGAATAACAATTATGTGGTCACGTAAAAGTCTGGATTTCCATAACCAGACAACATGGCTCTGGTTCAGATAAGGATTAAGACACAACCTCTTCCCAGGAATAAAAGCCCACACCCTCAGGGATCCTGACACGTCTCACGGGTGAAGAGCTCCTTTGCTCCATGGAGTTGTCCGAGTGCAAATGATGCAGGCACCCTCCAGGATTCATTCTGTTTTCTTCATAAATTCCCCAGTTCTAGTCACAAGGGACTCACTGGGTCAGGTTTCAGAGCCCAGGATGGGCCACCAAGTAAGTGCCTCACCCCAGGGAGGGTAGATTTTCTTGGCGAGCACAATGAGTCACTCCCTGAGCTACTCAACCTATACTCCTTCTCCATTTGTCCTCTTCACAAAGGCCACTGCACCCTGTTAGAGTCCTGTGCCTATATTTTATTTCAAAACAGAGAAAACAGTATTCCCTTCAATGTTCTACCTGCAGGGAAACTAAGTAACTCTTGCACCAAATCCAGAAAGCTGACAGCTACTTAAGTTTAACTTCATGGCTCAACTAGAAAAAAGAGAAGAGCCCAGGAGGTGTTGGGTTAAAAAGAAGTTTTATCTCCAGTCCTGACATGTAAGTGACATTGTGCTTAATGTACCTGCTGCTTTCTCGGAACACTGACATTCTGTGACAAGCTGCATGACTGACTCAGAGGCTGTTTTTGAAGACTTTGGGTCTCATGGAGCCAGATCAGAGAAGTGTTGTCAGGTGGGGATAAGAAGGCACCTCTGACCTAAGGCCGGCACACCTGCTTCTGTTCCTGGGAGAAGGGAAAACACATACTTGTTTCTTTTTTCGTTCTTTCATTTTCTTTCTTTCTGGAAACACATACGTGTTTCTTAAGTAGTAATTATCAACATTCTAAAGTAGACCAATGACTTCGGTATTTTTTTTTTGGAAAAGTGAAATTATCCTTCCAAATGAACACCTCAACTCACCTGTTCCTCATGCAACTTGAGTGGGGTCTGATTTCCTCCAGCTTCCAGGCCCCACCTAGAGGACACTCCTGCAGGATCCTGACAGCCCATTACCACCATCCCCAGGGAACACGGGGCACAATGCTGAAGGTGGGGGATGGCTCTGGGACTTTTTAGCACCACACCTGTGCCAGGGGTGGGGGCAGGAACCTGGAGGACCCTCTGGCACAACCCTGACAGCCCTTTACCACCAACCCCGTGGACAGGGTATAAAATGTTGAAGCTAGGGAACTGTTCTGGGGCTTGTTAGCACCACCACCAGTGGGGGGGTGGGGAACAGAGGACAAACTGCTGAACTCGGAGTTGCTGCTCAACTCAAAATGTCAGTGTTACTTGCACTGTGTCAGGGGATGAGAGGCACCCCACTGAAGTGGCAAACGGTGCTGTCTTTACCGCACTCTTCCTGGGGAACACAGGAAACGCTGAATTGTCTGCAACCTATCCCACAGAAGCTTGAGTGAGCTGGCGACCTGGAGTTCAGGGGTCTGGGGGATATGGCCAGTTGATGGACATTGGGCAGAAGAGACCCTCAAGGGAAAAAGAAAACTCATCTCACTTCCCACCATGAACTCGCTTCATGGGCCCTTCGAGGACCCTACCCCCCCCCCACCCCCACAACAGTGCACAGCCCACACTTACTGAGGCAGGATCTCTCCCAGCGCCCCTTTGCCTGCTGCACCTCCCCATTGTAGGGTAGCTCTGGGTCCACCTTCAGAGGACATAGCTCCACCCCCATGTGTTCACCGGTAGGGGAGGGTGGTGCCCTGAGCCCACTGGATGCCGTCCCTACCTGTACCTGGCAACCCGCCCTTACACCCGCACCTCCTTGCTTTTCCAGGTACTCCAGGAGGCGAGACCTCCTTTCTGTAACACCTGGCTCCATGGGGCAGGCATGGGCGGGTCATGGGCAGAGCCAGGGCCTCCCCCAGACATCTGGCCCCTTCTGGGGACCCCTCTTGCTGCAAACCACTCTCAGAGTAGCTCATTGTCACAACACTAACTTAAACATGAAGTCTCCCTAAAGCCTGGATACACTGTCTTAGTTCTTTCCCTGCACAATTTGACTAATGTAAGTCATAGTCATACCATATAAACACTATGATGGTTGGGAAGTAAGTAATCGTGGGTAAGGGGAAAGTTTAGTAATGTTTATAAGCATCATCTCACTTTATAGAAGAGGCTGAGCTGAGTGTTTTTAAATACTACTTCAGACCTGTCTTACAGCACACTCTGAACATACCAGAACCTGAATCACTATTTTAAAAAGATAATTCTTTCAGTAACTTTAATATCAGAAAAATATTATAATGTCTCTATTCTTAGGGATCTCTGTGTATCTTACTCTGAGGTCCTCCAGTCTTTTTCTTTTTTAAATATATTATTTGTTTATTTGACAGACAGAGATCACAAGTAGGCAGAGAGGCAAGCAGAGGGCAGGGGGGGAAGGAAGCAGGCTCCCAACTGAGCAGAGAGCCCGATACGGGGCTTGATGCCAGGACCCTGAGACCATGACCCGAGCCGAAGGCAGAGGCTTAACCCATTGAGCCACCCAGGCGCCCCTGAGGTCCTCAGTCTTAATGATCATGATAGGCAGAGGTAAAAGGCCAGCTGAATTCATTCCAGTTGACCACACAAAAAGAAAATCCTCAGATCTGAGAAGTTTCCAGATCAAGAAGACCAGAGATAAGAGGGAAATATTACCATGTATGGAATAACAAAGGATTTGGAGTCAGTTTGGGGATCCCACTTAGGTTTCTGATACTAAAATCCTCTGTGACTCCAATCATCTCTAAGCCCTTGTCTAACCACCTAGAAAATGTGACTAATAATATCTACATCATAGTTTAGAAGTTTAAGAGGGAGAATTCCACAAAGAGCTGGTGTGATGACTCTCAAGAGCAGGTGCTCAGGAAGCCATGATTACTATTTGGGTCTATTTCTGTTCCAGAGGAAAGAACACATGTTGAATCCATATTTCTAATAGATGACTCACAAGATGATTTCCAAACCTTAAGGAAGGTCAAGAACCTGTTAGTGTGTCATATTTCACTCAGAAAACATGCTGTTGGACTGGTGAGGACAACAATAGCACCATCATCACTAGGGATGTGGTGCTTCCCATTTCCATACAGTCATGTTGTCCCACTTAGCTCAGGGCCACCAGAAAGGGCAGTTTGGATGGTGGGCACCTTCATCACTAGGAGTGGGGAGCTTCCCATTTCTATATGGCCTTGTTGTCCCTCTTACCTCAGGGATACCAGAAAGGGTAGCTGTGGGGGGACCACAGGCCAAGACTGCCAGGTGTAGCTGGGGCAGGCAGAACTCTGACTTAAGGCTCAACTCTTGCCTAGCTAGTTATACTGCTCTTCACAGATAGAGTGCCATTATCTGCAAGCTCTGATGTAGGAAAGGTTGAGAATTTCCCCTGTGACTCCCTCTCTGACACTTAGGATACGTAGCAAAGTTACATTTAATTTTCAAACGTTGAGGAACATCCTGATTTTCTTTTCATTATGACTATGGACCAATTTCCCTGTGGTTGAAGAATATAATCTAGTTAATTTCAGGCTTTAAAATGTGTAGACTTGCTTCAGGGCCTAACATTTTGTCTACTTGGGTAAATGTCCTAGGACCACTTGAAAATAATGTATTCTGTACTTAATGTGTAATGTTTCATATATGTCAATTAGGTCACATTTGTTAACAATGTTTCATCTGCTTTTTCTATCAGATATTGAGAAAGGTATATTAAAATCTTCAAACAATGCTACTCTAGTCAACATTGCACTGGAGAATCTACCAAGTGTTATAAGGCAAGAGAAACAAAAAGAATAAGAATTGAGGGGATAATTGTGACTATTCACAGATAATATGAGGGTTTACATAGAAAATATAAAATAGGGGCGCCTGGGTGGCTCAGTGGGCTAAAGCCTCTGCCTTTGGCTCAGGTCATGATCCCAGGGTCCTGGGATCGAGCCCCACATCGGGCTCTCTGCTGCTCAGCAGGGAGCCTGCTTCCTCCTCTCTCTCTCTCTCTGCCTGCCTCTCTGCCTACTTGTGATCTCTATCTGTCAAATAAATAAATAAAATCTTTAAAAAAAAGAAAATATAAAAGTTTATAAATACACTATTAGAATTAAAAATGGAAAACTTGCAAATCTTAGAACCAAGAAAACAATCCAGAAAGTAGCCCAGGGGAAGAGATTTCTTATTTATGGAGGGAGGAACATAAGAATAATGTCAGACCTGTTCATAGAGGGTTTGCAAGACATATTCAGCATACTTAATGAGAAGAACATGCAGCCAAGGATACCTTAACCAGCAAGGCTGTCATTCAAAGAAGGAATAATACTTATTCTTCTGAAGCTGTTTCAAAAAATAGAAACAGAAGGAAAACTTCCAAACTCATTCTATGAGGCCAGCATTACCTTGACCCAAAAACCAGGCAAAGGCCCCATCAAAAAGGAGAATTACAGACCAATATCCTAATGAACATGGAGACCAAAATACTCAACAAGATCCTAGCCAATAGGGGCGCCTGGGTGATTCAGTGGGTTAAAGCCTCTGCCTTTGGCTCGGGTCATGATCCCAGGGTCTTGGGATCAAGCCCCGCATTGGGCTCTCTGCTCAGAGGAGAGCCTGCTTCCCCCTCTCTCTCTGCCTGTCTCTCTGCCTACTTGTGATCTCTGTCTGTGAAATAAATAAATAACAAATTTTAGGATTATTTGCTCCAGCTCTTTGAAAAATACCGGTGGAATTTTGATCGGAACGGCATTAAAAGTATAGATTGCTCTAGGCAGTATAGACATTTTTTTTAAAGATTTTATTTATTTATTTGACAGACAGATCACAAGTAGGCAGAAAGGCAGGCAGAGAGAGAGGAGGAAGCAGGCTCCCTGCTGAGCGGAGAGCCCGATGTGGGGCTCGATCCCAGGATGCTGGGATCATGACCCGAGCTGAAGGCAGCGACTTTAACCCACTGAGCCACCCAGGCGCCCCTAGGCAGTATAGACATTTTAACAATGTTTATTCTTCCGATCCAAGAGCATGGAATGGTCTTCCATCTTTTTGTGTCTTCTTCAATTTCTTTTATGAGTGTTCTGTAGTTCCTCAAGTACAGATCCTTAACCTCTTTGGTTAGGTTTATTCCAAGGTATCTTCCAGTTCTTGGTACTATAGTAAATGGAATCGATTCAAAGATAAACTCGAAATGGATAAAAGACCTCAACGTGAGACAGGAATCCATCAGAATCCTAGAGGAGAACATAGGCAGTAACCTCTTTGATATCAGCCACAGCAAATTCTTTCAAGGTATGTCTCCAAAGGCAAAGGAAACAAAAGTGAAAATGAACTTTTGGGACTTCATCAAGATCAAAAGCTTCTGCACAGTGAAGGAAACAGTCAACAAAACAAAGAGGCAACCCACGGAATGGGAGAAGATATTTGCAAATGACAGTACAGACAAAAGGTTGATATCCAGGATCTATAAAGAACTCCTCAAACTCAACACACACAAAACAGACAATCATATTAAAAAATGGGCAGAAGATATGAAAAGACACTTCTCCAATGAAGACACACAAATGGATATCAGACACATGAAAAAATGTTCATCATCACTAGCCATCAGGGAGATTCAAATTAAAACCACATTGAGATACCACCTTACACCAGTTAGAATGGCCAAAATTAGCAAGATAGGAAACAACGTGTGTTGGAGAGGATGTGGAGAAAGGGGAACCCTCTTACACTGTTGGTGGGAATGCAAGTTGGTGCCCACCTATTTTCAAAGGGGACTTAGTTTGTTTGTTTTCTCTATGTTTATGTGACACAGAATTTCCCTTATTCAATATTGAAACCCTCAATGGATTACAGATGAGATGTAATCATAGAGGCTCCTTTAGGAATTATGAGAACAATCTCAGGGTCAATACCCCTGTTCCTGCTGGGACACCACAGCCTGACCCAAGACAAGACACGGCTGGTTCCTCCTGTGGCCCACACAGAAACCAGGGAAATGCAGAAAGCTGGCAGACACACCACAGAGTGCAAACACATTGCTCACAACCCAAGGCCAGAGAAAAGTTTCACCTGACTCTGCTCCAAACCAGTCTCCAGGTCACGGGGCTCCACAGGGACAGAGACCAAATGCATGCAAGTCCGGGTGGGAGGATAGGCATGTGGGGAGTATGTGTCAGAGATGCAGGAGCTCCCAGGGGAGGACTCTGGTGAAGGAAACCCTATGAAGGCAGTGCTGGTCACACTCAGAGTGGCAGGTATGGTATGGGGACCAGCAGCCCTGGGGAGAATGTGAAGAACCAGAGGTCCAATGCAGGTCCCCTGGAGAGAAGGGTGACAGGCAGCTCTGTCTGGGAGAACAGTGAGCAGCACCCATCCCAGGCCACAGGTGCACCCATCACCTAGCAGTGCTTGGCCTCAGACTCAGCCCCAGAAACTCTGGTGTGATTTTTCACAGATGTATTGTCAGGAGTGTTCAGCACAGCAGTGATGGAGAGAGCAGGGAATGGAACAACGCTAATGCTCAAGAGGATGAATGGGATCCACAGTCCCAGTCCTCATGATAGAATGTCCTATAGCTACTGTCCCAGGGTCATCTAGGCACAGGATCTGGGAAGCCCCTCCTGAGACACCCCCTCCTGCCACCCTGTTCCTTGGAATATTCAGAATTGTTTGAGGAGGTGAAGAGGATCCGGGATGACAGCAGGGCCAAGGAGAAGGAAGGTCAGCACTGGGAGGACAGATAGATGTGCCCTGAGCCACCATCCAGGGCCCAGGCTGTGATGCCCTCAGACCTCACACCCAATAACGGATCCTGATGTATGGACCAGACTTCTGCTCTTTCACTCCCTCCTTCCCTACCTCATTTATTCACTGTCTCATTCATTACCCTCCTCTCCTTCCCCTCCACCCCTTCCTTCCCTCCCGCACTCCGTCACCCTCCCTGCCTCCCTCCCATCCCCCTCCCTCCTTCCCCTTCCTCCCTCTTTCTCATCCTTCTTCTCTCCTTCTCCTCTCTCCCTTCTTTCCATCCTCTTGCCTTCCCTCCCATCCCCCCTCCCTCACTCTTATCCTCCCTCACTCCCACCATGCCATCCTCCTTTTCTCCCCTCCCTTTCTCCCTCACTCCCTCACTGCCTCCCCCATACCTCCCTCCCTCCATCCCCTCGCTTCCTCTTTTCCTTCCTTCCCTCTTTTCCCTCCCTCCCTCCTTACCCTCCCACCACTTCCTCCCTCCCTTATGCCTCCTTCATCCAGCAGAAGATCTGGGATCCCTGCTCTGTACTGAGCACTGGAACACTCCCCCCAACCCACGTGGTCATGTCCACTGTGGGAGGTGACAGGGGGCAGTCCTCAGGGCTCCCAGGGGTGATGAGCACCAGGAATCCACTCCTGAAAACAGAGGCCCATTGCACAAAGAAAAGAATGGAAAGACCCATGCTTAGCACTTCCTCTAGAAAAATCTAGTCCTGGAAAGTGATGAAAAGGGATGCCTGGGTGGCTCAGTTGGTTGAGCGGCTGCCTTCAGCTCAGGTCATGATCCCAGCGTCCTGGGATCGAGTCCCGCATTGGGCTCCTTGCTCGGTGAGGGGCCTGCTTCTCCCTCTGCCTCTGCCTACCACTCTGTCTGCCTGTGCTCACTCTCTTTCTGACAAATAAAAAAAGTGCTCTGACACTTTTGTGTGTGTGTGTGATGAAAAGTAAATATATCCTAGACTTCATGCAATGTGAGTGCTAATGGCCCATACACCCTGATTCCTAGAAGCAACAAAGAGCAAATCATTCAGTTTCAACTGGGGGTTTGTGACACAACTTTTCTGACCAAATGGCAGCATTTCAGCCAACATCTTCAGGGACTCCAAGTATTCCCAAGGGTCTCTGTGATCCTCTGACTCTTCCATCAACCTCCTTGGGAAGCTCTGTCCTGTCGTCTTCCTTGTCTCCTGACTTTTCTGCGACCTTTCTGTGGTCTCCCCACCTCCCCCACCAGGGCCACCCTCACCAGGATTCCCCATGCCCCTTGGCTGAGTGCCCACATCCCACACTGGGCTCCATGAGCTCTGTGTTTTGTGCAAGGCCTGTATGCTCCCTCTGGGGTCACCTGGCATCTCCCTTGAAGTGGCCTGCACCTTCCTGCACTGGTCTCCTCTGATGAGTCTGTGAGGTCAGCCTGTGCTCATGTCACGAGCATGGAAGTGTGAGTCCAGAAGGTCCAGACAACCTGCTCCCAGTCCCAGCGTGTGGAGCCTGGGCCAAGAGTAGAGCCTGAGCAGAGGGGGAGTTGGGCCCAGGGAGCCTGAGGGAGGACATGGCACAGTGAGCCCCCAGGAGGAGAATGAGCACCGTGGGGGCCTGGCGCTCAGGCCTGCTGGGAGACCACATCCCACCCATACTGGATCTGTCCCCAGGGCTGGAGGTCGTCGGGATATCCACCCTCCCAGGATGCGGGCTGGCAGTGACTGGCATAGGAGGGGCACAACTGGTGCAGGAGAGAGCCCTCAGTTAGAGAGAAGGGGGCAGGTGCTCCCCCAGCAGCAAGTGCACTGGGGCGGTCTGAGGGGGCATCAGCGGACAGCAGTGTCTGCAGCTGGGGTTTCCACACAGACCCCCTCCTAAGGCTCAGGACAAGCTTGTCTGGGTGGCTTATGTCCCCAAACACAAAGTCTGGCCCAGGACCTCTCCTCAAGCTCCTACTCCCAATCCTTTGTACTCAGCTCAAGTACAAGAAATGACCAATAGTTTAGGTGGTGCTGGGCACACAGAGACATGTGATTTTCTGGCCCATGCTGTAATATTGTTGGCATTTTAAAGATCTCAGGCCTTTGATTCAAAAATGGTAGAATGCCAGGGACCCCAGACAACTTTCTGGGAACATGCCTCTGTGCCTTGTAGTCCTCCCATCCCACCAGCTCTGCTCAGAAACCCTCCAGACCACAGACCCACGGTCTTGGGTCCTCAGATGGCCCAGACAATGTACCTTCAAAAAGCAATCCAGATGGCACCAGGACACACTGCGGATTCCAATAAACTCCATCCCAGAAAGTGAGGGTACTGCTGGATAAGCTGTCTGAAAACAGCCAGGTCAGTGTTTCAGGAAGACACCAGAGGCACAGGAGTAACTGAGAAGCATCTGAAGGTCAGGTAGGGACAGTGGGAATCTCAGGTGGTTTTGCTCAGGGACAGCTCCCTTCCCCCTAAACGCTCAGTGTGATGGCTTCTCTGGGGGATGGGGGAGGGACCATGCCTGGAGGACCTGTGGCTCCACTGTCAGAGGTTGCCAACTTGATCTGTGCACAGGAGGGGAAACCCGGCCACACCCCCAAAGAATTTCTGAAACAGTAGCCATCTCAGTGGCAGCCAACCTGGGAGGTCAACCTTTCAGCTGCCTGAGGTGGGATCGAGCCACAGACCATCACAGTAGCCAGAAATGGAAGAAGGAGAACCAGTTCTTCATTTCAATAGTTTCTGATTTACTGGTTTATTCCTATAGTTAGTATACTTTGCAAGGCCTTGAATATGTTCTCCTCATGTTCTCTGCTGGAGAGGTTTTTGAAAAATATCTGGTTTATAGGTAAAATCATCCAGAATTGACCTTGGTTGGCACAGCCATGCTGGGAAAAGTATGGAGCTTCCCCCAAATACTAAAAATAGTACTCCTGTATGATCCCACTACTGGGTAGACATTTGCAGGAAATGAAGTCAGTTTCCCAATGAAAGATCTGCACACTCTCACCCAATCTTCCTGAGGAGGGGTGGCCACCATTTGCAATGAGGGCAGCTGTATGGAAAGTCATAGACAAACCTCCCCTGGATACAGGTGCCTCCCTGGAAAAGGGGCTGCCCCAGGGCTGGGATGTCTCCACAGCAGCACATTCAATGTCCTGGATACTAGGAAGAGATGGAGTACAGCACCAGGCCAGTGAGGGTCAGGTCACACCACCCCAAATATGACACCTTGGCAAATTAAATATAAAAACTGAAAGAATTTTGCATAGAGCAGAAGCAGGAAAGTCCCTCTGAACCCCAGCCTTTAGCCCTTCTTCCCTGAAGCAGGTCAGAATACTCCCATGTGGCACTTTCTCTCCCCAGACTACAGGGAGGACATGCTGATCACGAGAGTCAAGGAATTTAGGGCCACAAAGGCTATAGGAACAAACCTGGTTAAACTAACCTTTATCTTCCTAGTTACTTTTTTTTACCATTTACCAGCCCTGGCTCAAACCCCTGTGTCTCTCAATTCTTCACACATTTATTGCTTCTTTACCTAAAATGTAGAAGAACTGTCTTCTCCAATTGCCTGTCCTGGTCTCCATGTTCTTGTGAGGCTTCCACGAAAAAAACCAATACACTTGGCCACCTTTTCTCCTCATCTATCTTTGTCAATTTCCAGACCCAGCCAGAGACCTTAAGAGGAGTGGAAGAAAACTTTCCTCTCTTGCAGCCCTGGGTGGAGGGTGGTGGCAGGTGGAGTCAGGAAAATCCATCCCATCTTCCTGACCTTGGTTTAAACTGCCCTCTGTTGGGAAGCAGCACAGGACTGTGCATGGCTGGGGGAGCTAGGGAGAGGCAGGTGGAACCTGTAGGAAGCTACGTGACCCCTAGCTGGGGACTTGGTCCCACTGACAAGTTCAGGGTGTGATAATGAATATTATAATGGAACCATCCTGAATATCAGAACTTCCCCATCCCAGGCTTCATTATTGCTGCTCACTGTGGTTGCTACTATTGGCTTAGTGAATTTTCTGAACTAACTTTGTCAAGTCTGTGTTCTTTGTTATGTGTGGCCACTGAATCCCTGTGCTGTTAACTTAGTGGTCAGCCAGTGGCTGGGCAGAAAGGTCACCCATGTTTCTGAGCTATGGCTACAGATTGTAGGACCCCACAACCTCTTCCTCAGGTTTGAATAGTCGGCTCGAGTGGTTCATGGAACTCAGAAAAACACGTTACTTACTAGATGACCAGTTAATTCAAAGGACAGAACTCAGGAACAGGCAGCTGGAAGTGATGAGCAGAGCAAAATGTGTAGCAGAGGCTCAGAGCTCCCCCACTCTTGGAGTGAAAGAGGCCTTTACCCACCTCCACTCTGACCTTCATCTGTACTTCCTAACTGATGATGTCCCTCCTTCAGGCTCATCTGTTAACTCAAGTCAAAGGCCTGGCAGGCACCAAAACGACCCCTCAAGCAATAACCACTGCCTGACATCAGCAAGGCCCTGTGTAATGGACCCCAAGACAATGATTGACTGGAACTTTACTGACCTCCTGCACCTGCCCACCAACCTTTGTCCTATATTTTCCTAATATAAAAACCCAGGAGTGTTTTCAACACCTTGAGACCATGCCAGTCCTTGGAATTCCAGTGTCAGCTGCACTGAAATACATTCCTTTCCTGTGTCACCACCACTTATCTCTCTGTCTTTGGATCTGGGACACTGTGAATAGTGTAATATAGCAAGTCAAATATCAGTTCTTCCTTCCCCAGGGTTCACTGCTGCTTCTCCTCTCACTGCAGTTCTGCTGTTGGCTTAGTGACATTTCCGAACTGATTTTGTCAAATCTGTATCACTTTGTCATGTGTGGCCACAGAAGTGTCTGGTCTGTGAATGTAGTGGTCAGCTATCGACTGGGTGAGACTTCCTTAAACATCTGGAAACTGCCCTCCTTCTGAAAACAAAACAAAACACACACACACACACACACACACACACACACACACACCTTCCAATCTTTGCAGATGGGGAGGAGGGCTCTGAGTGTGTGGGTGTTGGGATACACCAGCCAGGCTGCTTAGCACTCTGCCTTGGCCTTCACTTCCTACTTGCCAAGTCTGACAATCACCAGAGGGCAAAGCCTAGGGCCTTCTCAGGTTGGCCCTGAGCAGGCACCCAGCCCATGCATGCAGTGTCCCAGAGGCTCTGGAATAGGTCAGAGCTTCCAGGCCCTTCTTTCCTAAAGCTCCTCATTACTCAACCTTTATTCTAGTGATTCTGTTTGGTTTCTATTTGCCCCAACTCTTATCCATTGCCCTAGGCAGAAGAGACTCACATATGCCTTTAAATGGTTTGGACATCTAATGTCCTCCAGTATCCACCTCACTACTCAGAGAGTTGGTGGAAAGCAACAAGTCACAGAGGAATCCAAGGATCTGGACTTGGTGTTTCCCTTTCCTGAGATTGGGGACATCTGTAAGAGGAGCAGGTGGCCAGATGGTTGGTGGGGGGTGCAGACACCTGTCGTGGACAGGACAGATGGGGTAGGTGAGGCCTTAGACCCCTGGGATATGTTCCTGGCATCTGGACTGAGCTGGTCTTCAAAGCTGCAGGTTGTTTGGGATGATCTTCAGGCTGAGGAGGAAAATGAAAGGAGCAGAGGAGACTGAGAAGGCTCAGAACAGACACATAAAAAATTGCTCAACCTCCCTCTATATGAGGGAAATACAAATCAAGACCATAATGAGATACCACCTTACACCAGTTAGAATGGCCAAAATTAACAAGACAGGAAACAACAAGTGTTTGTGAGTCTGTGGAGAAAAGGGAACATTTTTACACTGTTGGTGGGAATGCAAGCTGGTGTAATCACTCTGGGAAACAGTATGGAAGTTCCTCAAGCAAGTTGAAAATAGAACTACCCTATGACCCAGCAATTGAACTCCTGAGTACTTACCCCAATGATACAGATGTAGTGAAAAGAAGGGCCACCTGTACCCCAGTATTCATAGCAGCAATGTCCACAATAGTCAAATTGTGGAAAGAGCCTAGATGTCCTTCAACAGATGAATGGATAAAGAAGATGTGGTCCATATATACAAGGGAATATTCCTCAGCTATCAGAAAGGATGAATACCCACCATTTGCATCAACATGGATGGAACTGGGGGGGATTATGTTGAGTGAAATAAGTCATGCAGAGAAAGACAATAATCATATGGATTCACTCATATGTGGAACATAAGGAATAGAGCAGAGGACCACAGGGGAAGGGAGGGAAAACTGAATGGGAAGAAATCAGAGAGGGAGACAAACCATGAGAGACTGGACTCCGGGAACCAAAATGAAGGTTACAGAAGGGAGGGGGTGGGGGATGGGGTAGCTGGCTGACAGGTATTAAGGAAGGCACATGTTGTGATGAGCATTGGGTGTTACAGGCAACTAATGAATCACTGAACACTACATTAAAATCTACTGATGTACTATATGTTGGCTAATGAATTTAAATTTTAAAAATTAAATTAAAAAAATAAAAAATAAAACCAAGGCAGAAACCATACATAACTCAGAGGGCTCCATGTTCCTGGAGGCTGAACAGCCAAGGCCTCTGGCTTTCAGGGGACTGAAGGTCTGAGAGGTGGCTCAGTGCACCCCTGCCCCTGAAGCCCCATGGCCATGGCAAGGTGCATGGACTGGGAGGAAGACCCAACCAGAGGCCATCCTTGGCTCCATGACCACTGCAGGATCACTCCCAGCCCCACCAGTCTGTGTCTGTCTAGAATCAGGAAGAAAACCTTTTCCCTTATTTGTTCTTTTTAAAGATGGTTGCTCAGCATTGACACAGAAAAACATATGACATAAAACTGGAGCCATTCACAGCTGCAAATGACCCAGAAGTTATCAAAATGTAGTGATCACAAAGAGAGGACCTTGCTTCCCTAGGCAGGCCTCCTGTGTGTGGGTGAAGCTGGGGGCCCTGGGCATGCCTGTGTGGGTGGGGCTGGGCGCCATGGTCTCCCTCGAAGGGACAAAAGTAGGAACCTGCTCCAACAGCTCTGCCCAGGGAAGCACCCCCTGATGGAGACGGGGACAGCCCCTCATGAGTCCCAGATGTCCTGTTGGTTCTTGGGCATGGCCTGAATCTCAGCTTCTTCATGAAGCGGGGCGGGGGGGGGGGAGCAGTCCAGGTACCATGGATCCCACAGGTCCTCCAGGGGACAGCCCAGCAGCCACAGTCCCACAGGTCCTCCTGGGACAACCCCTCACGAGTCCCGGGTGCCCTGGTGATTCTTGAGCATGGCCCAAATCTCAGCTTCTTCATGAAGGGTGGGGAGGGCAGCCCAGTCGCCACAGGTCCCACAGGTCCTCCAGGGTTAACACCTTGGTGAGCTTGTGGTCCAGGAGATACCTTTTCAAGTGGATCTCATCATGCCACACAAACTTGATCCTATTGGCCAGGTTGACCCCCATCACCTGGTGACAGGCCAACGTCAGTCAGTGAACTTCCACTACCAACCCTCCAAAAAAGGCCCCCATGTAGTAAATATCAGCTGGTCCTTGGGGATGCAGGCCTGGGACTGTGGCCAGCACTGGTAGCTGATGTCTTCATGGGACAACTGGTAGGAACTGGGGTGCAGGGTGCCAAAGAGGGAGGACAGGATCTCCATGCCCACATGGTTGCAGAACTTCATGTCCACATCTGCACACACCGGGACATCCACCTCACAGAGGAAGCACTGCTCACAGGAGCGGCTGACCATTGCCATGTGCTGCATGGACACATCCTGCCAGTGTGGGGCACCAGGGACCTCGAGGTCCCAGAGGACCTCCAGCCCTCCCAGGGGGGCACACGGGCCCAGCAGCTGGTTGGTGATAACCTAGTAGGTGACCCTGTGTCCCACCATGATGGGCTTCTTTGCCCTCTGCAGGAACAGTTCCAGGAAGACCACCTATCTATAGGGATGAGGGACAAGGTGGGAGGAGGGTCACTGTCAGAGCTGGCAGGAGTACGCCAGAGCTGGGGGCTATGGACGTGTACACTTTCTTCAAGGGGGCAGGACATGGGCTGCTTTAAGCAACAGCCACTCTCCCAGCCTGTCCTGAGCAAGTCTGCTCATGGGGCCTCCCTACCTTCTGCTCCCAGAGATGGAGACCATCAGGACCCCATCATACAAAGAGAAACTTGAGAATTCAGAGTCAGGAACTCAACCCCACAGTCAGTATTCTGGAGCCAAAAACACTTCCCCTGTGCCAAGCCCCTAGGCAAATCCTTCAGGTGCCCTCCCCGGCCAACCTCCTGCAGGTCCTGTCCCCACCTGCCAGGAGTGTAGCACCTTTGGGCAAACCCCTCTTTTCTATGGCCTACAGCTGGCTAGAACCAGCAAGGCTGGCCTCCTGCCCCCACTTTGCTTTGAGTGGGCTGTCTTTGGCCCTCACAGAGCTGTCTCCACCCCCATAGGCTCCTCCTTGAAGGCTACTGGGCCTCTTGCTGACAAAGTCCACCAGTCAACCACTGCTATTCCTAGAAGCAGTCACCCTCGAACTCCGCCATGTCAGGAATCAGGTCCAGCCCATGGCCAGGGAAGGGGAAATAGGACTGCTGGAAGAAGAGGGGGCTTGCTTAGGTCCCAGCCATGAATCCAAGAGTGTAAGCTTCCAGGTCCAGGTCTACATCTCCTGGGCTCTGAGAAGAAGTCTTGTCTCTCTGAGGGGACTACCTGAGGGGACAGCAGCTCCCCCATTGTCAGCAAGAGTGGTGAGCCCCTCTGAGACTGATTTTTTAAAGGTTTTATTTATTTATTTATTTATTTGTTTGTTTATATATATGACAGAGAGAGAGAGAGACAGCTAGGGAAGGAACACAAGCAGGGGGAGTGGGAGAGGAAGAAGCATGCTCCCCGCTGAGCAGGGAACCCAACATGGTGAGGTTCAATCCCAGGACCCCAGGATCACGACCTGAGCCAAAGCAGATGCTTAATGACTAAGCCACCCAGGTGCCCTGAGACAGGTTTTTTTTCGTACAGACATTAGGCTCCTTGCTTGTGCCTGCCCCATACCTGGCAGCTTAGTAAATCGCTCACACAGGGAAAGTGGGCATTACATTTAAATAGGGGACAAGACCACACACAGCTGGCAGACATGAGTCAGGTCACCAGGGGACAAGTCCAGGTCTAGCCAACAGGGGAACAAGCCAAACATGAAGCAGGGGGAGAGAAGAGTGCTCCTGGCAGAGGGCAGAGAGGATGTAAAGGTCTGAAGTCAGGCCCAAGGCACATGTGGGACGACCACACACACCTGGGAGGCCCACGAGGGTGGGGGAATAGGGTGGAGAGGAAAGGCTGGAGAGGACAGGCAGCTGGGGAGCAGATTACAGAGAGGCTCAAAGGTTATGTTCTGAAAAGATCACTCTGCTGGTTACCGGAGAAGAATGGGCTCTGTACAGCAGATTACAGGGAGACCCTAGCCCTAAGCCCTAACTCTAGTCAAACATGCTCAATTTTGAGGACTGACAGATGTACTCTGAAATCACAAACAAGTCCATCATGCTGGCTTTCACTTCTTGCCCAGTATTGTACTGAAAGTTCTATCCAGAACAATAAGGCAAGAAATAAGGAATCCACATGTGAAAGGAAACAGTAGAACTAGGTCTATTCAGAAACCAGAGATGGCATCATCTTATATAGAGATCTTTCTAAAGAATAATTTTTAAAAAATGATTACAGCTAGTTCCCTAATTCCTCAAAGTCACAGGACAAAATATCAATATACAAAAATCTCTCTTATTTGTATACACTAGCAATGAATCATCCAAAAAGGAATTTAAGAAAACAATTTCATTTTAGGGAACATCAACATTGATGAAATACTTAGGAATAGATGTAATCAAGGTTACATGTTGTACGCAAAAAATTATAAAACATTGTTGAAAGAAAGTAAGGGAAACCTAAATAAATCTGAGGATACCCCATAGTGATGAAAAGACATACTATTGATAAGATGGCAACAGTACACAAAGCAATGTGGAAATACAATGGTTCCCAACAAATTTCACAAAGGCCTTTGGGAAGAAGTGCACAAGCTAATCATAACAGTCATATGGAATTTTAAGGGATCACAAAATAGCCAAAACATTTTGAAAAAGAAAATCAAAGGTGAGAGGTCACACTTCCAAAGTTCAAATCTTAATACAAAACAACAGTAAATAAAACACTGTGATACTGTCATAAAGGCATGCATGCATATACACTGAAACAAATAATACATTATATGTTAATTAATTGAATTTAAATTTACAAAAAGAATTTTTAAATAAATAAAAGAAAAAATTTTTAGAAGTACGTAACTTTATGGTCAACTAATCTTCAACAAAGCAGGAAAAATATACAGTGGAAAAAAGACAGTCTCTTCAATAAATGGTGCTAGGGAAATTGGACAGCTATGTATAGAAGAATGAAACTCGACCATTCTCTTATACCATACACAAAGATAAACTCGAAATGGATAAAAGACCTCAACGTGAGGCAGGAATCCATCAGAATCCTAGAGGAGAACATAGGCAGTAACCTCCTCGACATCGGCCACAGCAACATCTTTCAAGATATGTCTCCAAAGGCAAAGGAAACAAAAGTGAAAATGAACTTTTGGGACTTCATCAAGATCAAAAGCTTCTGCACAGTGAAGGAAACAGTCAACAAAACAAAGAGGCAACCCATGGAATGGGAGAAGATATTCACAAATGACAATACAGACAAAGGGCTGATATCCAATATCTATAAAGAACTCCTCAAACTCAACACACACAAAACAGATAATCATGTCGAAAAATGGGTGGAAGGGGCACCTGGGTGGCTCAGTGGGTTAAGCCTCTGCCTTCAGCCCAGGTCATGATCTCAGGGTCCTGGGATCGAGCCCCATATCGGGGCTCTCTGCTCAGCGGGGAGCCTGCTTCCCCCTCTCTCTCTGCCTGCTGCTCTGCCTACTTGTGATCTCTCTCCCTCTGTCAAAAAAATAAATAAAATCTTTTTTAAAAAAATGGGTGGAAAACATGAACAGACACTTCTCCAAAGAAGACATACAAATGGCTAATAGAGACATGAAAAATATTCATCATCTATAGCCATCAGGGAGATTCAAATCAAAACCACATTGAGATACCACCTTACACCAGTTAGAATGGCCAAAATTAACAAGACAGTAAACAACAAATGTTGGAGAGGATGTGCAGAAAGGGGAACCCTCTTACACTGTTGGTGGGAATACGAGTTGGTGCAGCCACTTTGGAAAACAGTGTGGAGATTCCTTAAGAACTTAAAAATAGAAAAAAAAAGAAAGAAATTAAAAATAGAGCTACCCTATGACCCTGCAATTGCACTACTGGGTATTAACCCCAAAGTTACAGATGTAGT
Organism: Martes martes; assembly: GCF_963455335.1. NCBI lineage: Eukaryota > Metazoa > Chordata > Mammalia > Carnivora > Mustelidae > Martes > Martes martes. The sequence continues at coordinate 85,495,598 of NC_137889.1, read as the reverse complement.
GAAAAGAAGGGCCATCTGTACCCTCAATGTTCATAGCAGCAATGGCCACAGTCACCAAACTGTGGAAAGAACAAAGATGCCCTTCAATGGATGAATGGATAAAGAAGATGTGGTCCGTATATACAATGGGATATTATGCCTCCATCAGAAAGGATGAATACCCAACTTTTGTATCAACATGGACGGAACTGGAGGAGATTATGCTGAGTGAAATAAGTCAAGCACGAGAGTCATTTATCATATGGTTTCGCTTATTTGTGGAGCATAAGGAATAACACGGAGGACATGGGGAGATGGAGAGGAGAAGGGAGTTGGGGGAAATCGGTGGGGGAGACAAACCATGAGAGACTGTGGATTCTGAGGAAATAACAGAGGGTTTTGGAGGGAAGGGGGGTGGGAGGTTGGGTGAGCCTGGTGGTGGGTATTGTGGAAGGCACATATTGCATGGAGCACTGGGTGTGGTGCATAAACAATGAATTCTGGAACACTGAAAAGAAATTTAAAATAAATAAATAAAAATTTAAAAAGTAAAGAATGCATTCAGATCAGTGGAATTTAACTGAGAGCTCAGAAATAAACCCCTTTATCTATGGTCCACTGAATTTTGACAAGGGTGGACAACATTACACTGGGGGGACAGAATGGTCTTTTCAACAAAGGGTGCTAGACAGTCAGCTATCCATGTACAGGGGAATGGAACTGGACCCTTACCTTACACAACATATAAACCTTAACTCAAAATAAGCTAAAGACTTAAATGTAAGAGGTTAAATTATAAACTCTAGAAGAAACAAATGGAGATAAATCTTCATAACCTTGGATTTAGCAATGCTTTTAGATCTGACACCAAAGCATAAGAAGGGAAAGAAAAAAATGATAAAATAATATCCTCAAAATTAAAAATCTGTCCCGGGTGCCTGGATGGCTCAGTTGGTTTACCATTTGACTCTTAATCTTGGTTCAGATCATGATCTCGGGGTCATGAGGTTGAGCCCCATGCCAGGCTCCACACTGAGTATGGGGCCTGCTTAAGATGCTCTTTCCTCCTCCCTCTGCCCTTGTCCACTTGCACACTCTCTCTCACTCTTAAAAAAGAAATGTAAAAAAAAAAAAAAGTAAAAATATGTGTACATCAGAAGATACTATCCAGAAAATAAAAAGACAGCACCCAGAATGGAAGGAAATATTTGTACATTATTTATCTAATAAGAGTCTGTTGCTCAGAATATGTAAAGAACTTCTACAAATCATCAAAAAGACAACCCCATTTTTAAAATGGACGAAGGACTTGGATAGACCCTTCTCCAGAGACATACAAATGGTGAACAGCACATGAATAGATGTTAAACATCATTGGTCTTTACGGAAATGAATATTTAAACCAATTACATGTCCTTTTACACAAGTAGAATCACTGATCAAGAAAACTAAAAATAACAAAAGGATATTGAGAAACTGAAACCCTTAAAACTTGCTTATGAAAAATGGTGCAGTCTACATAAAAAATAGTTTGGCATTTACTCAAATAGATCAGAGCAGAATTACCATATGGTTCAACAATTGTAGTCCTAGATATATACCCCCCAAATTAAAAACATTGGTTCAAACAAACAAACAAATAAAAATGTACAGGAATATTCATAGCAGTAGGGTTCACAATAGGCAAAAACCAGAAACTATGCAAATGTCCATCCATGGGGAAAAGATAAACAAAATGAGGTAGATCCATAAATGGCTATCTTGTTCTGCCCTATGAAGGAATGAAGTAAAATGGTTCATTTGTGTGGAAAAAAATATGGTGGTTCCTTAAAATATTAAACCCAGAATTCCACTGCAGCCTATATGTCCCCAAAAATTGAGAGTAGAAGTACCCATATTCAGAGCAGCATTTCTCACAACAGCCAAAAGGTGGAAGCTACAAGTGTCCACCAACAGATGAATGGGTAAACAAAATGTGGTTTATACACTATGGAATATGATTCAGCCTTAAAAACGAAGGGAGTTCTGACACAGGCTACAACACATGTTGAACCTGGAAGTCATTATGCTCAGTGAAATCAGTCAGTCACAGAAGGATAGATACTGTATGATTCCACTTGGATGGGGTGTCTGGGACACAAAGCTGGATGTGACTGCAGGGGGCTGAGGGGAAAAGACAATGGGGAGTTGGGGTTTCGTGAATACAGGTTCCCTCAGGGAGAATGAGAAAATTCTGAAGAATGATGTACAACCATAGGAACTCAGCTAAGGCCAGAGAATTGTGTACCTGAAATGTTTTAAAGGGTCAGTGTTCTTATGTTTAGTCACTGTGAAAAGTGAATGAAGGACTGATGCATGTCACAACCTGGAGGGACACTGAAAACAGCCCCAGTGACATAAGCCATATAGAAATACCACTCAGAGTGGGGCACCTGGGTGGCTCAGTGGGTTAAAGCCTCTGCCTTCAGCTCAGGTCATGATCCCAGGGTCCTGGGATTGAGCTCCACATCGGGCTCTCTGCTTGGCAGGGAGCCTGCTTCCCCCTCTCTCTCTGCCTGCTTCTCTGCCTACTTGTGATCTCTGTCTGTCAAATAAATAAAAAAGAAAAAAAGAAATACCACTCAGATTGGAGCCATCTGTGCTGCTTAAGTCCATCAAGTTTACCCAAATAAGGGAAAGTCCTGGAAGAAGTTCCAGAAGAAGAAAACTGGATCCCAATGGAGAAGAAAGACACTTCAGACCATTGGGCAGGTGGTGACAGCTGAAGTGGGCCTGTGGTCTGGGTTCAAATGTGGAAACCATCATGATTTCCTCACTTGAGGTTACATGGTGGTTCCACAGGACAGTGTCCCTGTTTGGAATAAAATGCACCAAAGTAGCCCTTGTGAAGTGGCAAATGTGGTAAAGAAATGACACCTGGGGAGTCTAAGTGTGGAGATAAAGTGTATTTGCGCTCCTGTGACAAGTTACTGCCGATTCGAAATCACTGCAGAGGAAATGACTCTTCCAAATATCCACGTTAGCACCACATCATAGAAGCAGAAAGGACATCAGACTTCGGGATGGAGGCCAAGCCCTCCCAGATCCAGTTCACCCACCATGGAGAGGCCACTCATCCTTGGAGGAAGCCGCATGTTAGCAAGAGACTCATGGGAAGATTAAATCGGGCGCCCCTGTGTCTTGGGTGCAGTAGAAGCAGTGGGATTTGGAATTCCAATTCTCCACAACACTCCACCACAACCTGGTTAGAACTGTGAAAAAGCATGAAGGGAAGCCTCAGTAAAGTGCATGGGGGATGCCAGAAGGGGAGGCTGGAAGGGGTGCCTGGCTCTCAGTGCCCACTACAGACCCCATATTACAATCCCCCACAGGAAAGACTCATCCATTCCGGGCCCCACAAGGGATGCTGGAGGGTTCATATACAAGAAATCCACCATCCCCACAGCTCAGCCGGTGAGAATCCTCCATCACCCTGAACCCCTGCCTTTCTCCAGTGGACTTTCCCTCCAAGCAACCCTCTCAACTTCTTCCTCCTTCTCCATGAAATAATGTTCCTCTCTTTTGTTTCTTACACTTGCCTGTGATTTGACCATAGCTTGCTCACCCCAGATTGCAATTCTCTGCTATGCCCAAAGAAACCCATTTTGCTAGCCAAATACCTGGGAGCTTGAGTTTAAGGCAAACAGAACTAATAAATTCAAGAAACTTGCAAGGAACAAAATCAATGTACACAAATTAATTCCATTTCTACGTGTTCTGAAGGAGCCATCAGAAAGAGACTACGGAGAATAATCTCATTTACTACTGCATCCAAAAGAACAAGATACCTAAGAGTCCCCTGAACGAAGGAGGTGACAGACCTGTCCTCTGACAGCTGTGAGACACTGATGACAGACATGGAGGGAGACACACGTGATGTCTGGGAAGACACTGTGCTCAGGGAAGAACTGACACTGGGAAAATACTTACTGTCCCCAAAGCTGCACTGTCGCTCCCAAACTTCCAGACTTCGGACCAACCATGAAGTGTGTGTGAACACAGGAAGGACCCTGCAGGGCTGGGGGGCGGGGAGCACAAGAACCTAGGTGGGCGGCAGCTCCTTGACTGCAGACTGTCTGAAGAGCCCCAGGAACCAAATCCGCGTGCTCACAAACACATTCACAGGACCCGGGGCACACATCCAAGCCCAGAAATGGGAGACCCCACAGCCCCGCGCACAGCACCATGGGAGGCCATGTCACCACACACAAAACCACGGAAGTCCCAGTGTCTACACAGCACGGCCCTTCCTCCATGGGGTCCTGAGACCACACACCCCCTCGCTCGTCTCTGCTCAGGCGGCTTCTCCTCCAGCGGCCTATCCTGAGGAGGCTGAACTGCTGTCAGTGTGGACGTAGCCCCACGTCCTCTACAGTGGGTCCTGTCAATGTGGATGTGGACCCACATCCTCTCCAGCTTGTCCTATCAGCGTGGGAGTGGTCCCACATCCTCCAGAAGTCTGCACAGTGGGTCCTGAGGAGGCCAGGCTCCTGTCCCAGCTGCAGCTGCACAGGCCAGGCTCAGGGCAGGAGCTGGGGTCCTGCACCCTTGGCAGGCAGTGGAGGCAGTGCAGGACTAGGGGAGCTCACCCTTCAGTGGAAGCACCTGCTCCCTCCAGGGGTCCAGCTGAAGCCATTTCATTCTGGAAATTCAAGCTGCATGGAGCCCAATATCCCCCAACTTCTCCAAAAATAGCTAAGGAACAGTGAATTGGAAACAATATGGAATGACAACAGTCCCTGATCCAAACAGTGGCACCGAACATGACCATGGCTCTGACGCAGACCCACACTCTGACCTCAACTTGGCCTCAAGCCTGGCCCTGACCCCATTCCAAGAACCTAACCCTAGTCCCCAACCCAAACAATGTTCATAAGAATCAAAAGGTAGAAACTGCAAATATCCATCAGTGGTGAATGCATAAACAAAGTGTGGTGAAGGGTTTGAATTTGGGTTCAGGTTCAGGTTTCAGTCAGAGTTCTAGATCAGGTTTTGGGTTTAGGGTCAGGGTGAGGATTTAGAGTGAGGGGCAAGGGAATAATTAGAGTTCAGGGCTTTAGGTTTATGATTTAGGATTCAAGACTCAGGGCTTCGGGATTAAAGTTCCAGGTCAAATTTGGGGTGTGGGTTCATGCTGGGATTTGGGTTCAGGGTTCATGGCTCAGAGTTCTGGTTTAGGGTTTGGGTTCATGGTTCAGGGCTTGGATCCAGGGCTCAGGTTCAGAGTCTAGGTTTCAGGTTCAATTTCAGGTTTGGGATTCAGGGTTCCAGTTTGGGCTTTAAGGTCAGGTTAAGTTTTCAGTGTTAAAGTTAGGGTTTAAGGTTAGGTTTAGGGATGACACATTTTCTTCAGTTGTCATTATGGACAGAAAATTTCTATCTGAACTTTCTAAATCTGGAATGTATTTCATTTGGGTGTCAGGAGCTGGTTTAGAATTTAAGATCTCGGTAACTCCCTACTGACAGCATTCTGATCCTAGGGTCTCCCAGTCACCCAGAATTCATTTTTGTCTTGGCTTAAACATACCCTTGGCAGAGAAGGGCAAGTTGCTGCCAAAGTTGGGATGACTTCACAATGGTAGAGGTGTGAATCCAAATATTGTGGAACTGTTCATGGAAAATGAAACAGGAGACAAATATTTGGTCAACTCCTGATTCTTCCACAATAACAAAGACCATGTTCCAATAGAATCTGATAATGTTCTCTAGGAAGGTCTATGGCACTCATTACCAGTACTGAAAGAGGGGCCCCTCCCCTGCTTTAAACTGAGAATCACAGCAGGATCTTCCTACTTTGTGTCAAAAACAAAATTTTATCATTTGGCTGTTCCAGTGGATAATTTGTGGAATCACTGACAATATTTTCTTTTCTCAAATCCTCATCAACACACAGGTAAAATGGAGGCAATGTTGTAATGCACTGCTCATTGGAATACTAAGTACAAGGAGGGCTACTAGAAGCAATAAAAAAGATATCAAATATGAAACTCAGAAAAACCACGCTTGATGAGCACTTAATGAGGATTCCTAACCATAAGATCTAACATCTCATCCTATGGAATTCACCCATAAAAATCATCAATAACAATAGCCTGCTGACCACTGTAACCACCTCACCATTAACCTCTAGGCTTATAATACACACTCCAACCATTAGAGACACACTTCTCAGCAGCAGAACAGGAATTGCCCACTCCCAGTGAACCAATTCTTAGTGAAGTCAAAAAAAATCCCACTCCTTGGAAATCCCAGCCATTAGGACAAAATCACAGAAACCACACCCAGAACTCAATAAAGGACAGACATCTCATGAAGCGGATGCTGCAGATCACCACCACTCCCAAGAAGTAACTCTACAGTGGACTCCAGATCTGTCCCCTTCCCAGGATTTCACGAGGCACTGCATTCTTCCAATACTCCATCCTCAGAACAAAACTGTGAAAGGTCGTCATCAGTTCTGTGTGCAGGCTCACAGTGAGCCCTATGAAAGCCAGACACCTTCTTGAGAGCACCCAGCCTCCCACGTCTATCCTAGCAGGTGGAGGGTGCTGCTCTCCCTGACTTCTATACCAACTAGAGAATTCTTAGGAAAAGTCTTGCCATACTCCATGCAAAATGCATATTCTTCATCTGCAAAATGATGGACGGTGAAACACCACGGATTCCCTGCACCTTCTTGAACCTAGATAAGTTGGAGATTCACCTTGGCCAGAGCTATTTTCCCCAACCACCTACACACACACACACACCCTTCCCTTGTGCACTCCAGACCAGTTTCCATCCACTTTGCTCATTCTCAGCCATTGTCTCTTCAGAGTAGTACAATAGTACTGAGGTGCTAGGTGCTAAGCCTGCACCTTGGACCCATTTACATCAGAAATTAATACTTGTTTTATTAATAGATGCATCCCAGAAGATCTTGCCACCACAGCCATTAGAAAAGTCATTACAACAGAGGTCCTAACAACCTGTGCCAAACTCCACAGTGCCACTCCCTGGCTCCAGGGGTTGGTTCATCCTTGGCCATGTGACCTGGTTCCAGCCAACGAGGTGGGACCGGGTGAACCTCGGGTCTCAGCCTGCAGAGCCAAGCATGGGGTGGACCTCCCAGGTCAGGGGTTTTTCCATTACAACTGCTGAAGTGGCCTAGGCCAGGCCCATGCCAGTGCCACAGATGGCCCAGGAAGCCAGGTTCTCTATAACATTGCTGAAGGCTGTCAGACTCATCCTGAAGGCCATGCTAGATGAAGCCCATGAAGCATATACTAGATCCTCCACTAACTCAGGAGAACCCTAAATGTGCTCATGGTCTTGGCCTGAACAAGATGACCATCTGTGTGATATATGACCTGCAAGATATACCCACCAGGCAATGAGGACATACTCAGCCAAACAATACTTACATGGAATTCAACCACAGACAAACATTTTGTGGGAAGCTCAAGGCCTCCAGGGAAAGGTGGGAGAATTCCTGAGGCCTTAATTATTGGCCAATCTCACCATCATCTTTTTTTCCTTTCGAGTGGTGGGGCTGGGGTCAGGCAGGATAGATTCCAGTGTACTCCCAATATGCCACTGGAAAAGTGTACTCCCACTCTGCCTTTGGAAGAGAAGAGCCCTCTCCCCCATCATCCATCATGTGCAGATCTGGGATGTAGGAAACTACCACCCATGGGCCAAATGGGACCTCCCCCTGTGTTCTGTCAATCAAGTGTGGCTGGAACTTTAGTTATGGATGGTCTGTGGCTACTTTCAAGCCACAATGGAAGAGTGGAGTCATTGTCAGAGACACCACATGGACTGCAACACCTAACAGAAAATCTTTACAGAAGACTTTACAGAAAAGTCTGTGCCAATCCATAGCTCAAAGATCCTAGGATCATGTCACTTCTTTGAGTAGAATGTAGCACCTTCTGGGTAAAATCTGATTTCACCCCCAGAGGTGAGGACTTCCATCCTTTTAACCTGAACTCCATCTCCATCCTCCTCTATTTATGCTTTGAATGGCACGTCTACATGCCTGTGGCCCAATGGGAATTCAGTTTAGTTTACATGGTAGGGATGCTCAGAAACGGAGGTGTAAGTGTGAACTTGTGAGTGTGAGCGTGTGTTTTCTCTTTATTAGCCACAGTGTGCAAGTAGAACACAACACAGTAGTATGCTTTCTGTCCCACAGAAACAGCCATGCAATGTGTTTCCATAACGGTCTCAGAAGGAATCCACCTTCATAGAATAAACTTCATCTGGGAGGACTCCCAAATCCCTTGTCCTGGACACTATGTTCCACCAATGCCGGGGACACACAGAGGAACAGAGACTCCCCCTGCCCATCAGGATTTTGAAGGACACCTGCTGTTCCAGGACATAAGATCCAGTAACCATTCATCCACCTGTCATCCAGCCAGGCATCTGCGAAAGAGATCCACTCCAAGCAGAAAAGACAGACTGAGAGACAACAAAAGATAGCCTTTTGTGACAAGTGCCACTTGTTACAGGAGGACGGGGAGTGTACAGGTTTGGCCAGACCTGGGGATAGGGAGACCAGGAATGTTCCAGGAGGGTGATCATAGCTATGTCACTAGAAGGGATGCTCAGAAAGACGGGGTGTGCAGGATTGGCCAGACCAGGGAGCAGGAGGACCAGAAGTGCTCTAGGAGGATGTTACAGCTGTGCCCTTGTGTGGCTACACATGTCAGTGTGACTGGGCATTGGCCAGACTGGAAATGACAGGGCAGGTGAGGGATGGTGTCCCTAAACTGTCTTCTGCAAAGCAAAAGTTCACTAATGAAATTTCTTTCAGTACAATTTCACTTCACAGACATTTGTGAGTCCCTAAAGCTGATTGTGTAGAACACGAAGTACGTAGTTTGCCATTTCTTTCAAGCCTGAGGTGCTGGGGGCAGAGCACACTTGATATTTCTTTTTGCTGCTTTCAGAGTATGATGACTTTTCCCACCTTCATCTCTGACCCAAGGACAGGGAACAAAGGCAACACAGACCTACACCTCAAAATGTCATCAGAAACCTGCAAACCCAAGTTCTCACAGGAGCTAAAGGTTCAGTACCACAGTGACAGAAAGGGGGGGCAGATAGCAAGGAACCAAAAGAATACATCATACGCATGTGAGCAGGCCCACTTCTCTACCTGCTGGAATTAAGTCATGCCTAACAGGATGGAGTCATACCTGCACCTGGTCTGTCCGTTTGCTGCCCTTGAGCAGAACAGAGAATGTGCTGAGATGGGTGTGGGCATCAGGAGGAGATGGCCAGCTGGCCATAAATGCTACCTGCCAAGTACCTGTAGGACCAGCTCCTGGTCCTCAGCTAAGATGAAACAATAATTATGTTTAGTTATCTATTTCCTGGTACAAGTAATGTCCTCAGTGCCTTGGTGACTATATCCTCTCCCGTCTTATTTTTTAAAAACACCTTAAGCAGGTAAGATTGACGTACATAATCTGTCCATAGTTAATGTATGTAACTTGACCCTGACCCTAACCCTAATCTCTAGTTAAGATATACTCGATTTAGAATATTGCTCATAAATTAGAGGATGGTTTTTAGGAGCTAAGGAATTCAGGGACCAACCTTCTTCTGTCTTATTCTCCCTTGAATCTGGTAAATCAGAACACATTCAGCAATGTGCTATCTGGAGAGTGGCCACACGGGGGCAACAGTGAGTAAATATTGCCCCAAACCCCACTGCAAAGCCAATTCCTCCTTCATCCTGTCAAATCGTGTTCATTCAGTGTTTACAGGTTATTGTATAGATTATGAAAAGTGTGACTTTGATGACTTTTTAAAAAACCAAACTACTTATTTCAGCCTGTTAAGAATAGAAGATGTTTTCTAAAATCTTGGAGTTGCCTAGCAGATGAAGGCCAAAAGGCTATTACTATTGAATCTATTCAGGTCTATTTAGGAAACAAGGATGAATTCTATTCCACGTCTTTTCAGGACTAATTTATGTCAACCAGCAGCACTGAATCCACACAAAGTAGTGCAGCTCAGAGGAGAACAAAGGAGAATCAACAGCCTCCAGAAGCAGAGAAAGAGCCACACCCAGGAACAAAGACATACCATGAACACTTGGCTCAGGCCAATTTTCAGTCTGGAGCTAGAATGTCATTCTCATTAACTGGAAGAGTTAACAATGTTAACATATCCACCATACCCAAGGCAACCTGGAGAAAGAAGAAGAGAAAGAGAGTCCAAGATGGCAGAGGAGTATGACACCTTCATTTTATCTGGCACAAAGAATTTAGCTAGAGAGCTATCAAACCATTCTGAACACCTGCAAACTCAAGCAGAGATCCAAGAAAAGAGTAGCTGCAACTCTAGAAACAGAAAAGTAACCACTTTCCCCAAGGTAGGGGGTACAAAAAAGTGAGTCTAAGCTGATAGGTGGGAAGATAAACCCTGTGGGGAGAGAACCTCTGTCAGCCTGCTACTGCCAAGTGCTAGGGGCAGCAGAGCACAAAACTGGAACTTTTAGAAGTCTTCTCTGGTGAGGGATGACACTCTGGCAACTGGGTAGGTGGTGGAACCCTCGATGGGACAGTGTGGTCTCAGGATTCTTGGGGTCCCAGGAAGACCAAGGGCACTTGAGGGCAGCAAAGCTCCCAGGTATCAGAGCAGGGAAGCCGGATGCAAAGAGTAATCCCAGGAGTGGACTCTAAGCTGGAGCTTGCCATAAACTGTGATCCACAGCACAGTCTGGCTACTGCTCTTTGAGAAGGGGCCCAAGAAGCAGAACAACTGGGGAGAGTCCCCTTCCTCCCCCAGAAGGAGTGGTGCCTGAGCATACTGCAGGAGTCTGATGTGTTTGGAGATTCCAAACTGAATTATGTGTCAGAGACAGAAATGCTTGGTCACAGGTCTGGTGAGCATGGAGTGTGGACAGAGACCAGGGAGACATGAAGGACTGACTACTTTTCTGTTAGAGAACACTGAGGAATGGGGCCCTGAGCTCTCAGCTCCAGGCCAGAGATAGAGAGACTACCATGTTTATTCTCATCCCAAAAGATTGGGATCATTCCCTGCATATTTTCAGACCACAATGCTTCGAAAATGAAACTCAATCACAACAGGAAAGGTGGAACGAAACTCAAATACATGGAGGCTAGAGAACATCCTACTAAAGAATGTATGGGTCAACCAGTCAATTCAAAATGAATTTTAAAAATTCAGGGAAACATAGGAGATTTAAAACACAACCATTCAATATCTTTGGGATGCAGCAAAGGCAGTCCTAACAGGGAAGTATACAGCACTACAAGCCTTTCTCAAGAACCAAGAAAGGTCTCAAATGCACAACCTAACCCTACACCTAAAGGAGCTAGAGAAAGTGTAGGATAGAAAGCCTAAACCCAGAAAAAGAAGAGAAATAATAAAGATTAGAGGAGAAATCAATGAAGTAGAAACCAAAAGAATAGTAGAACAAATCAACAAAACTAGGAGCTGCTTCTTTGAAAGAATTAATAAGATTGATACACCCCTGGCCAGACTTCTCAAAAAGGAAACAGAAAGAACCCAAATCAATAAAATCATGAATCAAGAAGGAGAGATCACAGCCAACACCAAAGAAATACAAACAATTATAAGAACATAGGATGGCAACTCTAAGTCAACAAATCAGACAGTCTTGAAAAAATGGGTGCATTCCCAGAAACATAGAAATGACCAAAACTGAACCAGGAAGAAAAGACTAATAATCAGAAACTAAATTGAACCAGTCATCAAAAATCCCCCAGGAACAAGAGACCAGGGCCAGATGGCTTCCCAGGGGAATCCCACCAAACATTTAAAGGAGATTTAATACCCCTTCTTCTGAAACTTTTCCAAAAAATAGAACTGGAAGGAAAACTTCCAAACCCTTTTGATAAGGCCAGCATTACCTTGATCCCAAAACCAGACCAGGACCCCACCCAAAAGGAGAATTATAGACCACTATCCCTGATGAATATGGATGCAAAAATTCTCAACAACATACTAGCCAATAGGATCCAACAGCCCATTAAAAGGATGATTTACCACGACCAAATCGAATTTATTCCTGTGCTGCAAGGGTGGTTTGACAATCGCAAATCAATCAATGGAATCCACTATATTAATGGAAGAAAGAACAAGAATCATAAGATCCTCTCAATAGATGCAGAAAAAGCATTTGACAAATAAATGCATCCCTTCTTGATCAAAACTTTTCACCATGGAGGGATAGAGGGTGCATACCTCCACATCATGAAGTCCATTTATGGGAAACCCACAGAGAATATCATTCCCAATGGGGAAAAACTGAGAGCTTTTCCCTTCAGGTCAGGAACATGACAGGGATGCCCATTCTCATCACTATTGTTCAACAAAATACAGAATTCCTAGCCTCAGCCATCAGACAACAAAAAGAAATAAAAGGCTTCTGAATCAGCAAAGAAGTCAAACTCTCAACCTTTGCATTCAATAGGATACTTTCTGTGGAAAACCCAAAAGCCTCCACCTCAAAATTACTAGAACTGAAAGAGAGATTAAGGATCTCTTAATGTATAATTGTATAATTGTACCCAAAACCATAAGATACTTAGGAATCCATCTAACCAAAGAGGCAAAGGATCTGTACTCAGAAACCCATACCATAGTCATGAAAGAAAAGGAGGAAGACAAAAAGAAATGGAAAAACATTCCATGCTCATGGACTGGAAGAACAAATATTGTGAAAATGTCTATGCTGCCCAGAACAATCCACATATTCAAAGCATACCCTATCAAAACACCATCCACATTTTTCACAGAACTGGAATAAATAATCCCCAAATTTGTATGCAAGTAGAAAAGACACCAAATAGCCAAAGGGATGCTGAAAAAGAAAACCAAAGCTCTTGGCAACACAATTGCAGACTTCAAGCCCTATTTCAAAGCTGTGATCATCAAGACAGTACAGCACTGGTGGGGTGCCTCGGTGGCTCAGTGGGTTAAGCCTCTGCCTTTGGCTCAGGTCATGATCTCAGGGTCCTGGGATAGAGCCCCACATCAGGCTCTCTGCTCAGCGGGGAGCCTGCTTCCCTCTCTCTCTCTGCCTCTCTGCCTACTTGTGATCTCTGTCAAATAAATAAATAAAATCTTTAAAAAAAAAAAAAAAGACAGTACAGCACTGGCACAAAAGTAGACCCATAAATCAATGGAACAGAAATGAACACTCAACTCTAGGGTCAATTAATCTTCCTCAAGGCAGGAAAGAATATCCAATGGCAGGTGTGGGGGGGGGGGGACTCTCTTCAACAAATGGTGCTGGGAACATGGGACAACCATATGCAGAATAATGAAACTGGATGATTGCCTTATACTATATACAAAAAATAGACTCCAAATGGATGAAAGACCTCAATGTGAGACAGGAATTCATCCAAATCCTTGAGGAGAACAGAGGCAGCAACCTCTTTGACATCAGCCACAGCAACTTCTTGCTAGATACACCTCCAAAGGCAAGGGAAACAAAAGCAAAAATGAACTGTAGGGGTTTCAAGATAGCAAACTTTTACACAGCAAAGGAAAGAGTCAGCAAAATTAAAAGACAACAAACAGAACGAGAGAAGATATTCTCAAATGACATATCAGATAAAGGCTAGTATCCAAAATCTAGAAAGAACTTACCAAACTCAACACCTGCAGGAAAAAATGATCCAATCAAGAAATAGGCCAAAGATATGAACAGACATTTCTCTAATAAGACATCCAAATGGACAACAGGCACATAAAAAACTGCTCAACATCCCTCAACATTAGGAAAATACAAATCAAATCCATAATGAGATTCCGCCTTACACCAGTCAAAATGGCTAAAATGAATGTCGTCAGAAATGACAGTTGTTCATAAGGATGTGGAGAAACAGGAACACTTTTATGCTGTTGGTGGGAATGCAAGCTGGTGAAGCCACCCTGGAAAACAGTGTGAAGTTTGCTCAAGAAGTTGAAAATAGAGCTATCCTACAACCCTACAATTGCACTGCTGGATATTTACTCCAAAGATACAAATGTAGTGATCTGAAGGGGCACCTGCACCCCAATGTCTATAGCAGCGATGCCCACAAGAGCCAAAGTATGCAAAGAACCCAGACATCCATCGACAGATGAAAGGATATATATGGATATACATGCCACTGAATATTATGCAACCAGCAAAAAAATGAAATCTTGCCATTTGCAATGACATGGATGGAACTAGAGGGTATTATGCTAAGTGAAATAAGTCAATCCGAGAAGGACAATTATCATATGATCTCACTGATATGTGGAATTTAAGAAACAAGACAGAAGATCATAGGAGAAGGGGGGGGGGAAGGAAGGAGGATGAAACCAGAGAGGGAGTCAAAGCAAAAGAGACAATCTCAGGAAACACACTGAGGGTTTCAAAGATTTTATTTATTTATTTGACAGAGAGATCACAAGTAGGCAGAGAGGCAGGCAGAGAGAGAGTGGGGGAAGCAGGCTCCCTGATGAGCAGAGAGCCTGATGTGGGGCTCGATCCCAGGAACCTGAGATCATGACCTGAGCTGAAGGCAGATGCCCAACCCACTGAGCCACCCAGGAGCCCCACAAACTGAGGGTTTCTAAAGGAGAGGAAGGTGAGGGAATGGGGTGGCTGGGTGATAGGCATGGGGAGGGTATATGCTGTTGTGACCACTGTGTGCCGTGTAAAACAGAAGGATCTCAAACCTGTACCCCTGAAACAAATAACACATTATATGATCATAATAAAAAACAAGTGAAAGAAAAACATTTAGAATACAAATGTAAACTAAGTAAAAATGAATAATCTCATTGATAAGAAAGAAGAAAGAAGGAAAGAAAGAAAGAAAGAGCAAGCAAGCAAACAAGCAACTAAGCGACCTGGAGTAACCACACTCCAATTTCAAACTAGATGACAAAGCTGTTGTCATCAAAACAGTATGGTACTGGCAAAAAAACAGACACTCAGGTCAATGGAACACAACAGAAAGCTTGGAAACTGATAATCATACTACTTTTGGCAAAGATTATTCATTCTTATATTAAAGGTATGTTTAAACTTAGCTCTGATAGGATTATTAACTCTGAATGGGAATTAATAATATTTATGTCCTGTTCCAACGTTTGCTTCCAATAAATGCATTTTTAAAACCTGCTGTTTTATATACATATATATTATAAAATAAGGATGATTTAGAATCCACACTTTTAGGAAAAATTAAATGCACCTTAATAAACTTACCACAGAAAAGGAATAAAGATATCCATCATCACAACTGAGAACATCACAAAAGAAGTCAATCAGACACGATCTGGTATCTGATGGAAGAATATAATACTACTTAAGCAGTTCTGCCCAAATATTCAACATGTTGAAAGCTATAGATCCTACTACTCATTTACAAAAACACAGTTTTCAGACTTAAGTCCTAAGTACGAAGATGGTACGAAGATGTTGCCAATGAAGTCCACAATGCATATGACTGACAGGAAAAATATTTTCCAACAAATAAATGGTAAGACCAGAAGGAAGGAAGGAAGGAAGGAAGGAAGGAAGGAAGGAAGGAAGGAAGGAAGGAAGGAGAGAAAGAATAGAAAGAAGAAAAAGAGAACGAAAGAAAGAAAGAAAGAAAGAAAGAAAGAAAGAAAGAAAGAAAGAAAGAGAGGGAAGGAGGGAGAGAGGGAGGAAGGAAGGAAGAAAGAAAGGGAGAAAGAAAGAAAGAAAGAAACCTCAGAAACTAACCCACACATGTATGGTCTTAACTTATGACACAGCAACAGAAAATATACAATGGGGAAAGGACTGTCTCTTCTGTGAATGGTACTGGAAAAACTGGACACTAAATGCAGAATGTGACTTTCTTACACCATACATACAAATTATGAATGGATGAATGACTTGAACATAAGAACTAAATCCATAAACCTCCAAGAAGAAAACACAGGTAGTAAGTTTATCAATATTGGTTTTGGAAAAGCACATTTTACATCAGAAACAAAAAGCAAAGGCTACAAAAACAAAAATAAACTAGTGGAAGGACATCAAACTGTAATTTCTCCATGACAAAGAAACCATCAAACCCTGAAAGGCAACCTCCCCAATGAGAAAAAATATCTGCACAGCCTATGTGTGAGAAGAGGCTAATATCCAAAATACACAAAACACTCCTTCAAATCCAAACAAAAACTGAGTAAAAAACTGGGGAGAATATGTGAATAGATACTTTCCAAAGATGGCGTACAGGTGGCCACCAGACACAGAAAAAATTGTTCAACATCATTAATTGTCATCAGGAAAACATAAGTCAGAAGCGCAATCAGCTATCACCTCACAACTGAGGGAATGGCAATCATACCAGAGACAGACACCAGGTGTGGTCAAGGGTGTGTACACAAAGGGACCCTGTGCACTGTTGGTGGGAGTGGAAATTGGTATGGCCACTGTGACAGATGCTGCAGAGGTTCTGGGGAAAAAATGAACACAACTACCACATGACCCAGTAACTGCTCTACTGAATATTTCTTTGGAGAACACTAAAACACTCCCTCCAAAAGAGAGATGCACTCTCATGTTCACTGCAGCATTATTCAAAATAACCAGACATGAAAACATCGACCTTGAGAGCATTAGCTAAGTCACTCAGACACAGAAAGACAAACACCAGAGGCTCTCATGGACATTCCACATGGAATCCAAAAAGTACTGAATGCACACATGCTGACAACAGATTGGTGGTTGCCAGATTCAGGGAAGGGGGGAAAGGGGTGAAGGTGGTCCAAGATGCCATATTTGAGTAATAAAATCCGCAAGTCATAAAATCTGCAAAATCATGCAAGTCTGTGCAGCATAGAGATAAAAGCTAACCCTGCAGGATGGGGTACAGGCTTCCTTGCTACTTGAACATACAATGTTCCTAGGAAACCTTGCACAGCAGAAATGGTGTGCACTGAAAAGGGAATGACCATTCATTTCTACAGAAAAATGAGTGAACATGCTCAGACATGAAAAGTTCCTTCTCTTTGGCCCTTCTTAGGCCTCAGGACACAAAATCCTAACGGATACCCAAAATAAATGGAGATAAAGCAGAGCAGATGCTCACAGACAAAATTCAAAGTGCTGGTGGCTGGATGAGGAGACCAATGCCCAGGAAGGAGCTGGTTGGGTACACACCACCTCTGTAGTGGTTCCCCACAAAACAGATGCTGAATGAGATGCCCACTTTTTGACTTTTTTCATAAGAGAGAAATCCTCCTTGGGTTTCTTCCTACTACTAGAACTGGGTAATAACATACATATTTTCAAAAAGCCAAGTGTCTTACCATGAACTTTGAGAAAAGTGTGAAGACTTGTACTTGACAGTTGCTGAGGGGGTAGAAGTTCAAAGTTCTCCCAAACACAAACATCAGCATGTCCACTGTGAAAGTCAACTTCCTCAGCAGGTGGAAGATGGAACACCTTCTACCCCCAGAAACCTCCTCCTTTGCCTGGCTGGGGACAACGCACAGGAGCTGGGAGTTACCTCAAGTCCTCCTTTCTCCCATTCCCAATATCGAACCCATTGGCAAATCCTGTGAGTTCCATCTTCAACAGGTACCCAGAAT
Source organism: Martes martes (assembly GCF_963455335.1). Classification (NCBI taxonomy): domain Eukaryota; kingdom Metazoa; phylum Chordata; class Mammalia; order Carnivora; family Mustelidae; genus Martes; species Martes martes. The sequence continues at coordinate 85,477,979 of NC_137889.1, read as the reverse complement.
AGGACTCACCCCTCCTTCCAAGGCCATTGTCTGGTCCACACTGGAGCCCATCTTTTGCCCGAGTTCCTGGAAAATCTTCATCATTGTCCCCTCTTGGCCATCCTCAGCACTTTGGCATCTGTTCTCAACACTGTAGCCAGGATAGCCCAGTGAAACAGGGTCCCATGGGGTCACAGCCCTGCAATGGCTCTCTGTCACCCTACTGTCACCTCCCTGAGGTCTTGTCCTAAGCTGTCTACTGTGACCAGAGGGCCTTCTTGCTGCTCCTGGATATACCTGGTATGCTCCTGCCCCAGGACCTTTGCATACGATTTCCCTTCCATTTAGAAAGCTCTTGATGTGACATCACTCACCTTCTTTTGAAGTTGACTTAAGCTTCACCTTCCTAGTGAAGTCCCACCTGGACCCTTCATGAATAACAAGTACCACTGCCACTTCCCCATCAGCACCACAGCCCTGTCTCTTGCTTTCTATTTCCAGAGCAATTATCACAGTCACCAATCTATCATGGCAAGGGAGAAATGGAGGCTTACTTGGGCGGTTTAACCACCAACTCCCTCTGATTTCCCAGACCAGAGCCCTGAAGGAAAATGTGATCAGAGCTCTTCCACAGCCAGGATGCCTGGGACAATGGGTCCACCCAAAGAACCCTGAAGACCATCAGGGAAATGAACCATAAGAGGAAACCACTTGCACATGAAACCTGAAAACACCTTCTTCAATTCCAGGTGAGCACACACACTTCCTACCTTTGCCTGATGTGCTCATCTGAGAAAGCTGAGCAGAGAATCATCCCAGGGTCCAAATCTCTCTCTGGCCAAGGAAGGGATGCCTGGGAAAGAGACATTTCTCCTCCCTGCACTAGCCACCTGGGATAGGCATCTGGCATCCTCCTGGGGTCGGCCAGAATGGTGTATCTGTCCCTCTTTCCTGGGATGTCATCACAAACCAGGCTTTGCTGCGCATATTTCAGGAAGGAACCTGCAGCAGCAGCAGCAGCAGCGGGACTCCCAGGTTCGGTCTCAGTCTCACACGGCAGGCCCCATATGGAACTAGAGCTTCAAGGAGACTGGTGTGCCATGTGGTCTTGGAACCTAATGGCAGGAGCTGAGATTTCAATTCCAAATGAAAACTGTCCTCTTTCACACAGCACAGGAAAGTGGAGGATTTCTCAGGGGTGTGGCTCTGGAAGAATTGCTTCTGCTGGCTGAATTCAAAAACACCAGGCAGAGGACGCCTGTGGTGCCTCATCTGAGGAAGCAAGGGACACACTAGGCAAGAATCCATAATGCTGCCTGTGGGCTACTTCCCACCAAGCCCTCTGCTGAGAGGCAGGCTTGAGAATCCAACAGGAAGCAAGTTTTGTATCACAGGGGCAGCAGAAGAGTTGGCCAGGGAGCAGAGCCCTGTCCCTGGAGCAAGCTGACCTGTGCATCAAGAGTGATGGTCCACTGCCATGGCCTCACAGTCTCCCAGCTATCTGATCTGACTACCCTGCCAGACTCACACCTGATGACACAGTGACTCCTAAGATCCAGAGACTGCTTTCCACCCCAGCTCAATGCTACTAACAGTGAAGCAAACTCCAGTCTCAGAAACATGTTCATCATTAGCTCTGGAATTCTCTGGGTTTGTCTACACTGGCCCACCCAGGTGTCCCTTCCAAATCATTCCTCCAGTGTCCTAGGGTTTCAAGCCACCTTGGAGCTGCCCTTCAAAAGTCAGGTACGGGTCTATTTAGGCAGAGCAGCCAAGTGACTCTGTGTGGGAAACTCAGACAACATCCTACCTGAACACCAATGCTCCCAAGTCCAATCTTCAAACCGTCACTCCCTGGGCATGGAGCACCATATCAGCATGAACACTGCTCTTTTGAATTTCTTGTTTCCCATTCTTTAAAATCAGAAACGAAACTCTAGTCACCACTCTATTTTTCCTTCAGAAAAGTAAGGAAAAAGACAGAATTAAACACTACATGTGCACAGCACATTTCTATTCAAATAGAATTCCTTGTTCTTTCTCATATGGGCAACCCGACATTACCCATACTAATGAGAGATACCACAAGTTCAATCCTCCTATATATATTGGACCTCATATTTTTCCTTTTGATATTGGTATCCCAAAGTCAATGTCTGCATTTCTTTCTTAAAATAACAAGAATAATAATGGCATGGCCACGTAAAGGTCTGGATCTCCATAACCAGGTGACATGGCTCTGGTTAGGATAAGGATGAAGACAAAACCTCTTCCCACGAAGCAAAGCCCACAGCTTTCAGGACCCTGACACACCTCACAGGTGAAGAGCTCCTTTGCTCCATGGAGTTGTCTGAGTACAAAGAATACAAGCACCCTCCAGGGTTCATTCTGTTTTCTTCATAAATTTTCCAGTTCAAGTTGTAAGTGTTTTACCAGGTCAGGTTTCAGAGCCCAGGATGGGCCACCAGATGAGCAGCAATCACTCCCCACCCCACTGCCAAGGAAGGCTAATAGGGGTTTGTGTTAAATTGGGAACAAAATGAGCCACTCCCCAGGCTCCTAAACAATGTACACTCCTCCTTCATTTCTCCCCCTCACAAAGGGCACTGCACCCTGTTACAGCTCTGAGGCTGTGCTTTAAAAAAAAAAAAAATTCCTTTTTTAAAAGATTTTATTTATTTATTTATTTATTTATTTGACAGAGAGAGACACAGCAAGAGAGGGAACACAAGCAAGGGGAGTGGGAGTGGGAGAAGGAAAGCCTGGCTTCCCGCCAAGCAGGGAGCCCAATGCGTGGCTCAATCCCAGACCCTGGGATCATGACCTGAGCTGAAGGCAGATCCTGAAAACATAGCCACCCAGGTGCTCCTTAAAAATAATTTTGAATATCAGAAAGTGGTTCATGGAAGAGAAATATGAACCCCCACAAAGGATTCTTTGACTATTTCAGAAGGCTGTTTTCCCATTGTTTAATTAAAACAGGAAAAAGAAACACACAGATGCCCCTTCCACTAGCAGGTCTGACCCACTTCAGTGACTGGAAGAAGAGCAGGAAATAAAAGAGGAACAGATGTTCTGATGACCTGTCATTTCCACCATCTAACTTGAAACTTCACCCACACACGAAGAACGAAGCACAAACCAACATCTCAGACTGGTAACATGGACAAGTCTGAATTGGAGTGACGGGCAGAGACGATGAGGTCATGTGTGTTGGCTGAGGCTGGTGGCACAGAAGAAGGTGCTCTACCAACTCCCCACCTGTGCTTTACCTGTCCTCAGCCAGGAACATGCTTACAGCCCTGACCTGCCACAACTGTCACACAGAGGACACACAGCCACCCCCGGAGCCAGCCCTGCTCACACATTCCTACAGAATGCATTCCACTCTCCTCCAGAACCCATCAGCTCTACCCAGACTTGGAACTCCCCTATCTGCTGCAAAGCTCCAAGATCCTCCCCCACTCCCTTCTTCCAAATTACCCTGGCCCAAGTCTTTCATGAGAAAGGGAGAAGGCTACCTCCTAAGTGGTTAACACCTCTATTCCTCTTCTGTCATATTTCTCTCCATTTAACTTTCTGCCTGGGCAAACTGTAAGTAACATATCAATGGAACATGAATAGGCTCTGAGAGCTGAATCTTTCATTGCAGCTTTCTGAGGACTCCTTATACAATAAGAAACTAGCGTATCCTACATCACTGTGTTTGAAAACTATCATCTACATAATAGAAGAGTGAAAAATCATTCTATTTTTGCCTCACTCTTCATGAAGCAGAACATCTTTTTCTTTTCTTCATTGACATAGTTTCTTCATTGACATAGTTTCCATGCAGTGTTAATTCCTTTGCTTCAGGGGTAGGATTTCATGATTCCTCACCTGCATAGAATAGCCAGAGCTCATCACAAGTGCCCTCCCTAATAGCCAGCACCCATTCAACCCTTCCCCCCACACACCTGCCTGCTAGCAACCCTCAGTTTGTGCTCTGAGGTTGTGTCTGTTTTCTCATTTGCCTATCTTCCTTCCCCTGCCACTATAGTCATCCATGTTCTTTCTGAAATGCCAGAGTAGTGAAGTCAGTGGGTATTTGTCTTTCCTTACAGAATTTGTTTAACTTAATCCACTCTGAATGCATCCACATCCTTGCAGATGGTAAGAATTCATTCTTTGTGAAGCTGGGTCCTACTCCATTGTATATCTATCTCCCACATCTTCTTCCTCCATTCATCAGTGAACAGACACTAGGGCTTCCTTCATAGTTTTGCTATGGTTGATAATGCTGCTATAAACATCACGGTGCTTGGACCTCGCTGAATGTCCTTTTTTTTTTTAAGATTTTATTTATTTATTTGTCAGAGAGAGAGAGAGAAAGAGAGAGTGAGCACAGGCAGACAGAGTGGCAGAGGGAGAAGCAGGCTCCCTGCGGAGCAAGGAGCCCGATGTGGGACTCGATCCCAGGACGCTGGGATCATGACCTGAGCCGAAGGCAGCTGCTTAACCAACTGAGCCACCCAGGCGTCCCTGAATGTGTATTTTTGTGTCCTTTGGGTAAATACTTAGCTGTGCAATTCCTGGATCCTAGCGTTGTTCAATTCATAGCTTTTGGAGGAACCACCATACTGTGTTCCAGAGTGGTTGTAGCAGCCAGCATGCCCACCAACAGTGCAGGAGGGTTCTGCTTTAAGCAGAGCATTACCTGCCAGCAATTTCCTAAGGAGGAAATGGAAAACCTGGGGGATAACCTGATTCACCAGCATCAGGCAAGTAGTTCCAGAAATTCACCCAGGGTGCCTGACGTCAAGCCCCTTAAAGCCACCAGCATGCCTCTATCGAGGAGAATTCTCAAAAATCTCCTTATGACTTCACCACCAATGAAACTACAGAGAAAATATGGCATATCCAACTATCTAGATGATCCATTTAGTGAAACTAGAAAGTCAAGCTTCACTTTTAAATCATCAAAGTCTCCTTGGAATCATTTTGACTTTTTTCTCTGGCATCATTGTAACTCTTTGGATGAAAAGACTAATCAGTTAGAAAACATCACCTTTGACAAATGACAAGACATCATCCAAGTCTCTATCTGTCCTCAAAAAGCCACCTAACTCTAGATGCTGGCCACTATACCACAACCTAGGCCCAGTGGAATAAACACTGTTAGATGAAGGAACACATTCTCTGTTAAAAATACACATGAGTCAATCTCATCTTCCCTTTCCAATCAAAGTGATTTCCTAGGAAAGAGATGTTCCACATACCTTCGCAAACCAGAAATGAGCAGAGAAAATGGGATCCCCTGTAATGTTCTCTCTGCAGGGAAAATCAGGAACTCTTGCACCCACTCTAGATTGCTGACAGCTACTTCAGTTTGACTTTGTGGCTCCACTAGAGACAAGAGAAAAGCCCGGGAGGTTTGGGGTGAAAGAGAAGTTTTACCTCTCATCTTGACATGGATGTGACATTGTGTCCAATGTACCTGCTGATTTCTCTGAATATTGACGTCCTGTGACAAGCTGCATGACTGACTCAGACTCTGGTGTTTGAAACTTGGGGTCTCATGGAGCCAGAGTGGAGAAGTGTTGTCAGGTAGGGATAAGAAGGCACCTCCAACCTAAGGCCTGCACACCTGCTCCAGTTCCTGGAGAAGGGGAGACACATGCTTGTTTCTTAAGTAGTAATTATCTTCCTTCTAAAGTCGACCAATGCCTTTGTCCTTTTTTGGAGTAGTGAAGTTACTCTTCCAAAAAAACACTCAACTCATCTGTTCCAAATGCAACATGAGTCAGGACTGGTTTCCTCCAGGCTCCAGACCCTCATCTGGAGGCCCCTCCTACTCCATCCTGACAACTCATTACCACCAAACTCAGGGACACGGGGCACAATGCTGAGTTGGTGGATGGCTCTAGCTCACTCCTGAACTTGGGGAAACAGAGGATATAAAGCTCACCACTGCCTCCTGGAGAAACAAGCTCCAGCGCATTGCCTCTCAGGGTCTCTCACCCAGCACCTCACCACTGCCCTCAGTGTGAACAGACTGTACGGAATCATCTTTGAACATCTTTTGCTCTGTAGCTCGCCACTGCCTCCAATGGTGGCAAGCAGCATTGCCATGTCTTCCAGTGACTATCTGTAGCTCACCACTCCCTCCAGTAACACTAACCTGCACTGTCAGACCTTCCAGCGTCCTGCAGTGCAGCTTGGAACATCCTCCACTGGTCTCAAGCCACACTGGCATGTCTTCCACCACCACTCAGACTGCAACTCAGCACTGTCGCCAGTGGCTGTATCTCTCCACTGCATCCTTTGTTCGGAAGTGCCAGTGGTACATATGCCAGTGTCTCACCCACTGCAGCTCAGCACTTGCCTCCCTTGGTGGCAAGCTGAACTGCCCTATCTTTCAGCATCTGTGGCACTGGAGCTCAGCACTGCCTCCAGTGTTGGAAAGGTGAATTATTAGAGCTGCTTGAGGGCATGGCAGGGCAGAATTATGTCACTGGAGGCAGTGCTGAACTGCATTGGGAGAGCGGCTGAGAGACGTGCCAGTGCAGCTTGTAGACACTGGAGGCAGTGGTGAGCCACACTGTGAGACCCTGGAAGAAATGGAAATGTCGGTTCCGGCCCCTGGAGGCAGTGGTCAGCTGTAGTGTGAGGGATGCCAGAAGGATTTGTAGCGCTTCTGACAGCCAGGAGAGAAAGTGTTGAGATGCAGTGCGAGAACATGGATGGCGTGCCTGTGTAGCTTGTCGCCATCGGAGGCAGTGTTGAGTTGCCACTGGAAGGAGTGACAGTGAAGTACCTCGCCACTGGAGCCACCGGTGAGCTGCAAGGAGTGGCAGTGCAGTTTTCTACCACTGGAGGCAGTGGTCAGCTGTAATGCAAGGCATGACAGAAGGTTTTGCAGTGCTCATTAACGCCACTAGAGGCAGTGATGATCTGCAGTGCGAGGCAATGAATGGCATGCCTGTGCAGAATATGGCCACTGGAGGCAGTGAGAGGGCTCCCACCTTGGGAAGAGTTCACAGGAAGTTTCTGGCCAATTCTCACAAGCTTTCTAACCAAACTGATATTGATTTGGGTAGAAAGCTCGTGAGAATTGGCCCGCATTGTCCAGTGATGTGGGCGGCCCACTCGGTGTTTGGAATGAGTTCTTGAGAATTGGTTGAGACCTCGCGGAATTACAGGCCAAGTCTGCGCCATTCCCCTAAGGGCCCCCACTTTCCAAAGAGAGTTCACCTGAGGCTTCCAGTCAATTCTCACGAGCTTTCCGCCTAAATCGATACCAATTTGAGTAGAAAGCTCATGCGAAATGGCCCGCATTGTCTGATTTGAGCTGCGTGCTTGCTTAGTGTTGGGAATGAGTTCTCACGACGTCCTGGCCAAGACCTCTCCGGCGGAACCTGCGTGATAGCTCTGAGGACCCCCGCCATTGGAAGCAATTTTGTCAGAGGTTTCTGGCCAATTCTCACGACCTTTCTACCCAAATCAATGCCGACCCACGTTATCTGGCGATTTGGGTCAGGAGCCTTCGGTGTTTGCAACGACTTCTCTAGAGGGTGCAGCCCAGACCTCGCGGGATTAGGTGCCTAGCTGTGCGATTCCCTTGAGGCCCTCTGCCATCCGACGAGAGTTCGCCAGAGGTTTCCCGGAATTTCTCACGAGTTTTCTACCCAAACTGATAGCGGTTTGGATAAAAGATTCATGAAATTTGGCCTGCATTGTCCCGCCATTCCGCCTGCGCGCATTCGACGTTGCGAATGAGTTCTCGCAAGGTTCCAGAGGAGACTTCGGGGGGTTACCGGTGAACCCACGTGATTGCCCTGGGTCACCCGCTGTTTGAAGCAAGTTTGGGGATGGTTTCCCGCCAATTCTCCCGAGCATTCTGCCCAAATCGAAATCGATATCGATTTGGGCAGAATGCTCGGGAGAATTGGCGGGAAGCCACCTGTAAACTCGCTTCCCATGGCGGGGGCCCTCGGGGGAGCTGCCTGGGGCTAGACTGTGATCTAAGGCATTGCAACAAGAACCTCAGGACAAAGTGCTCCATACGCCCCCCCCCCCCCCAACACACACACACCGCCTGCCAGGCCCAAATCGCCAAAGAATGCCAGCCCATTCTGACGAGCTTTCTGCCCATATCAATTTGGGCAGAAAGCTCCTGAGAATTGGTCAGAAACACTCAGCGAACTCGCTTCTGGCAGCGAGGGCCCTCACGGGCGCCGCCTTCCCCGGCCGGTGGTTCAGTCCAGTCACGCCGGAACCTCGTGAGAATACGCTCCAAACGCTGGGCACGCACTTGCACGGCCAGAATTGCTGCAGAATGCTGGCCAATTCTCATGAGGTTTCCACTGATATAGAATTTCCGATATAGATATTCCAAATCGATATCGATTTGGGCAGAAAGCTCGTGAGAATTGGCTGGAAACCTCTAGTGAACTCACTTCCATAGACACGGGCCTTCAGGGGAGCCGCCTGGGCCCCTCCGTGGTGGTCCAGCGCAGTCGCGGCAGGAACTTCATGAGAGCACGCTGTGGTCCGAATTTCTGCAGAATGAAGAATGTAGGCAAATTCTTACGACTTTTCTGCCCAAATCGATATGGATTTGGGCAGAAAGCACGCGTGCACAGCGCGCTTTTCTTCTTCTAATAAATTTTAATGAAACTTTGGCCCCTAGAGACAGTAGTTACATGTGTGGCTTCTGCCGCCGGAAGCGAGTTCGCCAGGGTTTTCAGCCAGTTCTCGTTAGCTTTCTGCCCAAATTGATCGGCAAAAAGCTCATGAGAATAAGTGCGCGTGAGAACTAGAAAGGGACCACACTGTAACTGCAATCTTTAGGGTCGAGAGTTTAATTAAAATTCAGTATAATAAACATCAAGCTGATGGCCAAGCATTTCCAACAGTATTCACAGCATCTAAAAAATATGTTGGACAGTCCTCTGGAGGTTCTGTTGTAAAAGAACCTGATGCTGGCTGTACAAGTCATGGGTTTATCACTACGTCCTAGCTTTTCAAAGAGGTTAATTTCTGTCTTTCTTAAGTCGAATAAAATTTAAATTGGTCTCCATTTATAATGTCAAAGTTGTCATTTTAATGCCCCTTAGGCACATGCCAGTAAGTTCCCTATGAGACTTGAGGAAAGACAAGCTCTCAATCTTGAATGGTGTATCGATTTGATATTTGGTCTTCTGTTCTATAAAGGACCTTTGCCCTTCTTCATTGTGTAAACAAATCATAGCCTTGAATTTATGCATAAAGCTTTTTTTCCTGATGTATTTATAGGCTTTTTTGGTTTTTCATTAAGTCTGTGATTTATATTTTATGTGATGGAATGAATACTAAAATTTATCTTTTGAGTGTCCTTTCTGAACAATGGAGAGACACTAAAAATTTCTTGGGTTTTTTTTTTTTTAGGATTAAAAAAATCTATAATAGCTTATAAGTCTAGAAGAGGACCCTCAATCAGTCTTGGAAGGAGAGCTGAAACAGAAATGAGAAAAAAGCCAAATGGGATGCTACCAACTGGTAACTGTGAATATTAGTATTTTTGAATCCTGCTTCTACTCTTCTATTTATTTTTTTCGTTTAATCAAGCAGGTACCATTGCCATCGTGGGCTCTTTAGAAGTTTCCAGAAGCAGAGATACGGCATTCTTGATATAGGCCAATTGCCCCACATATAAGCATATTTCAAATTGTCCTTTGAGGACTCACTTCACATAAAGCCAGATGCACCCTTTTCCAGAGCAGACAAGTTCCATTAAAGTTGTGGTTTATTATTGCCTAAGTAAAGAGGCAGGAAGGGCAGATGACATTCTATCCTCTACCCGGCCCTAATGTCTTTTGTTATCATTGCTTTTGTCACTGAACAAAGGTCTAAGCACTTGCTATACACCAGGCTTTAGGGTAGGTGTAAGGGATATAAGGATGAACCAAATCCTATAACCTCTAAGAGCTTACAGTTTGGTTAGTGAACCAGGCCAGGCAATTATAATACCAGGAGCTGCTTTTATACGTATTCACTGGCAAATATTTATAGAGTCTAGTTAGCCACTAGGGAACAGTAGCAAACTAAAACTCCCTGTTCTCATGGAGCTTTATTCTACTGGGGTGAGACTTAAATGAATATATATATATGGTTGGATACGTAACAATTTGTGGGGACTGGTGCAAAGTGGAAACACAGAAGCCCTTCTTCAAAAAGAATGCTAAAAGTCTTTTCCCTTTTTCCTGTGGCCTCTTGACCTATGGTGATGGTTTTCATTTGCTATCAAATGTCACACACTCTTGGACATAGGGATACTTGCTAGGTAAGTAGAGACCCTCATGGGCACCTAGGGCCCCACTCAGACTCAACTCAGACTCTTCTGGGCTTACACCCAGGTACTCTGCCAGGAGTGGAGGGTGGCAGGAGTCGCTGGATGGAGCTGAGGAAGTGGGTAGCTAAGAACTCACCCCAGAGGAACACAGAGGAGGGGTGTTGGAGCCGGACCACTGATGAACCAAGGCTTGCTGAAAGAGGGCAAGAGAGCATGAGTTGTCTGGGGAAGAACAGATAGTTGAATGCTATGAGACCAGAGAATGCCCAAGAAGAAATGAGAGATGAGACAGGATTACAAAGAAAAGGAAGTTACCTACTCTGCCTGTTCTCCCAGATAGAAAGATTAAAAGAGCATCAGTAACTCTGATACAGAGCAAATTAAGGTAAGAACCATTAAGTGTTAATATAGCACTATGGAAGTTCCAAGTTATCACATGATTGATGGGGACAATACTGATTTATGTTTGTTGTCCCCACATAATGATAAATACAGTCCCTTTCATCCAGTTTGGATGATAAATTATATACTTATTCTACACCAGTGTTTCTCAACATTTTTTCCATTGTCATCCCTCTCAGGAGCTCTTATAGACATTTTTTTCTAATTTCTCCCACCCCTACTCCATAAAATTTGAATACCAGAAATATGTCATGTATCTGTTTAGGTATTATAGTCCTTTGGAGGGCCACAAACCATCTGACATTTTTTTATCCTCCAGGAACCAGTTTGGGTATTGTCCCTGTCAGGACGGCTGCTCTGTGCGAATGACACAATAGCATTGCCATTTCTAACTCAGGGGATGCCATGTGACTGAAAAAGGTGATCGTGTTGACTATTTCTTGTTGGAAAGTTTCTCCTCTCTTGGTTTTTTCATTTTGCTACTGGTTTCCCTACCTCACAGATTTTCCTGTCTCTTTTTAAATGGCTTTACCTTCTTTTCCTGCTTCCTAACAAGTTTCCTCTCGAGGATGCACTTTCCAGAATTTCAAGGAAGAACTAAGAGAAGGTTCTTTACTTCAGGGTGTATTTCCTTGATGGAGTCATTCTGAGGTTTGGTACTCCAAAAACAGCTCTAAAATGAATGTGGTGTGCTATGATAAAACTGCAGAGTGCTGTAGCATACCACAGAAGGGACCCTATCGGCTCTGCCGTGGGAGTGGGGAAACAGAAAGATTCCTGAAGGTTATATCTGAAGGGGGGTAAGAGTAAGCCAAGTGAAGAAGGACCACGTCTGATGGAGGAACAGGTATGGCAGTCTCAGAACCAAGACAAGCCTTCCCACAAACGTCACCTTTATGATTTTTGTGAAATCTAGATACCACCAGGGCAGTTAATATTTTTCTTAAATATCACTTTCATTTTTTCGGACAGGTGTGTTTCATCCATATCTGGAGGAATGTGTGAGAAATCTAGAGTATAATGTGTTGCTTATGTTTTTTCTAGTACATAGTAAAACATGTATTAAATGGCTACCCATTTACTATTTAAAATCACCTGATGTACGGTCGGTCAGATAGTACTGTAATGCAATCTATAACAAACTAAAGTAATGGAACTCTATACAATCAATATATCCCTTCTTCACTTCCTTTTCTTAAAGAAGCAATAGGAGATACAAATTCCCACTTTAGATGCCACTCTTTATGCTTTCAGTAAAACTAGAATACTTTTAAATGGTCCCCAATAACGTAAAATAATTTTCAAAACAATTGACAAGTCTGAGTTAATTTTGTAGTGACTTTAGGCGAAGGGGCCCAAGGTTTAGACCCAATCCCCATCTATTGTCAGGTCATGAAGGAGCGAGTTTCCCACAGCTTTCGTTTGAAATTCATTCTCTTGGTTATTTAAAAAAACAACAGACTATATATAAACAAGCCAAATATACAAAGGGATTTTCTTTCTTTCTTTCTTTCAAGATTTTATTTATTTATTTAACAGAGAGAGAAGTAGGCAGAGCGGCAGGCAGAGGGAGAGGGAGAAACAGGCTTCCCTCTGAGAAGGAAACCACCCCCCCCTCCCCCGTGCGGGGCTCGGGGCTCGATTCCAGGAGCCTGGGATCATGACCCGAGCTGAAGGCAGCCCCTTCACCGACTGAGCCGCCCAGGAGCCCCAAACCGCCTCTTTTTTTTTTTTTTTTTTTTTTTTCTTTTTTAAAGCAAACTTAGGCCGGCTTCTGCAGCGCGAAGAAAACACGCACTGAAGTGACGGCTCAAGACTTTCTCCGAGAGAGAAAAGGAGTCACGCACGTTCTACACAGGGAGAAGAGGTGGGAACAGCGCGGGGACCAGTCGCGCCGAACCCCCAGTCCGCCGGGCTTCCCACGCAGGCTCCGCGCCTCTCGGGCCAGCCACTCGGAACCGCCACCAGGGGTCCCCGGGGCCGCGGGTCGGAAGTCAGCTTCCCTCCCACCTTGTCCTTGTAGCAGCTCCGCCCCGCTGCACCGTCGGCGCCAAAATCAAACCCGCCTGGGCCCGCCCCGCCCCTCGCCTCGCGCGCAGGCCCAGCCACCGGAAGACCCGCTGCCGGCGCCATGGTAAGAACTGAGGTCGCACTCCCTGGTCCCGCGCCTCCCCAGTCTCCGGGCCGCAGAGGCCCTACGCAGCTTGGGGCCTCGGCGGTGTTGGGGTGCTTGGCTGCTCTGTTGGGGCCGCCGGGCCGACATAGCTGGGGCCCAGGGCCTGCGACCCCCGCGCCCCTGGGCCTCTCCGCCCCCCTACCCCCGGCGCTGCCCTCGGAGCACACCCGAGAAGCGTTGGCGAACGTGGCCCGGTGTGCCTCACAAACTTAGCGACCAGTCAGAGCACGAGTCGCTTCAGAACCCGAGCCTCGGGCTCCCGGGGTTTGGCCGCCCAAGCTGCAGCCTCTTAGGAAGAACCGGGAAGGGTGTGAGCGGGACGGACCGAAGCCTTGGATCTTAATGGCTCTTGTGTTTTGACAATTTAGGGGTGCCATGTATTGTAGTTCTTAGAGCACGTTTCTGAATGGCTCACGATTTCAGCAGTAACCTAGCAAGTCTTTTATGCCAGTAAGATTTCTTTGAAGATTGCTGCTTTTTCCCTAAAGTTCAGTTTCCCTTTTGTGCTTCGGATTGCTAGTTGTTTGGTCCCTTTATTAGAGAAGCACTAGAGAAGCAAGCCTTCCTTGCATACCATGATAGGTTAAGTCCTGGTAAGATTCCAGATCGACCTTTTATCTTGGTGAATTTAATGTCTTAAACCTCATCAAATCATTTTCATAAACCTTCAGTTTGGTGTCATTTTTTTTTCTGCTTCTGTTGGCAGAGAATCAACATCTAATTAAATGGATCTAAGATTTTAATATCTTAATTTAGTTAAGTGGCCGTTATTTTGCTGGGCACGGATCTAGGTTGTACGGTATTTATTTGAAGATACTTGCCCAGATGCAATTACAACTGATAACGGCTTCTTTGTGGTTAAACTAACAACGCAGCCACCTGCGCATAAAGTGGTCTCAGAAACAACAGGACCACAGTTAAATCTGTTGCCAGTGCTGCGTGATTGCATGTTTCTCATAGTTACTGGTCTAATACAACTGACAGAACTATGCAGCACAAATGCATTAACTTTATCCTTTTACCTAATCTACCTTTATATTTGAATCACCTTCTATACTAAATGGTAATATGCTGTTAACTATTTTCAGATGATTACCTCTGATAATGAAGAAACATGAAATAAATTAGAATAAAATTTTGAGACATCCTATTTTTTATGTATGCTGAAGAAGTAAGTTTAGTGTTACCTTGATCAGAGACAAGACAAACCTTTGTTCTCTTTCCTGATTGTGAGTTAGTAGCTGTTTGTTTTGATTTGGTAGGCTTCGTGAATAAACAGTTATAAATCAAGGCATATTTTTGGAATCGGAGAAATGCAATGTACTCTCTCAGTTTTGAGGGCAACAGATATCCTCTATTTTAATTTTTCAAAATTTTATTGTAATTGGGAAACGGGGCTGATTTGAGGAATTCTGTAACTCCTAATTGGAGGTTTCTTAAATGTATGGTTTTTTAAGTGGTTTAAAATACAGGTTTCCGGGGCACCTGGGTGGCTCAGTGGGTTAAAGCCTCTGCCTTTGGCTCAGCTCATGATCCCGGGGTCCTGGGATCGAGCCCCACATCGGGCTCTTTGCTCTGTAGGGGGCCTGCTTCCCCCTCTCTTTCTGCCTGCCAGCCTCTCTGCCTACTTATGATCTCTGTCAAATAAATAAATTAAATCTTTAAAAAAAAATACAGGTTTCCCCCACTCTTTGAAACTAGCATTCCTATGAAGCCTTTTGTAATCTGAAATGGCATGAGGTGAGGAAGCAATTATTAATTTATACGGAAAAAATTTTTGAGCATTCCTAGACCCCAAAGAATAACTTCTTAGGCTTAAAAAAATTAACTTTTTTTCCCTCTCAGGCTTTTGGGATACCTTAGGACAGAACTTGCTAACAGGGGCACAAAATGAGATACAGCCCAGATTCTCACCGACACAGTTCAAAGCTGTGGTAGCTTATGCTTGAGGTGCTGAATGTAGTTCCCAGGGAAGGAACATGGCGGGCCCTTCGCAAAACAAACGCTCAACACTATTTTCCTATTTTCGCTTTTTGTCTTTTTTCATACCAGTGAAAATACCCTTATGATATCTTTTGATTAGTGAAAACAGGTACTAATGTAGGTCTGAAAAGTGGGGATAGCTGTATGTTGGTCAGCCCAAAGCTTTGTTGTTCTCAGGTCAGTTCTTGAGTCCCCTGCCTTATTAATTTGAACGCATCTCTAACTTACATTGTCAGCATATTTTCTTTAATATTAAGTATTAAAGGAGCCCCTGTTGATTTTTTGGAGAAATTTCTAAATATGAATTAGCATGGCATCCTTTTTACATTAGTTATTTTAATTCTGGCCATGATACTGTCCTACTGTGGTTAATTATAAAAACTATTTCCACTCATGAAAGAGGCTAACAAATTAGCCTGAGAACAATGTAAATGGATGTTACAGCTCATCCATATTTCTTGAGTAACTATTGTAGCTACTGAACTGAGTGATAAGAGCTTTCGCAAAACTGTGTGCTTCCAGGACTCTACACTGTCTCATGGTCTGTGTCTTGGTGGCAGATTCTTGTGGAGTCTGTGAGTCTCTCCGGGGAGCAGTTTAACAATACCAAAATATCTGGAGCTTTTCCTTAAGCTTTGGATCTGTTTTTCACTGATGTAGCCACAGACTAAAGCCCTAAAGGGATCCTCACTGCCCCACAGTGACCCTGACTCACCTCTAGATTCTGGGGTGAGAAGAGCAGTATTCTCAATCCCAGCGCCAGGTAAAGCACCTGGAGAGGCTCTTAAAAACTTGCAGGCCCAGGCCTGGCCTCAGAGATTCTCTTTCAATTCATATAGCATGTGCCTTGGCATCAGTACTTTTTAAAAGCTCCTGAGATGATTCTAATGGCAGTTTGAAACCCACTAGATTAGAGAAATGAGCCAAAAGAGCCTTCTTAACTGAGTGTGAATTTCATCCTTGGTTATTCTGATGCTGCTGAGGCCAGTGCGAAGGGGTACTAATTAAAGCAGGATTGAATGCTGGCTCTTGACTCTTGATTTAGTGAATAGGCCTGTATGATTTCTTAGAGAATGCTTACCTGAGATTTCTGTGATTTATCTCTCCAAGAAAGGCACCAAGTGGTTATCACAGAATTTTTTGTTATTAATTTACCCTGTATTGTATTTATGTGAGTGCCCTGGGTGTTATGGGATTTGGGAGATTGAACAGTCTGAAATTTTATGGTTAGGGCTTTAGATACATGGCCTTGAAGTCAAGGGGTGGCCTTTGTGTCTGCTCTAATCTAACACCAAGCTCTAGGAAAGCATGGGTAGTGTGTGTTCTGAAGAAATTTACAGTCGGCTGAGTCGGTTGAGAAAGACAAGTATACCAACTGATTTGATGAAGGTATGTTCTGGGAACACATGGAATGACACTCAGACTGTCCTGTGAGCTCACGGAAGCTCTTTTACAGAATAGTTGAACTAAGCCTTGGGAGACTTTTTGGAATTTTAAATAGGCAAGAGGAACAAGTGTTTTAGGACAGTTTTTTTCTTTTTTTTTTTTTTTAAGATTTTATTTATTTATTTGACAGATAGAGATCACAAGTAGGCAGAGAGGCAGGCAGAGAGAGAGAAAGGAGGAAGCAGGCTCCCTGCTGAGCAGAGAGCCTGATGTGAGGCTCTATCCCAGGACCCTGGGATCATGACCCGAGACGAAGTCAGAGGCTTTAACTCACTGAGCCACCCAGGTGCCCCAGAACAGTTTTTTTAAAACACAAAGTTGGGAAAGAGCATGCTGGGAGTAGAGAATTACAAGCACAGATCTTCCTCGGGATGCCTGGGTGGCTCAATCGGTTAAGCTTCTGCCTTCGGCTCAGGTCATGATCCTAGGGTCCTGGGATTGAGCCCCGCATCGATCTTCTTGCTCAGTGAGGACCCTTCTTCCTCTGCCTGCCGCTCCCCCTGCTTATGCTCTTTCTCTCTCTCTCTCTGGCAAGTAAATACATAAAATCTTTAAAAAAAAAAAAAAGTACAGATCTTCCTTAGCCTACAATGGAGTTACATGGTGATAAACCCATTGTAAGTCAAAAATATCATTAAATCAAAAATGCATTTAATACACTTAATGTATGGAACATCATAGCCTGCCTTAACCATGCTCAGAACACTTAGACATTAACTTATAGCTGGGCAAAAACATCTAAGACAAAGCCTGTTTTATAATAAAGTATTGAATATCTCATGTGACTTGTTGAAAGCTGTACTGAAAAGCAGAATGGTTGTGTGGGTACAGAATGGCTGTAAGTGTATGGGTTGTTTACATTATGGTCCCATGGCTGCCCAGCATCATGATGGTACCATACCACCTATTGCTAGCCAGGAAAAAGGTTCAAATTCAAAATTCGAAGTATGGTTTCTACAGAATGTGTGTCGCTTTCACACCATCACAAAGTTGAAAAAGTCAGATGATGGCAAGTCAGGGACTGTCTAGTTTTTGTATGACAGCTCAAGTTGCTTAACTCTCCACGTTATGGTAAAATTTGAGGTGGAGAGTGGTATCAGGTAGATTGGGGTCAGGTGGGAAATAGCCTTGTGTATCACTGCAGAGTGATTGTATACTTCCGCATGGTTCGGAGCCACTGAAGGCTTTTAAGCAAGGGAGAGGCTTGGTTAGATTTGGTTCTTGGCAGGGTGGAATTTGAACTTAGAGGGTGAGACAAAGTGTGGCCAGAGGGCTTGCCTACCAGTATGTTGCTGGAGGCAGAACCCGGAATAAAGGCCTGAACTGAGGTCAGAGTTGTAGGGATGGAGCAGACAGGGTGGATTTGATAAATAGTTCAGCACTAACATTGGCAGAACTTGGTGACTGGTCCAATATGGAGTAAGAGGGGTGAAGGAACCTGGGATGAGTGCCAGGCCTCTGGCTTGGCTAACAAGGTGGTATCTAACTGAGTTCAGGATCTAGAACAGCAGGTTTGGGGAGTAGATGTAGGAGAAGGAGAGTTCTTCTACCTTGAGAGAATTTGGCTTTTTTTTTTAAGATTTTATTTATTTACTTGACAGACAGAGATTATAAGTAGGCAGAGGCAGGCAGAGAGAGAGAGAGGGGGAAGCAGGCTCCCTGCTGAGCAGAGAGCCTGATGTGGGACTCAATCCTAGGACCCCGAGATCATGACCTGAGCCGAAGGCAGAGGCTTTAACCCATTGAGCCACCCAGGCACCCCAGAATTTGGCTTTTTTAAAAAAATTTTGTATTTCACCTTTGTGTATATATCCTGAATACGATATATAGTAAAA
This sequence comes from Martes martes, assembly GCF_963455335.1. Classification (NCBI taxonomy): domain Eukaryota; kingdom Metazoa; phylum Chordata; class Mammalia; order Carnivora; family Mustelidae; genus Martes; species Martes martes. The sequence goes on along the minus strand of NC_137889.1, from coordinate 85,459,846 downwards.
TTCATTATCAACGGATTTTAGTTATGTGTTAACTACCTTAATTTTAACTTGGCTAAACTGTAGTTATAGAATAATAGTAAACTGCAGTAGGTTTCCATTTTCTACTTGAATAGTTTTTCCATTCTCCATCCTACCCACCACAATGCTACTAAAATGTCATCTTACTAAAATGTAGCTGTAATCTTGTCACTCTCCTGCTTTTGAGGTTGCTCAATAGCTTCTCACCATCTAGAATAACATACGTTCCCTTGGGCTGGACAGTCAGCATCCCATGATCTGGCCCCAGCCAACCTTTCTCCCCTTACCTACCACTCCTCTCTAGGCACCACACAGCAGTCATCCCTGAGTTCTTGTCTTTCTGGAACATTCCACATACTTCCATAACATCGTGCCTATGTGTGGTCTGCCCAGGACACCTTCTCACCATTTCTCAACTTGCCAAAATCCTTTTCATCTCCAACCTTTCTAGAGAGCCCTCAGCCTTCCCCAGGGTAGAATTCATTCTGTCCTTGTAGCAATTTGTGCAATGATCTTTTCATCATTTATTAGTTATGTCTATTTTCTCCGTGAGGTTGTAAGTCTTTTGAAGGTAAATACAGTGACATATCATTGGATCATTTGATAAATATTGAGTTTCTGTAAACTGCCAGGCTCTACCTTAACCACAGTTCTTTTTGTTTGTTTGTTTGTTTAAATATTTTATTTATTTACTTGACAGAGAGAGACACAGTGAGAGAGGGAGAAGCAGGCTCCCCGCCAAGCAGGAAGTCCGATGCAGGGCTTGATCCTAGGACCATGGGATCACAACCCGAACCAAAGGCAGATGCTTAACAACTAAGCCACCCACGCTCTATTTCTTTCTTTCTTTTTTTTTAAGATTTTGTTTATTTATTTGACAGAAAGAGATCACAAATAGGCTGAGAGGCATGCAGAGAGAGAGGAGGAAGGAGGCTCCCTGCCAGGCAGAGAGCCTGATGTGGGGCTCCATCCCAGGACCCTGGGATCATGTCCTGAGCCGAAGGAAGAGGCTTTAACCCACTGAGCCACCCTGGCGCCCCCCAGGCTCTATTTCAACCAGTTCTTCTTACTACACAGGCAGCACTAATCACAAGTCTTGGCATGTAGTAGTTATAATGAGTCTTTAGAGTTATCAAACCCATTGGCAGACAAGACCATAACATTTCAGATAATGTTTCGGACCAAGTTATTTTAAAATGCAGTCTTTTTTTTTTTTAATGCAGTGTTTACTTTTTTACTTTTGGGCTTTAGTCGAAGAAAAAAGGACTAAGTGCAGAGGAGAAGAGAGCCCGCATGATGGAAATATTTTTTGAAACGGTGAGTTGTTTTCTATAAGGTTTTTAGTATTTTATGTAATTTTCTCCTTAAGTGTATGTCAGTGTTAAACTGTACCTTTTTCATTAAATATCAATGCTGATCAATTTCCTGAGAAATGGATAAAATTCTGCAAATATTTTTTGTTTCTGTGAAGCTGTGGAGGAAGGAAGAACCCTACCCCAATGTTCACTTCTGTCCAGAATGATCTTTCTGAAGCGTATATTTGATTGTGTCCCCTTTCTGCCTGGAAATGATAATAGTTGACATCTACTGATTGCTTCCTAGGTGCCAGTCATTGTTCCGACCACTTGGTGTATGTTATCTGATTCCTTCTTTCTTAACTCTATGATCCTCATTCTATAGATGAGGACCTCTGAGACACACCCAAGTCCATGGGATCTCAAAAATTAAAAGCGGTAGTACTAGGATTCAAATCCCAGGAGGACCATCTGATTTTTAGAGGCAGTGCTAAATGCTGCCTCTTTACATTGATAAATCTGTCTGTAGTGTAATATATATATATATCATGGTACGTAGGCTCCCTTAATTTATTCCAGATATTTGTGCCTGCCACTAACAGGAAATAGGTTTGAAGTTTTAGGTCCTAAGTGGCAAAGCCCGGATCAAACTCAGGCACCTGGCTCTAGAGGCTGTTTTCTTTACCATGTTGCTTTATGTTGCTTTTTTTTTTTTTCTTTCTCCCAGGTTCAAGTCTAAATCTTTGGCTTACAAAAAACAGTAACTTCAACTTCCTGTGTCTTAGCATAATACTAACTTCAAAGTCTAATCTGGCCCCAACCTATGGTTGCTTTCATTATATACAGGTGTAAAGAAGTTGGGAGAAAGTGGCTAAGTAGAATATGAAATTAATAAGATAATTAGTGATAATACTTGACATTTTCATTTTGATAATGCAGATTATCAGTAGAACAAGCAAAACATTCTGGGGAGTTTTGTTTTAAAAACTACCCTCTAAGTGTAATCTTACTAATGTTAACCACCTGGAATGACTTACCAAAAGTCATTGGCAATTCAGAACAGAGTATCATATTAATAATGATGATTAGAAAGAGGTGCCTGGTGGCTCAATCAGTTAAATGTCTCTGACTCTTGATTTCGGCCCAGATCATGATCTCAGGGTTGTGAGATCAAGCCCAACATTGCTCTGCACTCAGCTCCAAGTCTGCTTTAGATCCTCTCCCTTTGCCCCTCCCCCTGCCCACACACATTCTCTCTCTAAAATAAATAAATGGAATCTTTAAAAAAAGAATAATGACTAGAAAGATAAATTGATGAACTCTACATGCGAAGATTATGACTATTCTACTGAGTCCAAATATTTTTCCTATGATCTCAGAAAAGTAGACTTAATTCTTGCTAGGCAATGGAAAGCTGGGAATAGTGGTGGGGGGAATGATTTTGTCCTTTATGATGTTGTTAATTTTCTCAAGTATCAAAATTGTTTCAGATTGAAAATTTTCAACCCTGCTATCAATTAATAATATGATACTGATGAGTATTACAGCTTCCAGAAGTTCAGTAGTCACTGAGTTTTTATGTAAAGCTAAAAATTGATACTGGTTTCAGTTCATTTATTCTTATATATTCATTCATGTGTATGTGCGTGTGTTTGAAGTTGCTAATGTAATAGAAAAACTGAAGAATGGCACGAGAACAATATAACTAAATGAGAAAGCACTTGCACCTGAAATCTGTTTTACTGAATAGCTTTGTGAACTTAACCAAGAACTTGACCTATGTCTCAGCTTCCTTGTTTATTAAAGAGGATGGTAATAATTGTACCCAGCTCACAGTGTTGGTGTGAGGGTTAAATAAGATAATCCATGTAAATCATCACAATGTCCAGGTCTTAAGTGCTTAATTAAACATCATCTAGCTTTAAAACTATGTGCCTTCCATCGTATCTTACACATGCTTTTATTTATTTACATATATAAGTTTTATAAATTATAGAAATGTTTATGTATGTGAATATACACACACACATACACGCACACACGCACGCACACACACACACATATATATATATAAAGAGCTAGAGCCCTTTCTGTTCATCTCTCCTTTATTAACTCTGTTTAATACTGTGGAGAACTAATATTTCCTTAAGACCATTTTCTCTGTTCACTTAAGGGGCCACATTTTAGTTCTGAGGCTAGTACTCTGTAAGCCCATTTATTTACATGCCAACCCCACAGGGGCAGCCAGTATGTTCAGAGCTCTTCCTTGAGGACCACATATAGGCAGATGTCTCAGTGAGTTCGTTCTTTTTTCAGGAAATCTAAATGTTTGCAAATAGATTTGATTGATTTTTAAAAATGCATTAGAGGTCTGAAGGCAGTAATTTATTGCATGTTTTCTGAGACCCTGAAGTATTTTCTTTAAATGGTTTATTTATAGATGTGCAAAAATTGTTTTCACACTGTAAGAGCAATGACAATGTTTTTCTTAGTTAACTAAATCTTAAGTGTAGTGAGATAAAGTTACTTCTTCCCATATTTTATTATGAAAGACAAAAGAATTTTACAGTTAATTCCTGGATGCCCAACACCTACATTCCAGCATTAACATTTTACTCTACTTACTTTACCACATATATATTCATCTGTCCTCTCCTTTATTCATTGGTATGTTCATTTTTGAGGGGGAGGAGAGGGAATACACTTTAAAGGAGTTCCTTATACATGCTGGGTACCTGTCTTTTGTCAAGTATGTTTCATGAATATTGCCTTCTGGTCAGTATTTGTCTTTAGTTTCTTTTTTTTTTTTTAAGATTTTATTTATTCATTTGTTTGACAGAGAGAGATCACGAGTAGGCAGAGAGGCAGACAGAGCAGGAGGGAGAAGCAGGCTCCCCGCTGAGCAGAGAGCCCGATGCAGGGCTTGATCCCAGGACCCCAAGATCATGACCCGAGTGGAAGGCAGAGGCTTAATCCACCGAGCCACCCAGGCACCCCGTCTTCAGTTTCTTAACACGCCCTTGCATGAGTAGAACTTTAAATCTTTATGAAGTCTATTTTCTATCCTATTGAAGTTACCTTTTCAAGTTTATTTTAGAAGAAATAGATCCTACATTTCCATTTAAAGCAATCACAGTAATTCTGTTATAATTACTGAATACTTGAGTCTTTTCAAATATTTCACTTTTGTTATTTAAGCTCTTTTCACCACTTCAATCAAGGCTTAGTACAAGAATAAAAGAGTGTTCGGGATGCCTGGGTGGCTCGTTCACTTAAGCATCTGCCTTCAGCTCAGGTCATGATCCTGGAGTCCTGGCCTCCAGCCCCGTATTGGGCTCCCTGTTCAGCGGGGAGTGTACGTCTCCCTACAGGAAGAGTGCTGCTCTTTTTGTGGGTACACTCTCTCTCTCTCTGACAAATAAATAAAATCTTAAAAAAAAAAAAAAGGAGTGTTCTACATAGATTTTTTCCAACTACAAGCAAGATTAAATAGTCTACATGTTTATCTTCCCATAATTTTTTTTTAAGATTTTGTTTATTTATTTGACAGAAATAGCGCATAAAAGCAGGGAGAGCAGCAGGCAGAGAGAGAGAGATGCATGCATCCCGCTGAGCAAACGGCCCGATGTGGGGCTCCATCCCAGGATCCTGGGATCATGACCTGAGCCCACTGAGCCACCCAGACACCTCTCTTCCCATAATGTTTTGCTTTGCATGTGGTGCACGTGCCACCTGTATAGGTGAATCATTGATAGGCACCCATGAATTGTATAATTTTCCTATTGTTTAGGTATAGCTCTTCCATAAAACCTTAAATGGAAACAAATCTTGACAGTTGTCTGTTTTGTTTTTATTTAGAACTGCTAAGTCTGTGACATATGATATATGCTAAGCAAATCACTGTCTTAAAGTGTCAGAGAAGATGATTATCTCATGTTAAAGAATTCATTATAAGTAATTTTTATATTTCATTAGGAAGATGTTCTTAACATTCTGCTCTCCAGTAACTTTAAAGAATTGTATGTTCATGCAAAATCTGTCCCTTTTAAGTACTGTTGAAGCTATCCAACAGGATAATTGCAGTTTCTTCTAACCCTAAAATGCTTGATTTCTGTTGCACTGTTCATTACCAGACATAGCTTTTATAGTACAATGTTTTATTAATATATGATGGTGCATATATTACCAAATATATGGTAGAAGATAAATACATGTTTTTCATCTCTTTTTAAACTTTTTTAAACAGAAAGATGTATTTCAATTAAAAGACATGGAGAAGATTGCTCCCAAAGAGAAAGGCATTAGTGAGTATCAAAGACATGCTGAGACATTTTGGGAAATATTGATCATCTCTTCTGCAATGGTCTTTCCTTTATGAAAACATGAATTTCTAGGGATGAAGACCGTAAAAACACTTCCATGATGTCCTTGGGCCATGGCCATGATTCTCATGTATGAAGTGTCTGCTTTAGAAAAATTTAAATGGAGTATGCATGCATACTTATACCTACACACACATCTATGCACAAATATACACATTTATTTATAGGCAGAATTTACTTCAAAAGAAGTAAAAACTGTTCATTTATGTTCTGGTATTTCTTAAATGTGACTTCATATTTTTACATGGTGTATTAGTTTTCTATTGGTGTTTAACAAATTACCCCAACTTGGTGGCTTAACACAATAGAATGTATTCTCTCATAATTCTGGAGGCCAGAAGTCTAAAATCAAGGTGTTGGTAGAGTTGGTTCCTTCTGGAGATTCTGAAGGAGAATCTATTTCATGCTCTTCTCCTAGCTTCTGGTGGCTGTCAGTAGTGCTTGGCATAATAGACACATCATTCTAATCTCTGTCTCTGTTTTCACATAAACTTCCCCCTTTGTTTTCTCCCTTTCTGTCTCTTATGAGGACATATGTCATTGAATTTGGGACCCACCCTAAGTCTAGGATGATTTCATCCTATGATCCTTAATTGTACCCTTTCTCCAAGTAAGGTCACATTCACAGGCTTTGGGAGTTATCTTTTGAAGGGTCACTGTTAAACCCACTATGTATGATATATTTATTTTTTTAAACCTTGTTTTCCTTGTATAAACTATACATCTTTATTTTAACAAATTTGAAAATTATAAAGTATATAATCAAAGTAAAATTTGTCCATAAGCCCTCTTTTCTGGGATCACCTCTATTAACATTTTGGTGTATTTTGATTTCTTATTCTTAGGTTCTCTCTGTCTTTGTATGCATTTATCTGTCCTTTTTTTTCCCAGAGGGAATCATGCTGCAAATACAGTTTTGTGTTCATGTATTTTTTCATGTAACATTATATCATCTACATTTCCCTATGTCATTTGCTTTTTCAAAAAAGATTTACAACATCTGCATCTCTAATGTTTCATTCTGTGACCACCTACTGTACCATAATTTGTTTAGCCTGTTGCTATTATTGAACATCTAGATGGTTCCCAAATTTTGCTGCTAAAATTAATGTGTACCATGCTATCTATAATTTTTTTTCTTAAAGAGCAGTTTTAGGTTCACAGCAAAATTGAGAGGAAGGTACAGAGAGGTCCCATATGCTTCCTGCTCCCCCTCTTCACATGCATAGCTACTCCTGTTGTCAGCATCACTCATCAGTGGTGCACTGCAGTTGACACAATGTAATCACCCAAAGTCCATGGTTTACATTGGGATTCACTTTTGCTGTCATACATTCTGTGGGTCTGGATAAGTGTTTAATGACACAGATCCATCATTATGGTATCATGCGGAGTATTTTTACTGCCCTAAAAACCCTTTTTGCTCCATCTATTCATCCCTTTCCCTCCTCACCCCTAAATTTTTTTCCACATCTCCTATTACTTCATTAGGAAATGTTCCTAGAAATAGAATAGAAAATAGAGACTTGGGGTGCCTGGGTGGCTCAGTCATTAAGCATCTGACTCTGGATCTCAGCTCAGGTCTTGATCTCAGGGTCATGAGTTCAAGTCTCACACTTGGGAAAAAAAAAAGAGAGAAAGAAAGTAGGGCCTTGTGTAGTTTTAGGCTTTTAATACGTACTCTCAAAGTGCCTTTAGGGAAGGTTATACCAAATTATATTAACGTTCATTTCTCAGAACTGTGTTTTCATTTTTAGAATCCTTGATATTTCATTTCACTTTGTACTTCTTTGCAAGTGAGGTTGGATGGTTTGCACATTTGGTATCAATTTTTTTTTAATTTATTAGATCTTTAGTTTTATAATAGATTTTGTTGTATTTGGGGATTTGCTATAGGAAAAATTGAAGTGGACGTTAAAATATGGATAATTTGGGGACGCCTGGGTGGCTCAGTTAGTTAAGCGTCTGCCTTTGGCTCAGGTCATGATCCTGGGGTCCTGGGATCGAGTCCCACATCAGACTCCTTGCTCAGTGGGGAGCCTGCTTTCCTTCTGCCGCTGCTCCCCCTGCTTGTGCTCTCTCTCTTCTCTCTGACAAGTAAATAAAATAATAAAATATGAATAATTTCTTGGTACAGTTTTACTTAATAGAAAGTAAGAATACGGGGCACCTGGGTGGCTCAGTGGGTTGAGCCTCTGCCTTCAGCTCGGGTCGTGATCCCAGGGTCCTGGGATCGAGCCCTGCATCGGGCTCTCTGCTTGGCGGGGAGTCTGCTTCCTCCTCTCTCTCTGCCTGCCTCTCTGCCTACTTGTGATCTCTCTCTCTGTCAAATAAATAAATAAATAAATATTTAAAAAAAAAAAAAGAAGACAGTAAGAATAGTTTGTGAATTTCAAACATTTATGAAATGCCTTCACATTTTTATATGTTATTTTTAAAAGCTTTCTGATTTTTTAAAAGATTTTATTTATTTATTTGGCAGAGAGAGAGAGACAGTGAGAGAGGTAACACAAGCAGGGCAAGTGGGAGAGGAAGAAGCAGGCTTCCCACTGAGCAGAGAGCCTGATGTGGGGCTGGATCTCAGGACCCTGGGATCATGACCTGAGCTGAAGACAGACGCTTAACAACTGAACCACCCAGGTGCCCCTCTTCTGATTTTTTTATCTTACTCCTACCCATAACATTCAGTTCACACGTTTTTTTTTCTTTTTTAGTTTTTTTTTTTTTTCTTCTTCGCAAAAATAGGCAATGCATGTTCATTTTTGGAAAAAATTAAGAAAAATGAACAAAAAAGAAGGAAATAAAAACTGTCTCTTACCCACAGTTTAAAGATAACCACTCTCTAATTAGTGCCTGTTGTCTTTTAACTTTATATTTTTTTATAATTCTACAAAGTACATTTTTAATGCATATATATATCCATGCCATTAAATACTTTATAACATAAATTTAATGGTTACATAGTATCCTGTCACAATAAAATACTTTGAAAAGTCCATTTATTGGACTGGTTTCCGGATTTTTTTCTGTGGAAAACAGTGCTTTGACAAGCATCTCTGTGCATGTCCATCATTATTTTCTTTGGCTGAATTTTTAACAGTGGAATTTCTAAATAAAAGGTATGAATAAATCTAAGGTTTTAGATACATATTGCCAAATTTTCTTCCCATAATGAGAGTACCCATTACCCTGAATGTTTTATATTTTTTAGATATATTTAATTTAGTAGTCAAGAAATCATATCTCACTGCTTTACCTTGCATTTCTTCAATTATTAATGGAGTTGAACATTTTTGTTTATTGACTGCGTATTTTGTAGATGTCCATTGATATACTTTTGTTTTTCTGTTAATGTGTTTTGCCTTTTTTGTTGTTATTTTTAAAAGCTCCTTATTTGTTAATTTATTAATCATTGATCTGTAGTATTTGTTGCAAGTGTTATCTTTAGTTTTTAGCCTTTTCATTATATTTAGGATGTGTCAATATAGCATCTTTAAAAATGATCTCTTTTAGCTGCTATGTCAGTGAAAGAAGTCCTTCAAAGCTTGGTTGATGATGGTATGGTTGACTGTGAGAGGATTGGAACATCTAATTATTACTGGGCTTTTCCAAGTAAAGCTCTTCATGCGAGGAAACGCAAGTTGGAGATTCTGGAATCTCAGGTAAGCCACCACAATTAAAAATTACAGATCTGCTTTTTAGAAAAAGATTTTGTTTCATTTAATCTTCTTTTCATTTAGTGGTTTCCATTAAATTTTTAACATGCATTTTTTGAGTCAAAATCTAAGGATAATCAAGATCTCTTTCTCTTAAACAGTACAGGCTGCTTAGAATGTTTTAACTTTCATCCTTCCATATGCCATGGTATTATTTTATACTAATTTAGTTTCTTTTAGGGTTACAAATTAGATGGGAAGCTACAGAGAGTTCCCAAATACAGTTGATTCTTTAACAACATGGGTTTGAACTGTATGAGTCCACTTCCACATGGATTTTTTTTCGATACATGTAATATTGTAAATCTATCTTCTTTCTTATGATTGTCTTAACATTTTCTTTTTCCTAGCTTCCTTTATTGTAAGAATACAGTATATAATACACATAGCATACAAAATATGTGTTAAACAACTGTTTATGTTATTGGTAGGGCTTCTGGCCTACAGTGGGTTATTAGTAGTTAAGTTTGGGGGGAGTCAAAGGTTATATGTTGATTTTTGACTTCATGAGGGTCACTCCTCACCTCTGCATTGTTCCGTGGTCAACTGTTTAGTTCTCCACTAACCAAAAGTGGAGCATTCCTATGAAACCTTTTGTAAGCTAAAATGGCATAGAGAGAAAAAGCAATTACCATTAATCTGTATGGAAAAAATTTGAGTGTCCATGACCCCAAAAGTAGCCTCTCTTAGGTTTTTGTGATACCTGTAAGAAACCATCTTGCTAACAGATGCACAAAATAAATCAAGATAAAGCGCAGATGCTCATAGATACAGCTCAAAGCTGTGGAGGTTGAAACTGGAATGCTGAGTATCATTCCCAGGGAAGGAGCTTGGTGGGGCTACGCTCAGTGATCTGAGTATGTGCTGCCTCTATACTGGTTTGCTACAAAATGAACACTGAGACATTATTTTTGCTTTTATCTTTTTTTTGTAAAAGCAAAAATACTCTTCAGATTTTTCTGAATTAGCAAATTAGGTACGAATATAGGTCTTTCATAAAAGTAAAATGGCATAACATGAACTTTTGAAAAGTGATTTACATTTTGCATTTAGTGTGGTACATTTGTTACAGTTGATGAACAAACACTGATACCTTGTCATTAAATAAAGCCCATAGTTTACATTAGGATTCACATTCTGTATGTTATATGAATTTTGACAAATGCATAAGTGTCATGTATCCGCACTTACAGGATCATACAGAGTAGTTTCACTGCCCTAAAAATCTGTGCTCCAGTATTCATCCATCCTTCCCGCTCCCCTAATCCCTAGCAACCACTGGCATTTTTTACTATTCTATAGTTTTGCCTTTTTTGGAATGTCCTATTGCTGGAATCATGCAGTCTGTAGCCTTTTCAGATTAGCTTCTTTCACTTAGTAATATACATTTAAGTTTCCTCCATGTCTTTTGGTGGCTTGGTAGCTCATTTCTTTTTATTGCTGAACAATATTCCATTGCATAGATGTGCTGCAGTTTGTTTATGAATAAACAAAACTTGTTTTGTTGCTTCCAAGCAACATGTATTTTGTATTCTTGGTTGCTTCCAAGAACGTGTATTCTGTCTGCATTACGAGATTCCTCTACATTTGAATTTTATTTTTTTATTCTTTTATGCAGCTGAAGGGGTGAATTATCATGTGGCATTTACAGTGTATGCAAAAACTGGAACTTTAGGTAAATGGACTATGGACTTGTTTGGGGATGAGATAGGAAGAATTCTGATTCTCTGGAAGATAACAGGAATAGGAAAAGTTAATCAAGAATAGTAAAGGAGATGAATTTTTTTCTGTCTGGAAAGAATATGGGATTACATTTCTTCACAGGAAAATTCTGAAACACCACTTTTTTACAGTGTTGCTCCTGGGTTTAAGGTCAAAGTTTGTAGGCAGCCCTCGGTCAGTCTGTGTTTTTAATTATAAGCAACACAAACTAAGTCTGGCTGGGTTTAGCAGAAAAGGAATTTATTGGAAGATACAAGAAGGGCTTACAGAATCACTGGGAATGCTAGAAACCCAGTTCTAGAAGTAGGCAGGAACTGAGGGAAGGTGTACAGCCGGGCCACAGCCAGAGTTACACCATGAATCCTGTGTGGTGAGGATTCTGCTGCCCCAGAACCATGTCATGACCCCTGCACCTAGCTCTATTGACATTGCTGCCCTCAGATGATTCCACTGGTGCTCCTGACCCTGGCTAAAGAAGCAGATGTTGCTGCTGCCCCTCCCCCCCCCTCAAAAAACCTCAAAAATTTAAAAAGAAAAAAAAAAAAAAAAAAAAAAACTTCTGGCCTAGCTACCAGTCACAGTTTTGGGAATTACGAGTGATTGGCCAACTGGGTTACAGGCCCACACTCTAGTTGTCAGGGGAGCTGGGAAAATAAATAATTGGGGTTTCTAGTTTCTGTGATGGGCACTAGCTCCCTCTTGTTGGCCCCAGCAATTCCTGGAAATAGGAAAGGGTTTTGTATGCTGAGTAGCACTCTCTCTTCTACCAGGATAGATATTTGAAAATAAATCAAGGGAAAACACTGGAAAAGAGCACAGGACTTGGAGTCAGAATAACAACAACAAAATTACTGAATACCTTCTGTCTTCTGTGTACCAGATACTATTCTAGGCACTTGAAATCCATTAGTGGACAAAGAATGGAAGCAGGGAAACAGGTAGATTAAGTTATTGGAATAAACCAGCTGTGAAGTAATGGTAGTTTGGAGCAAGGTGGTAACAGCCCACCTACCCCTCCTTAGCTGTAGGCAACTAGTAAGCTACTTCTTTTTTTCCTTTTTCTTTTTTTTTAAAGATTTTATTTATTTTAGAGCACATGTGAGCAGGGGAAGGGGCAGAGGAGAAGGGAGAGAATATCAAGCAGCCTCAATGCTGAGTGGGGAGCCTGACTTGAGGCTCAGTCTCAGGGCCCTGAGATCATGACCTGAGTCAAAAGCAAGAGCCAGATGCTCAACTGACTGAGCCATCCAGGTGCCCCCCAGTAAGATACTTTCTATGTCTTGTAAATGTTGCTTGTTCTGGACATTGCAAATGAATGGAATCACATAATATGTATCTTTCATGACTGGCTTATTTCATTTAGTGTAATGTGCTCAAGGTTTGTCCATGTTGTAGTATGTATCAGTATGTCATTCTTTTTTATGGCCAAATAGTATTCCATTGTATGAATATACCACATTTTATTTATCGATTCACCACTTGATATCCACTTGTGTTGTTTCTACCTTTTGACTCTTATATGCAATGCTGCTGTAAACCTCACACACAAGTTTTTGTGTGGACATATGTTTTCATTTCTATTGGGAATTGCTGGGTCATATGATAACATGATTAATTGTTTAAAGAACTTCCAGACTTCTTTCTAATTTCGCTGTACCATTTTACATTCTTACCAGCAGTGTGTAAAGCTTCCAGTTTCACCACATCCTCACTGAAACTTATCATTACCTGACTTTTTTGACTCGAGCCATCCTAGTGGTTGTGAAGTAGCACCTCGTTATGGTTTTGCTTTCCATTTCCCTGATGACGAATGATGTTGTGCAGCTTTTCATCTGTTTACTGGCCATTTGCGATGTTCCTTGGAGAACTGTCTATTTAGATCCTTTTGCCCTTTTTTTTAATCTTTTAAACATGATGCTGCATTTGTTTTCTCTGCTAGGAAACAACATGCATATTCATCACTCAGCAGTCTGTTTTTTTTTTTTTTAAGTTAGTCATAATATCAGATGCTTTATGCAGGGTAATTTACTTTTAGGCCTTATTGCATTTTCCTGCCTTCATGGTTTTTGTTGTTTTATCCTCTTAGAGAATTCCCTTGCCTTTCTTTTCTACCTAGCCAATTTCTAACCATCTCTCTTCTCAGAAACCATCTCAAGCTCCCATGGCTTACAGTGTTTTGGGCCTTCTCTAAATCTATAATATTTTTTATTTTACCATAATGCAATGCATTGCTTTAGCACATACTGCTGGTTTTCTATGTAATGAACATTGCCCCTTTCTTCTTTGCTAACAAAACACTTTGTTGGGGCAGCAGTGTGTCTTGTGGAAAAAAGGCTCATCTTCCCACACTCCCTTTCAACTAAGAGTGGCAATGGAAAACAGTTCTCATGAGTGAGATGTAAGTGGAAGACTATCTTTGAGGTTTGTAGGAAAGTGTTTACTTTCCTCATAAAGGCAAAATCTTTTCCCCTTCTTTTCATGATGTGTACATGAGATTATATTGTAACCCTACAATAACAATCATTAGGAGGAAGGCCTGTTCCTTAAGAATGTTAGAGCCTGAATAAAAAGGGCTTGGGTTTCTTGTGGCATTTTGAGATATGCACTAGCCTTGGACTGATTAACCTTTGCTTAATCCAGTTTTAGTCAAATATTCTGTTATTTTATCAGAAGGTATTCTAAATGGATACAATTGCTTTGAAGACTTCTTTTCCGTAAAGGTAACTTAGATTTTTTATTAGTTGTTTATCACTTTGTAACAAACTGTGTGTACTCCAAACCTTTGGGGCTTAAAGAAACGAATATTGATATTTCACAGTTTCTGTGGATCCAGGCATGGCTTAGGTACCTCTGGCTCAGAGTCTCACATCAGGTTGTAGTCAAACAGTTGGGCAGGGCTGCATTCTCATCAGAAGGCTCATCTGGGAAAGGATTTGCTTCCAAACTCAATCAGGTTATTGGATTTAGCCCCCTGAATGCTGTTGGACTGAGTTTAGATAGAGTCCTCCCTCATTCCTTATATGAAGAGCTTCTTCATAGGGCAGCTCATGGTATGGCAGTTGCCTTCCCACAGAGCAAACAGGGGAGTCCAAGACAGAAGTTACTGGATTTGTTGACAACTTAATCTTGGAAATGACATCTCTTTACATCTGCTACATTCAATTTTAATGAAACAGTCATTAAACACAGCCCACACATAAACAGAGATTGTAGATGGGCATAAATACCGAGGAGCAGGAAAAATTGGGGCCATTTAGAGGATACAGACCACAGATTTTAAATTTTGTTTAACCGTTCACGTGTATAAGTCTTACCTTCTTGATTAGTTTTTAACAGCTTTATTGAGGAATAATTGACATACAAAAACTGCTCACATTTAAAGATTATAAATTGATAGGTTTTGGCATATGTATACATCCATGAAACCATTACCACAGTCAAGATAATGAGCATATCCTTCATCCCTAAAAATTTCTTCATTCCCTTTTTTAATCTTTCTCTCTTACCTTCCCTTCCCTGCTTTCTCTGCCCCTATCCCCAAGCGAGCACTGATTTGCTTTCTGTCCCTATACATTGATTTATATATCTTAGAATTTTATATAAATAGAATTATACAGTATATACTCTTTTTTCCTGGCTTCTTTTACTCAGCATAATTATCTTGATGTATCCATGTTGCTGTATTATTCATTCATTTTTATTGCTTAGTGATATGCCATTGTATGGAGATACGACAGTCTGTTTACCTTTTGATAGGTGTTTGGGTTTTTTGTTTTAGTTTTGAGCTATTAGAAGTAATGCTGCTATAAATATTTGTGTACAAGTCTTTGTAGGGACATATATTTTTATTTATGTTGGATTAATACCTGGGAGTGGAATGGCTGGATGATATGGTAGGTATATATTTAACTGTTTTCTAAAATTCTATGCCATTTTATGTTCCCACCAGTAATGTATGAGACTTCCAGTCCTCCCACATCCTTGTCACTACTTGGTATGAAACCCATTCTAATAAGTATATAGTGATATCTCATTATGCCTTTTTTTCATTTCCCCCAAAACTAATAATGTTGAGCATCTTTGCACATCTTTATTTGTCATCCATATGTCTTCTTTTGATAAAGTGTTGATACAGATCTCTTACTGTTAAATTTTTTTTTTCTTTTTTCTTTCTTTTTTTTTTAGATAGAGCACATGTGTGAGTTGGGGGTGGGGGGTTGAGGAAGAGGGAGAATCTTAAGCAGGCTCCACATTGAGCATGGAGCCCAACACAGGGCTCAGTCTCACAACCTTGAGATCATGACCTGAGCCAAAACCAAGAGTTGAATGCTTACCCAACTGAGCCACCCGGGTGCCCCTTTTTTTGGTCTTTTTTAAAACTTGGTTTGTTTTTATTTTTGAGTTTAGACAATTCTTTATATATTCCGGATGCAAATCCTTTATTAGATAATTGTTCTCTGAACTTTTTTCTACCAGTCTTTTGTTCTTTTTATTCTTCTTCCAGGTAATTATTTCTTTATCAGTAGGTAATTAATTCATTACCTTCTTCCAGGTAATTATTTGTGCCCAAAATTGGGCATAACAAGTGCTGATTAAATATTTCTTGGTTGATTTCTTGAGCCAGAGAAACTCTTTATCTTTCAGGGGAAAAAAGGCTTAATGTACATTTTTTATTTCTTTGCCTTTGGATTTTGCATGATGTCTACTTAAAAGGGGAGGAGCTTGGCAAACCTTAGTAGAAGTAAGGAAGAGGTCTAGTTAGAATCTCTAGTTCAGTAAATCTGTTTTGTTTTTGTTTTAGTTTTTAAAGATTTTATTTATTTGACAGACAGACCACGAGTAGGCAGAGAGGCAGGCAGAGAGAGAGAGGGGGAAGCAGGCTCCCCGCCTAGCAGAAAGCCCGATGCGGGGCCCAATCCCAGGACCCTGGGATCATGACCTGAGCTGAAGGCAGAGGCTTTAACCCACTGAGCCACCCAGGCGCCCCAGTGAATCTATTTTTAAAAAGTGAACTTTTTATCACTGTTTGCTCTGAATGTTTGAGGAATAGGATGTTCTAATTGGTTACTATTAACATACTCCTCTCCCTACAGGTCTGAGAGTTGGCATCAGATGTATTTGTGATACACCTCTCTCTCCACTCCCCCATTTACAAGCTGGAGGTCAAAGATTAATCTCACACACATGCTCAGAAATCAGGTCAAGTCAGAAGAGAACACCTAGGCAGTAGTCTGTTCTGTTCTATACCTTCTGTTCTAAGCACTCCAGAAGTAAATGAAAAACATGATTTTGATAAATCATTTGTAAAAGGTTGATAACCCTTGACATTTGTTATAAATAGTTATTTAAAAAACAAACAAAACTCAGTGCCCTTTCACTGACCTAAACCCGCTTTATTCTTTCACTAAAATTTGAGATGGCATGTCAATATCAGACGGTGCCCCTCAACCATGGTTCAGAAGATCACTTATTTTAAAGAAGCAATGTGACTTAATGGAAAGAGAAGTAGTTCAAAGTGAGACATGGATTGAAATCACAACCTCACTTCTTACTAGTTGTAGGATCTTCCAGAAAATTTCTTAGACTCTTTAAAGCCTCAGTTTCCCAGTTTGTAAAATAGAGATTATATTCAAAAGGGTTGTGACATAGATTAAGTGATATGGTGCTCAGTATGTGGTAGCCAAAGATTCAGCTATATTTTATATTCTCCTATTCCTAGGAGTATACACTGTAAGTTTATTCAGTCCGAACAAATATTTGAGGGTCTACCACATGCAAAACATTTTACCAAATAGTGGAGGTAGCTTGTAGAAGTAGAAGTCAACATTCATGCTTTACAAGAACTTGTAAGCTGTGCTAAAGATGAGATATATGCCCATGAAAGAGTGAAATTAAGAGTGAAAAGTATAACAGAGTTGTAATTAAAAGTGCTGCAAGAGATGCTGGGATTTATATAGGATAGGAAGTACTCACTTAGTGTGGCAGTGAATCAGATTCCAAATTCAAGGTTGCGCTTGAAGGATTAGTTTAGTTAGCATATTGCCAAAGTGAAAGTTTAGCTTCCTTTGAGTTTCTTGTTAATTACTTCCAGATTAGAGAGAGAGTGGAGGAACTCTAAATTTCCTTCTTTCATTTCTTTCTTGCTTGCTTGTTTTCTGGCTCTCTTTTTCATCATTCTGTTCTGCTTTGTTTCTGCCAGTGATTATGTACAGGAATGTATTCATCTCTTGAGAATGGACATTCTTGTAGTAGATCCGAAAATTAAATCAAGAAAAACATTTTTTTTTTCTTCCTTGCCTTTAGGTTGTATGCATTGATCATTATTAAAGACAGTCTGAAAGCCTCATGGTTATAATTTCTGTTTCTCTTTAACATTTTCTAAGGTGCCAAATAAGCCATCAGTTATGCAGTGCAGTGTGCTAAGTTCTTTGGACAATATAAAAATATTCAAATTTGTGTCTCATGTTCTGTACTTGGTAAGGCAAGTAATAAACTTTTTATGAAAGTTAAGCATTACATTTCGAAATCCACGCTAAGCTGGATTTCAGACACAGTGTGGTGATTTGGAAGACTGTAATAGATTATCTTATAGTAACTTAAAGATTTATTTTTTTAAACTAGTTTTTAGAAATGAGTATATAGAATTATTTATTGCCAAAACTGAGTGAATAATAGAATAAGAGCACTAATAGGCCATGTGGACAACCTTGAAATGTTACTAAATAAAAATAGGCATTATTTCTATTGAAATTCATTCAGTTCAGTAAATGTTTAATGAGTGCTTGCTGCGGCAGGCATTGAAACTGATGAGAAGGACATAATGATAAATTAGGTAGTTCCTGTCCCCAGAACCTCACAGTCTAGTGAGGAGATGCACATGTCCACAAATCATTACACGGTGGTGTGATATGTGTTATACTGAAGAAGATGTAGTACAAAAGGAGGTGAAGGTTAATTCTGCTGAGGCTAGCCTTTGCAGTTAAGGAAGGAGACATTTAAGTTGGTTCTGAAAAGAATTACAGGAGCTCATAAGGGTCTTGAGGGTGAAGGGCATAGTGGGTAACAGAGACCAGTATGTTAAGGCAGTGGCCTAAGAGAGTAGACTCCAGACCAAGATTCTTTAGATTCCAATCCAACTTCTTCCATTTACTAGGGATCTCTTTTGCCTCTTTTTTCTCATATGTAAAATGTTCCTAATGTTTCCTACTTCACAGGGTAGTTGTGACAATCAAATGTGTTATATATAGCTGCTTACAGCAATGACTAATACATAGAAATGTGTTTTGTTTTGTTTTGTTTTTAATGTAAAACTCTATACCCAATGTCAGGCTTGAACTCACCACCTGAGATCAAGAGTCACATGCTCTACAGACTCAGCCAGCCAGGTGCCCCAATACATAGTAATGCTTTAGCTTTTATTATTTTATGCAAAGACCTGGTGTGTATAGAACTAGATAATGTGTGATAGAATCTTTTTTTTTTTTTTTTAAGATTTTTAAGTCATCTCTACACCCAACATGGGCTTGAACTTAAAACCCTGAGGTTAAAAGTCACATGCTCTAGTGACTGAGCTAGTCAGGCACTTCATGTATGAGGTGTTGTTCTGTACTGCTCCATTTTGTGTAAGGGATGAATGAACTATATAGCTGGTAGGCAGATAATAAAGGACTCTTTCTCAGTTGAAGGATTTTGAGTAGAGACGTGAGATAATCAGAGCCTTATTTTATTTTAAATGTTTTATTTATTTATTAGAGCATGAGCTGAGGGGAGGGGTCGAGGAAGAGGGACAAGCACAGCCCTGCTGAGTGGGGAGCCCTGACTCCAACTCCGACTCCAACTCTGGGCAGGATCCCAGGACCCTGAGATCATGACCTGCACCGAAGGCAGCCACTTAACCCAGCTGAGCCACCCAGGTGCCCCTCAGAGCCTTATTTTAGAAAGATGCTTCTGTTGGCAGAACAGAGGGTAAGTTGGAATGTCCACTGTAAAATTGTACAGCTAAGAGATGATGAAGTCCTGAAATAAAACACTGGCTCTAGGGTGGAGGAAAATAGGCTGGGGAGAAGTTTAGCAGTAGAATCCATAGTCATGAGTAGTGTACATTTTGAGTCTACAAAGCTCAGATTTTTAAAAAACAGCATTTTTAACCTAAGAGTGGATTTCCCTTTTGCTGCTTGTCTGTGTATGTGGATGGAGAACACATGGCTGTCTCTCTATATTCTCTGAAAGGTTCAGGTAGCATAAATGATGACAATGATAATGTTTTGGGGTAAAAATATATACAGGATCCTTACATAGCCAATATAAATGCTCAACTTACAAACTCACATGGGCAAGAATTAAACCTAAGTTCAAATTTGAGCCTATTCCACCTGGTAGTAAAAAACGAAGTCACCTGAAGGATTTCTCAATAAACTGAGGTAAATTCAGCCAGTTTAGATTCTTCCCTCCCCAGCAGCCCACTTTCTCTTTGGGGTAAACATCTGTATTCTGGCTTACATAGGAATGATTTTGGAAGAAGTGTCTGGTCCTTAACATTTACCCAGGCTGGCATCACCTGAAATACCAGTGTTCCTTCTTCGTTCTCTGCCTTGCAGCTGTGTCTCCTACTCGAGTTAGTGCATTCTTTCTCTTCCTTGGGCATGGGCACCCTCTCTCCCAGCGAGGTCTCCCAGACCACTCTGGGTCTGTAAAAATAAGATGGAGCAGTTTGAGGCCCACTGTGCTCCTGAAGACACAGGCCAGAGTGCTGCTTTGCACCTCCTGTGCCCTAATAGTGTGGATAACAGCTGTAGGTAGGTCAGGATTATCAGAAATCCTTCTTCCTTTCCTACTTTTCGTTGATCATTTGGGACAGAAGAGCAGGACTGGTCCTGGTTGGTCTTAGAGTTTTCTGATTTACATCTAGACTTTGAATTCTGCAAAAACAAAAAGAAAAAAAAAAAATCTCATGGTTCCCCTTTGCTATTATTGAAGTCTGTTCATGCTCTGTTAGAGCATTTATCACACTTGTCATATTTACACCTTTCTCTCTCATATTAAGGTTGTGGCTCAAACTAAGAGACTTTTTTATCTTCAACTTCTCTCCCCCAAACCTAAGATGAAGCCTGATAGAAAGTAGGCATTTAACAATTTGAACAAATAAAGGAACACATCATACAACTGATCAGCTTCTAAACTCCATTCTTATTAGCTTTAAAGTTTTCTAGGAAGTTTGATAAAGATTACTTTTGTCTGCAAGTAATTGAGTATCTGACTAATGGCGGCTGAAATGGAAGCTTATTTTTCTCACATACAGTCCAGAGGTAGGTATGTCTTAGTCTTGATCAGTGACGCAGTGGTATCAGAGTCAGCATCTTTGTGATCCCCTTGGCCTTTCCATCATGATCATGACATGGCTGCCACAGTTCCTCTTTTCATATCTGAAGAATGGTGTGGAAGAGGGGAAAGGGAAGTTGCTGGAATGGCTGTCTCTCTTAGCAGGAAAACAAAAGCTTTTCCAAAAGCTCTCTAATAGGCTTTTACTTAATTTTTATATGTTGAAGTATTGTCACACTGCCACTTCTAGCTCTGGAGGAAACTGGGAGTGGAACTGGGTACGGGAGGAAGGAGGTTGGAGGTAGATTAGATGAGTCAGTGAGCCAAAAGGGTTGGCCTCAGGCATAGTAACATAAACAGGACATTATTTTATGGGAGTATAAAGTTCTATAACTATAGTTATATAGTTCTATATATATAAAGTTCTATAACTATAGCATAATTGATCAGATAATAAAGTGTTTACTGATAATGTAGTCCATTCTCTATGAATACCTGAGTTATACAGAAAACACTCTGCTTTATCTTTGATTTTTCCCCCCTTGGTGTGCACTAGTGATGCTGGGCTAAACTGTTTTAATCAACAAATAATATTGTGTTTTCATTCTTCCTTGAAATATGGTAATACTTGACGATTTTCTTGTATAATCTTTTTTTTTTGCTAGTTTTGCTGTACAAATACATTTTCATTGGGGTATGTGTATATTTCTACAAATATTGTCTGCCCAAGGTTTTTCTACTTTTTTAAATGCCAGAGTTTCTTACTTATTGAATAATTTTGATTTCCGCTGCATTGAAAAGTGGTTCTTCTTCTTTTTTTTTTTTTTAAGTTTTATTTACTTATTTGAAAGAGTGAGAGGGAGAAAGCCACAAGCAGGGGAGGGGCAGAGGCAGAGGGAGAAGGAGAAGCAGTCTCCTAGCAGTCCCCTGGCTGAGCAGGGAGCCCGATGTGGGACTGGATCCCAGGACCCTGGGATCACGACCTGAGCGGAAGGCAGACACTTAACCAGCTGAGCCACCCAGGCACCCCTGAAAGGTTCTTCTTGACCAAAGATACCATTTTATTTTAATATGTTATTTCAAAAAATTAATCTTAGCTAAGTATATGCTATATAGCTCAAAATATAGTTTGTTTTTGAAGATAGCTCATTTGAAATTGTTCTGGACATTGTTTTGTTTTTTGTTTTTTTGTTTTCTTAAGATTTTTTTTTATTTCACTGAGAGAGAAAGAAAGCACAAGCAGGGAGAACAGCAGAGGAGAGGGAGAAGTGGTCTCCCTGCAGAGCAGGGAGCCGGATGTGGGGCTCGATCCCAGGACCCTGGGATGACCCAAGCCAAAGGCAGATGCTCAACCGAGACACCCAGGCACCCCTGTTCTGGACATTGTTTATTAGTATTTAAAATGTTGACAGATTTAACATATGATACCCAGAGGGACAGGATTCTCTTTGGAAAGTGTAGATTTTGATATCTAGGTGACCTCAGTTCAGCTAGCAATATTGCCATTTACTACCTAGTCAAAATTACCTACTCTCTCTGGATTTCCATTTCTTAATCCGTAAAATGGCAATATTAAAATCTCCAGTGAGATCATGTGTATACTATGTCCCTTAAAGGACCTGACTTGCTGGAGGCCCTCATTGATACCTAGTGTAACAATTTAATGACTCTTCTGATAGCAGAAAGCACAGGGAGACTGTATGGCTCATTGTATTTGTAATTTGTTGCTCTTGTCATTATTTTTATAACATGAAGGAAGAAAAAAGAAAATGACAAAAGAAAGTAATAAATAAAAATTGCTTGGAATGACATTACTTGCTGCGTTAGTATTATCATCTTATGTTCAGTTTGTTAAAATGTTAGTTTTGTAGAATTCAGTGCAGCTTTCTATCAATAAAATTTATATTTATCTCTCTCTTGTAAAGTCTTCTACTGCTTTGTTAATGAGGAAAGAAGAGTAATGCCATTGTTTTTCCTGTTGTAAGCCAGAAGATCGTCACCTAATGGCATAATCACCTTATAAGCATCAATAATTATGCCTAACTAATGTTCCAAAATGGACTTCTTTTAGGAAGTAAAATCCTGAGAAGTAATATATCAAAATCAAGCTGGTTTTTCTCAGTGGAAGTTCTGTCTTTATTGTATTAATCATTTTCTGTTCATAAGATGTTCAATAAGGAATAAAGTCCAGCTGGAGAAATTGTAATAATTCCATTTTTTTTAAGATTTTATTTATTTGACAGACAGAGATCACAAGTAGGCAGAGAGGCAGGCAGAAGGAGACGGAGAAGCAGGCTCCCTGCTGAGCAGAGAGCCCAATGTGGGGCTCGATTCCAGGACCCTGGGATCATGACCTGAGCCGAAGGCAGAGGCTTTAACCCACTGAGCCACCCAGGCGCCCATAATAATTTCATTCTTGATTTATCATTTTTAGTATCTTTTTCAGGTAAGAAGGGACTTTGATTTTTGTGGAATTTGGTTTCTTTAAGGTCACATTATATCAACAAGGTAAATAGTTGGCAACTATTTCTCCTCTTTAGTAAGCTAAATTACAAAGCTACTTAACATTTGTAGTTCTTAAGTAAAATTCAGTCTTTCAGGAGTTTGTTTTGTTTTAAGATTTTATTTATTTATTTGAAAGAGAGGGCATGAGAGAGCATGAGATGGGAGAGGATCAGAGGGAGAAGCAGATTCCCCACCTCGCTGGGGGCCTGATATGGGACTTAATCCTGGGACTCCAGGATCATGACCTGAGCCGAAAGCAGTTGCTTAACTAACTGAGTCACCTAGGCGCCCCTTTCAGGAGCTTTGATAATTGCATTCTTCTTGATGGAGAAGATTGAGAGCATCAGGTCTTACTTCCCCAACTTTCACACATGGAGATGTTCGTTTATTGTTCATGTATCACATCCCTTCTTTCTTCACCAAGGCCATCTGTGCTCGAGCATAGCTATGGTGAGTCTGTATGCTTTCTGTTGGCTTCCTCCTTACCAGCTTTCTCTTCCTGGGCTGAACTTTTTCAATATCTGGATATGACATATCCTCAAAGACAGTGCTGAAAAAGCTTCACCACACCTTCCAGAAGACTCACTTTCTGTCTCTCCCCATGATTCATCTGTTCATTCATCCAAGAAGTATTTATTGAGCTTCAGCTCTGGGCCAGGCACTATTTTGGGCACTTGGGACATGTGTCAGTGAGTAAAACAGATAAAGATTCCTGCCTTTGTGGAGCTCATTTTCTAGTAGAGGGAGACAATAAACATAGTTATCATAATTACATGCAGACTGTGTATTATATGAATAAGTGATGGGTATATGAAAAAGAAAAAGAGTAGTGCTAGAGTTGGGGGGCAGCATGCAGATTTAAAAATGAAGTGGTCAGAATAGACCTTACTGAGAAAGCAAAATTGGAAGGAGAGGGAGTTAACCTGTGATATCTTGGGGAGGAACATCCAGAGAGAGAGACCTATCTAGACAATGAAAACAGCAGGTGCAAAGACCTTATGAACACATTAAATTTACAAAACATGAAAGAGGCCAGTGTGACTAGAATAGAATGACTGAAATGGACTGATAGAACCTTAGGGAGTTAAAGGGGGACGATGGCCAGACAGTGGAAAGCCATCCACCCGGTTGGAAAGTCTTTACCATAAGAAGTGGGGAGCCATTCAGTCCTTCAAAAAGTGTTGGTGCTCTTGCTCGGTCCTGTAACACCATGCTAACCATGTCCTTGCAAATTCATATTTTGATTCAGAAGGAAACTAGACCATAAATGAATTGCATGTTAACATGTTCAGCCAAAGAAATGATCAGGTACTATTCCATAGTAGCGGAGAGGGAGCGAACTCTTAATTCATTATGCTGCTGCCTCAGTTTTTTCTCCTGGATTTCACTGCTTCTGGTGCCAGTACTTAATGCTTTCAGTGCCTTTCTGCTGGTTTGCTCTCTCTTCATAATTTCTTCCTTCTACCAGTTCTGACAAGGTTGACTGCCTTGTAGAGTTCCTTACTCCTGATAATTAAAAGTTCTCTGGCCATTCCATGGTGGTCCCCCCACTTGTCAGCAGTTTTGCTCTCCATGGTGTCCGGAATCTGAGGAATCTCCTTCTGACGTGTGGTCACAGGGCCCACAGCAGCCTAACACCATGTCACGGTGTCTGTGTCCTTCACCTCACTTCATCTCATCACTCAGATGTTTTCTCATCTCACGTCATCACAAAAAGAAGAGTGAGTATTGGTGCCATAAGACATTTTGAGAGGGGTAGCGATCACATTCACGTAACTTTTATTATAACATATTGTAATTGTTTTATTATTGCTGTTGTTGTTAATCTCTTCTTGTGCCTAATGTATTAATTAAGCTTTATCACAGGTATCTATGTATAGGGAAAAACAGTATATGTAGGGTTCAGTACCACCTGAAGTTTCAGGCAGCCACTAGGGGTCTAGGACCGTATCCCCTGCAGATAAGCGGGGGGTACTACTCTATTATCATTTATTGCTGTTTTCTTCTCTTTGCTCTCATGTCCTTCAAGATTGATTCTAAAGAACGTTTTCTCCTCCACACTTATTCCCTTAGACTACAGTTTTAATCTGTATAACCAATATCTGAGTAAAATCTGTAGCTCTAAAAGAAACTTCATATTCTTTCCAGACTTCAATTTTTAACTGAGCATTTTTTTAAAAATCTATAGCTCTAAAAGAAACTTCATATTCTTTCCAGACTTCAATTTTTAACTTCAATTTTTAAAAGGCAGGAAAATGGAGATCATCCTGGCGTCTGTCACTTCCATAATTCTGGTGCCTTCACATTGGAAGATTAATTTTGGTTCTATTTACATTTTATGTAATCCATTACCAATTATCGTCAGTTACCTTTAGTTAGTTTAGTGTTTCTTGTACTTGCCCTGTTTTCATTCCTGTAATAATCTTAGTCTGGTGTTTTCCAAATTATTATCAAGCTCTGTTTTAGATTCATGACTATTATTTCATTCCTATTCCATTTTTTTTTTCATTTTTTCAACCAGAGATCTAAGTGACACCAGTAAGAGCTCTAGAAATTGATGTGAAATAACTAGAGCTAACATATTTAGCTGTTATAAATCTAAGCTTTAAAATAGTACTTCAGTCTCCCTAATTGTAAGGAAGAGTTTGCATATTCTTTTTACCCGAGTCTCATTTTTGAAGAACTATCAATTAAGACTACCATTCATGGGACTTTAGCCTAGGTGGCTTCTGTCTTAGGATACAGGTTTTCTGTGAAGATTTTTGAAATAGGGAAAAATAACTCAAATTCAAGCAACTTCTTGACAAACTAGGGATCCCTATGCTGGCCCACAGCATTCTCTCCTCAGTCCCTCTCCCTTCTTGCTCTGAGCATTCTTGGGAAATCTTACCTACTCCTGTGACTCCCATTGCCACCCGCATACCTCTTATTTCCCAGTTTTTATCTCCTGCCTATACCTCTGCTCTGAGCTCCACACTTGTGTGTTCAGATACCGACTAGACCTCTCTCCTTGAATGGCTGACAGGCAAATCGCAGCCATACGTTCACAGCTCAGTTCATTACCCAAACCTGCTTCTGTATCTCCTAGACCCTGGAACTACTGTCCTCTTAGTTGCCCAAACCTGGTAGTTATCCAGCTCATGCTAAAACCTCAGTTGATTCTGCACAGTGGTATCTCTCAAATGTCTCCAGCCCCATTGCCACTGTTTGGGCTTAGATTCTCATTATCTCTGGCCCAGAATTTTTAATTATTTTCTTCACCAGTCTCCCTGTCTCCAGTCTTCACTTTCTCCTATCTGCTATAGTTGTTATCTTTAACGTCCTTTAGATATCTTCTCACTCTTGAATAATAAAGTCCAGATTCCTCAGACTGGCTTAAAGCTCTCTGTAATCTAGCTCCCGCCACTAGCCAGCCTAATAGCCTGCTGTTACCCCTTTGCTAGCCCTACAGACCAGTCATACCGAATTGTTTATAGCTTCCTAAGTGCTACTCATTTTATATCTTTGTGTTTTTACATGCTGTGCCTGGCTGGCTTTTTTTGACTAGTGCAACTAACAGACTCCAACCTGCGCAGTAACCAGAGACATATATCCATTAGGACCCACCTTAAGAATCTTTTCTGAGTTTTATCCCTTCCTCCTCAATAGTTTAGAACTTCTTTGTGCTTTGACCATCTTATATATATATTCCTTTTATAGAGTGAAGTCTTTATGTGCCTTATTTCCACAGCAGACGTTCTTTGAGGGCAGAGATATCTTAATCATGCTTTCTCCCTAGCATGGAATGCAATTATTGAGACAGGAAGAGACATAATAAATGTTGAGTGAAAACGTAAATCAATACAGCTCTGTTTAGTTTCAGTCCCTAATACTGTGTTCTTGGTCTAGGAGCCTTCCTTCTTGGCTTATAGGTTTTCTTTGTCTTTCAGTCTACAACATATAGCAGTAAAGATGATTTCCACTACGTAGTCATGATTATAGTAATCTCATCATGGGGAAGATTTAGCCTCAGAAATATCATGTATATGAATGATTAAGCATGAATTTTAAACTCCACACTTTCTTTTTACCACTTTACCTGAGTTATGATTTGCGGGACACTAGCTCATCATTACCCAAAGTAATTCTGTGGAAAGGATATATAATAGGTGTTAGTTAAAAGGAAAGTTCTATAATGAAAAGTATTGGGGGATCCTGGATTAATAAAGATAAACTAGTTTATTTGAGTTCTCAGATCCTATAATATGCTGGCATATGCATTGTGAATCTTACTTGACCCATTTTTTTTTTAAAGATTGTTTAGTTATTTGAGAGAGAGAGCATGAGCAGGGGGAGAGGCCGAGGAAGAGGGACAAGCCGACTCCCCACAAAGCAGGGAGCCTGACATGGGGCTCAGTTCCAGGACCCTCAGATCATGATCTGAGCCAAAGTCATGCTTAACTGACTGAGCCACCCAGGCGCCCCTTAATTGACCCATTGTCATGAGGGATTAATGTTCCATTGGGAAATGCTGCCCAACATTATGGATGTTTTTATAAACATGAATCAGGATATTTTCAGCCACAAATAACAGAAAAGTAGATCCAAATTGGGTTAAATAGTAGGGGTTCTTATATAAGAAGTTTGGAGGTGGGCTGTCAGGATTGGTTAATCTAACCGCGGATTGATGACTGGCTTCTCTGCCATTTTTTGGCTTTCCCTTTTTGGATCCGGGTAGCTACTACAGCTACTATGTCTTCTGTGACAGGGTTCAAAGCTGGAAGGAAGAAAGATGTATTTGCTTCTTGTACATCTCTTTTTTTTCCGGGAAAAAAATCCCAGAATGCCCCCTTTCCCAACTAGGCTTTTCTTTATGTTCCTTGGTCAGCTTTGAGTCACATGCTCACGCTGGAAGGGTAAGCCATCATAATTCATCCTCTGGGACTGGGAGAGGATGCATTTCTCTCTGAGCATACTAGTACCCCAATCTGAACAAAGCTGGAGTTCTATTTACAGAGAAAGGCTGTAGAAAAGCAACTAACAGGGGCACCTGGGCGGCTCAGTTAAGCATCTGCCTTTGGCTCAGGTCACGATCCCAGGGTCCTGGGATCCAGTCCCACAATGGGCTCCCTGCTCAGAGGGAAGCCTGCTTGTCCCTCTCACACTCCTGCAGCTTGTGTTCCCTCTCTCACTGTCTCTCTGTATCAAATAAATAAATAAAATCTTTAAAAAAAAAAAAAAGAGGCAACTAACAGGGTCTGCAAAATTATATCTATATGCACTTAGAAGTCATGTCTTTTACATTGAATGTTCTTATTCTCCTCGTCTCAGATAATCAAGAATAAATATATGTTTGATGAGATTGAGTGACTAAAAAATTCGGAGTGGATGGAGTATATAAACTAAGTATTTTTGTTGGTAAAGAATTTAAACTAATAATTACAATGGGTAATATTATAGCTGTGAAACTTGCATGACTTTTTCCGCAGAATTCAGAGATTTTTGATAAGACTCATGATTTCTCAGGGCGCCTGGGTGGCTCGGTGGGTTAGAGCCTCTGCCTTCAGCTCAGGTCATGATCCCAAGGTCCTGGGATCGAGCCCCACATCGGGCTCTCTGCTCGGCAGGAAGCCTGCTTCCTCCTCTCTCTCTCTCTGCCTACTTGTGATCTCTAACTGTCAAATAAAAATAAATAAAATATTAAAAAAAAGACTCATGATTTCTCTTATATATTTATTTATATTTTCTTTTATAGTAGGTAGCTTTGGACTAGGCTTTTTAAACTTTTCTTCAGGAATTATTTTCCTTTGTTATTGGAGCTAGTTGCTGGATGTTTGAAAAGCCTGACTCTAGAGCTATAGAATTCTCTGTACTCTTCTGTGCTTCATGTGAGTTACAGGTTTGTGACCTCCATTCTTCATTCATAACTCTCTTCTCCCCAAATCAGCCAACCTGGAAGAGATTGACTCCACAAAAAAACTGAGCCTACAATTTTGATATCATGCCACCAGGTGGTGGCAGTGTCAAGATAGAAGAATATATATGTATTAATTTCTTGGGATAGCCCTAAAATTTCAATTAGTTTGGCTTGCTTTACCCATAAAAACATCAGTATTTTATACATTTTAGTGTTTCAATATTTATAATGTCTGTGGCTGCTTTATCTATTTAGAAGTTTCACCAGAATGGCCCTGTTAGTTGGGTGTTTTTTGTTTAAGTATGTTTCTTACTTGACTAAAGGGTGTGGTTCAAACTTCCAGGCCTATATTTCATCAGATTCAAATATAGGGCTTTGTTCACGCTCCCTAGTATTTGTATTTATTGTAAGTGTTGGTTTAGATTATATGCAAACAACCTCAATTTTAAATTTTGTTAATTATTACCTTTTTTTAAAAGATTTTATTTATTTATTAGAAAGAGAGTGAGCGAGTGCAAAAGCAGGGGATGGAGGTGGTCAGTGGGAGAGAATCTCAAGCAGACTCCACACTGAGCACAGAACCTGACATGGGGCTCGATCCAAGGACCCTGAAATCATGATCTCAGCTGAAACCAAGAATTCGACACTCAACCAACTGAGCTACCCAGGCTCCCCTAATTATTATATTTTTTAAAACTTATCTATCTCACCTTTCAATAATTTCTAACACTTAAACTTGCTGTAAATCTTAGTTTGGTGACTGTTCTTGACTCTTTAGTTTACCATCCAAATGTGTTGGGTTGCTCCCTTTACTCTGCTAAGGCTATTTTGGCTATGGAAGAGAAGGTTTTAGGTTACCTTTTTAATCCCTTGAAATCCAAGTTCTTGTGAATCTTTCTACCATAAGAGGCAGAAGTAGAAAAAGAAGAATGGACTTTATTTTCTTAAAAAGTTGAAAGCCTTTTATGAGCAGGTCCTCTAATCACTTTCTCAACACTGTTGTCTCTTTATGACTTGTTCTTTGGCTTTATAAATTTAATGTGGAGTTTATTATAACATGACTGGGGCACCTGGGTGGCTCAGTCTGTTAAGCATCTGCCTTTGGCCCAGGTCATGAACCCAGGGTCCTGGGATAGAGCCCCGCATCAGGCTGTCTGCTTGGTAGGAATCCTGCTTCTCCCTCTCCCACTCCCCCTGCTTGTGTTCCCTCTCTCACTGTCTCTCTCTCTGTCAAATAAATAAATAAAATCGTTTAAAAAAAAAAGTAAATCTTTAACCTGACTTAATAGAAATTTGAAGTTTTACATTTAAAGTCTGTATTTAAATTAAATAGTACTTTGAGCTTAAACTCTTTAACTGATGCTTCTTAGCAAGTAATTTGTTGTATTTTAGATTGGTAGCTTCTAATGAAACTAAATTACTTAAAGAAACTAGTAAATTATTGGATCAAAAACATTCTAAATAACATTTCAGCAATATTTTTATTAACAAATTTAATAGTGGTCAATCTTCTTGTAAGTATTCGGAAATGGTGAGAGTAAAATTTGGGCATATTGTTTCCCAGTGCTCTTGAAAGACTGTACAAAAATAGCCAATTCCTTATGTAAAAATAATTTTGCTGATTTTATCATCTATGTATTGTTTGATTCTGTCAATTAATACATGAAAGTATGGAATTGGTCAGCAATCCTGGAGTGTATTGGGTATAAGTGTCTCCATGGGCAACATGTGAGCCATAGTCAAAAGTGAGAGAGCAAGAGGCACTGGAGCTATGTTCAATTCCACCCAGAGAGCACTAGAACCTAGCATAAAGTCTGTGTGGAACGAACTTCTGAAAAAGCAGACTGGAAGGGAGTGAGGGGCAAGCTGGAGAAGGGAGACGGTGAGCCAGTGGACTGTTGTGTAGCCCTCAGAGGAATGTACCTTCTGCATTGTGGGGATTATGATTAGGAGGACACAAAAGGGAAGCCTACAAAGCACCCCCAGGAGTGTAGCTTTGCAAGAGTTTAGCTTAAGTTGGACACTTAATGACTGAGCCACCCAGGCTCAAGCCCAGAGAGCACTGAGACATCTTAGCAACAGTACCTAGTCTATGCTATTTCTATCCCTTTACCTATTTTCCTTCCCCTTCTCAAGGCAGTGGACTGGAGGGAGAACAGAAACTCTAGTGCAGGAAAGAGAGGAGGACATTGTCCTTCTTCTAGCAAAAGACCCACTGGCAGCCAGCTGTGGCTGAGAAGGGAAATCTTACCTTTAAATCAAGATTGAAAGTATTATTTTGTTAGTGTAATTTCCGATTCAAGGCTTTGCTTCACAACTTAAAATCACTGTAGATACTAATAGTCATCAGGGAAGTCATGGACTCCCACCTCCTCATCCAGTGGCAGAGAAGTACTTCCCACATTGAGCTGTTTTTAAAAAGGCATTTGGGGGCAGAATTAAGTTGCTTTTATGACTTTACCCCATAAGTACAGTGCAAAATATGCATAGAGGTTTTTTTAATACAAAAATATTAATACAAATCTCATCTTTATTATTTTTTTAAAGATTTATTCATTTGACAGAGAGAGAGAGAGAGAGAGACAGTGAGAAAGGGAACACAAGCAGGGGGAGTGGGAGAGGGAGAAGCAGGATTCCCACCAAGCAGAGAGCCTGATGTGGGGCTCGAACACAGGACCCTGGGATCATGACTCAAGCCGAAGGTGAACACTTAACGACTGAGCCACCCAGGTACCCCCAAATCTCTATACCTAATTCTAAGTCTCTCTTGATCAAAAAAAAAGAAAGAAAGAAAGAAATTCATCTATTGAAGGAACAAGTATGTCATTCCAAATAATTTTAGGCTTGCCCTTCCAAGTGGATTTTGGGTTTCCTTCTCAAGCAGATGAGTTTCTTTATAGAGGTTTCCTATCTAGGAGATATTCTTGCTCACCCCACTGACAGACGTACTAATTTGCATTTATTTTCACTATTCACTGGGGTCCTCTTACAAGGAAGAGAGGATGTTGGTAGACAGTAACCTCTGCTGCATACTGCTTATTTCTGAGTTTATCATATTAGAACCCAGTTCTCATATCTGAAGAGTCTAATCCTCTGTAATTTTGTATCTAACTTGCTTCACTTCGTCAGTTGGATTTTTCATGTTTTTGGCTTTCATAATATCTGAGGGACTTTTAATTGGATTCTGACTATAGTTACAACTTCTAAGTCTGTTTTCACTACACTATATAAGGCTTCTCTTGGACTTGTTTTTATCTTCCATATCTTTTAACTACTTTTTAATTTTTTATCACTTCCTAGAAATAAAAAGTCGTCCATTTTCAGATAGTTCAGCTTCAAGTAGTTCATTTCCAAATCTTCTTGCTTTTTCCTTCTTGTAATTTCTTTAGTTTTCCATTTCTCCTCTTATTACTTAGTCTTATTGAACATACATACTCCTAACACTCCTAATTGAAAGAATGCTTATTTCCTGTTTGTTGTGCACTGCTCTGACTCATAGTTCATTTCTTCACATTGTAATTTTGATTATCGTAATCTCATCTTCAGCAGGTATATTATGTGTGAGAGCTTGAGTTCTTTGGGTTCTTAAGTATGCGCTTACCAAGTGGCTTCATTTTCCCTTTGTGTTGCTTTCTTTTTTTTTTTAATTAAGATTTTATTTATTTATTTGACAGACAGAGATCACGAGTAGGCAGAGAGGCAGGCAGAGAAAGAGGAGGAAGCAGGCTCCCTGCTGAGCAGAGAACCCGATGCAGGGCTTGATCCCAGGACTCTGGGATCATGACCTGAGCCAAAGGCAGAGGCTTTAACCCACTGAACCACCCAGGCGCCCCTGTGTTGCTTTCTTAATGGGATCCTCACTGTTAGTTCCTAAGTCCGTTATTTAAGATTTCTGGTATACTTTTCTCATTTCCAGGTTCTTTAGTGTGCTGCACAGGTTGGATTGCTGGAAATGTGATCTCCCTGTTAAGTGGAGTACTGATTTGCTAGCTTCACAAAGTGTTGTTTTTTTTTAATGAACAACTATCTTATTGCATAAGGAAAAACAATTCAAAAATACTCAACAGTCAGTGCTCACTACATGCCTTGAGTTATTCGTTACTATATTAATTTAGTGAAAAGATTCAAGCTAATATTATTAAAACTGTATGTAGTGGGCACTTTATAAAAGCTTATTGAATGAAGAACCTTCCTGGCATATGTTACTTCATTCCACCCACTCTTATTCTTTGAGACTTACTTCTATAACCCAATATAGAGGAATAAGAATGTTTTAAATCTGATATCTTCCAAAATAATTCACAGCATTCATTGCTAGCCAGCAGTAAATGAAATAGACTATTATTAAAGCTTTATCTGTTGTAATAGTTAAGATGTTTACCGTGGTAATGGCAGAACACTTAAATTTACTTGGCATAAATGATAAAGGTGGAATTCACTTAATGACTCATTTAAATTAAATTTTTTCAAAAGTAGAACATACTTTAGGCATCGTTTAATCAAGATTGTGACTCTGTTTCTCTGCATTTATATTAGCTTTGCCTTTTGTGTGATACGTCCTAAAGTTGGCTTTCTAGACTGTTGTGAAATGGCTGCCAATAGTGATCTGGGCTGTTTGCTTCCTTGTAGCCTTGGAGTTTACAATCCAGATGGCAGGAGAGAGTTTTTTCCCATAACCATTAAAAAAAGACTGACTTTACTCAGATTCAGTAACACTTGAGATCAACTACTGTGACAAAGAACATTCCATACAGTGATAGACTTAGGCAAGGGGTGATTGGCTTCCCTCAGTAGCACCCAAAACAATATTAAAATCTAAAAAGGAATGGTCAAGACATACATGAAGAAAACTACAAAACTCTACTGAAGGACGTGAAAGAGCTCTTTGAAAAATGGAGCAATAAATTCCCAAATGAGAAAACTATAAAAATGTCAATTTATGTCCATATAGCTAATGTGGTAATCAAAATCCCATTAGATTATTATGGATGATACTCAAGTTCATGTGGTAGAGAAATTGTAGGAAGGAACAAGAAAGTATTAAAGAACAGTGAGGTGAGGGATGCCTGGGTGGCTCAGTCAGTTAAGTGTCTGCCTTCGGCTCAGGTCATGATCCTATGGTCCTGGGATAGAGCCCGTCGGGCTCTTGGCTTAGCAGGAAGTCTGCTTCTCCCTCTGCCTCTGCCCTTCCCTCTACTTGTGCTCTCTCTCTCTTTCTCTGACAAGTAAATAAATAATCTTAAAAAATACAAAAAACAATGAGGTGGGATTCTCCCTACTAGATATCAAAACAAATATATTGCCATAGTAATTAAAACTTGCTACTTGTGTTAGAATAGACAAACATAAGTAGAGTAGTAAAGAGAAACCGTAAACAGGCTTATGCATGCTTGTTTACTTTATGACAAAGATTCTATACATCTTTATCAATTCAGTAGAGAAAGGACAGACTAGTAAATGAGTTATAGGGACAGTTGGATATCCATTGAAATGAATAGAATTTAGAGCCCTGACTCACATCATTTCCAAAATAAACGAGAGGCCTTTTACAAAGTGAAAGATCAAAAGAATACAAATAATAGAAGGAAACTATTTGTACAGTATTAGATTGAGAGGCTTTTCTGTGCAAGACACAGTATCTGGAAGCCAAAAGATAGATGATTTGCCAAAAAAAATTAAAACTTATACATTGAAAGACATTAAAAGTCAAACATATATAACCAAGTGATTACCATCTATCACACAGTTTCTAAAAATATTTAAGCAAAGGATAAATTGGGGTGCCTGGGTGGCTCCATCAGTTAAGCATCTGCCTTTGGCTCAGGTCATGATCCCGGGGTCCTGGGTTTGAGCCCCGTATCTGTCTCCTGGCCCAGCAGGGAGCCTGCTTCTCCCTCTCCCACTCCCCTTGCTTATGCTCTCTCTCTCTCACCCTCTATCAAATAAATAAATAAAATCTTTCCCCAAAAAAAGGGTAAACAATGTAATAAAATAATGATCAAAGGGTATTAAGTCATTGAAAAAATACATATGATTAGTAGATAGATGAAAAGATGCTAAATCTTGATAATCAGAGACATGCTATTAAAACAATAATGGAATGTCATTTTCAGGCATCAGATTATCAATCTTTTAAACTACCAGTAACCACTTTGGGGAAAACTGCAGGGAGTAAGCTTGTTATATACTACCACTGAAGGGCAAAATGACCAAATTCAAAGTGAAACATTTACTTCACATATGTTATGTAAGAAAAAATTGTAGATAACAAATGTTGAAGAAACTGAAGCCTTGTGCACTGCTGGTGGGAATGTAAAATGATGAAGCTATTGCGGAAAACAGTCTAATATTTTCTCAAAAATTAAAGCTTGGAGTTACCATATAATCCAGCAATACCGCTCTGAAGCACATGCCCCAAAGAACTGAAAGCAAGGAAGGGACTCAGATACTTGTATGCCAGTGTCCATAGCAGCATTATTCTTAATAGCTAAAAGGTGGAAATAATCCAAATGTCCATCAACAGATGAATGGATAAACAAAATGTGAAATATACATAAAATGAAATATTATTCAGCCTTAAAAAGGAATGGGATTCTGACATGTGTTACAGCATGGATAAAACTTGAATACATTTTGCTAAGTGAAATAAGTCAGACACAAAAGGACAAAAATTACGTGATCCACTTAAATGATGTACTTAGAAAGGGCAAATTTACAGAGGCAGAAGGTAAAATGAGGTTACAAAGGGCTGCATGGAAAAGAGAATGGAGAGTTATTCTTTACTGGGTATAAAGTTTCTGTTTGGGGTGATGAAAAATTCTGAACATGGGTAATGGTGATGATTGCTCAACATTGTAAATGTACTTCTACTGCTGAATTATACACTTAAAATGGTTAAGATGTTTAAGTTTAATGTGAATTTTCCACAATAAAAAGTGCTAACAGAAAGTTACATGTTTGTGTCTTGAGCCAGCAATTTTGCTTATACTATACCTCACAGAAAGACTTGCACGTGTGCACAGAGATCTATGTCAAATGGTGGGAGTGTTGGAGCCTTGCCATAATGAAAAATGAGACATTAATAAAATAGTTATTGACAAGAGAATAATAAAGTAATAGTATGTAGACACTAGAAAAAGAAAGAACCTACCACCAACTACTAGTGAGGATGTGGAGCAGTAGGAATTCTCATTCACGGCTCTTGGGAATGCAAAGTGGTACAGCCACTTTGGAGGAGAATTTGGCAGCTGTTTATAAAACTGAACAGACTCTTATGATCCAACAGTTGCACTCCTTGAGATTAACCCAAATGAGTAGAAAACTCACGTGCATGTCAATGTTTATAGTAGCTTTATTCATAATTGCCTAAATTCAAAAGTGACCACGGTGTCATTCAGTAGGTAAATGCATAAATAAGCTATGGTACATTCAGACAATGGACTATTATTCAGTGATTTAAAGAAAGGTATCAAGACATGAAAAGACATGGAGGAGCATAAGTGCATATTTATGCATTCATACTAAATTAAATTCATACTGAATGAAAGAAGCCTGTCTAAAAAGATTACATAATGTGTGAATCCAACTATATGGCATTCTGGAAAGACAAAACTATATAGACGTGAAAAGGATCATTGGTTGCCAGAGGTTGGCAGGAGTCAGGGATAAATAGGCAGAGCACAGAAGATGTTAAGGGCAGTGAAAATACTCTGTGTGAACCATACTGATGAATACGTATCATTATGCATCTGTCACAACCATAGCATGTACAACACAAAAAGTGAACCTTAATGTACATGGATTTTGGGTGATAATGATGTGTCAATGTAGGTTCAGTGAATCACTCTGGGGGAGGGGGTTGAAAATGGGGGGTTTCATTTGAAAATGAAAATGAATCTGGTACTTGTGTCTGTGGGGGCAGGGGTTACTTGGAAAACTCTATGCCTTCCATCCAGCACCTAGAAGTACTCTGATAAAACCTATTTAAAAAAAAATTAGGGGCACCAGGGTGGCTCAGTCAGTTAAGCATTTGACTCTGGATTTCAGCTCAGGTCATGATCTTAGGGTGGAAGGATTGGGCCCTGAGTCAGGATCTACATTCAGCGGGTACTTGGTTTGAGAGTCTCTCTTTCTCCCTCTGCCGACCCCCGCCCCCGCCACTTGTGTGCACACGCTGTCTCTAAAATAAACCTTAAAAAAAAAAAAAAAAAAAAAAAACCAGGGGTGCCTGGGCAGCTCAGTTGGTTAAGCATCTGACTTTGGAAGGGGTCATGATCTTGGGGTCCTGGGATGGAGCCCCTCATTGGGCTCTGTGCTCAGTGGGGGTTCTGCTTGTCCCTCTGTCCCACCCACCCTCCACCCCCTGCTTGTGCATGCTCTCACTCTCTCTCTCAAATAAATAAATAAAATTTTTAAAAAATTAAGTAGACCTATGTATGTATGTTGACATGGAAGTTTCGATAAAAATAGCAAGTTACAGAACATAACGAAAGATAAACCTGTATGTGTTTGAGATACTCTTTATATTGACCTGTATCTGAAAATAAAGCAAAGGAATGGGAAAAGAAGGATGCCCTCTAGACTTTACAGGAGTCATCTGTAGAGAGGGGATTCTGGGAATGGTGCAGAAGTGAGAGTAAAAAGACACTTTGTTTAAATTCTTCTGCGGGGCACCTGGGTGGCTCAGTGGGTTAAAGCCTCTGCCTTCGGCTCAGGTCATGATCCCAGAGTCCTGGGATCGAGCCCCACATCGGGCTCTCTGCTCAGCAGGGAGCCTGCTTCCCCCTCTCTCTCTGCCTGCCTCTCTGCCTACTTGCGATCTCTATCTGTCAAATAAATAAATAAAATCTTTAAAAAAAAAAATTCTTCTGCACTGTTTGAGTCTTTTAAAATAAAAATTACTGGAGCACCTGGGTGGCTCAGTGGGTTAAAGCCTCTGCCTCCGGCTCAGGTCATGATCCCGGGGTCCTGGGATCGAGCCCCGAGTCGGGCTCTCTGCTCAGCAGGGAGCCTGCCTCCTTCTCTCTCTCTCTCTCTCTCTCTCTCTCATTGCCTGCCTCTCTGCCTACTTGCGATCTGCCTGTCAAATAAATAAATAAAATCTTTAAAAAATAAAAAAATAAAAATTACTCATTTCTTGAGAATATTCAAAAATTGCTTATAATGGGAAAATTTTTTAAATAATAATGATGTTTGCTTATTATATAGAAAGTTTGGAAGTATGTTCCACAATACAGAGGTAATCATTTTTAAAATTTTGTGCATTTTATTGCAGTTTTTTTTGTCATAGACTCTGAAATGTATTGATGGTTTTGTTTCCACCTTTTTAAAAACTCTATTCTGTATTTCACAGTGTCATTAAAAATTCTTCCAAAACATTTCCTTTAACTACATAATCGTGACACATTCATACATGAAATATTGATTTAAGATTTCTCTATTGTGGCAATTGCAACTTTATATATATAAAGGCAATTTACATATATAGAGAGGCAATTTTTATATATATAAAGGCTATACATATATTTATATATATAAAGGCAATTTTCATTATATATAAATGTCTTTACTGTTCATAGTTTCCTTATGACTGATGCCTAAATGAAATATCACCTTAAAAAGTGAATTTTAAAGTTGTAGATACTCTAACAAGATTTTTTAAATATATAAAATACCAAAATAAATGATACTGCTTTTTTTTTTTAAGGAGGAACAAGACATAGAACTTATTTTTCCCTACATAACTGTATGTGAATTTTGATAAAGCAGTAGACTCATCTGGTTTCTCTTGCTCTTACCTCTTTTCCACATTCCCTGTTGCCTGACATTCTTTCCCACCTATGAGAACTTCTATATTCCTCTGCAATGCTTTGAAATTTTTTTATTTCTTAAAAGGAGCAAATGAGAATTCCAGTGCAGACAGCTTGAATCAGTCTTTCTGTTCTTATGAACAGGCAGTTCCTCCAGGCAGTGAATTAGCCCTTTAGAAAACATTGGCATTATGTTTCTTAACCCTGAGTGTCTGTATAGGTGGTTTGGAATTCATTAAAGAGAGGCATTGTATCAGATCCTCATATCTAAAGATGAAATCCTCTTCTTACTAATTATAAGTCATTTTTGTTGTTGCTATTGTTGTTTGTTCTGAATCACTGGGTTTTACCAAATTTTTTAGTGAAGGTTGGAAATGGGTTTGGTACAGTATATAGTTGGCACTTGTTTTATTCATGAAAATGTATATCGAGAGTTCTTCAAAGGAATTTTATGGTGAATACCTTTCTGGACAAAACAAGTATCACTTGTTTTTCTCTATTTGTAAATGCAGACTTTTGTATTTCTTTTAGTGGGAGAATTACTAAGATATTTTGTTTGTTTCTAGTTCAGGCTACAGTACTTAGCAGTAATTCATTTTTGCTGAACTAGAAAATATTCTCCCATATATTAATATCTTGTGTATTTGTAGTTGGGTTTGTTATTGTAACAAAACAGGTTTTTGTTAAGGTCAGTAGTTCTCAAAATCGTGGTGCCCACGAATGCAAAGCATCAGCATCACCCATCATCTGTGAGCACATTAGAATGCGGATTACTAGGTTCTACTCCAGAATACTGTTCAGAAACTGGGAGGTGTAGCCCAGGAATCTGTTTTAACAAGCCCTTCAGGTGATTCTGATATATGCTGAAGTTTGAGGACTGGTTTTGATAATATCTGCACAGTGGCTACAAATCTCATTGCTTATCCCTTGAAAGCCTGGGTTTGGTTGAATTCCAGGTACCTGTTAAGAACTCTAGTGGTGGGGCGCCTGGGTGGCTCAGTTGGTTAAGCAACTGCCTTCGGCTCAGGTCATGATCCTGGAGTCCTGGATTCGAGTCCCACATCGGGCTCCCTGCTCAGCAGGAAGTCTGCTTCTCCCGCTGACCTCTCTCTTCTCATGCTCTCTCTCTTTCATTGTCGCTCTCTACCTCTCAAATAAATAAGTAAAATTTAAAAAAAAAAAAAGGAAGAACTCTAGCGGTATTGCTTCTAAGAGATGCGTAGATGAAAAGCTGTTAGCCAGGGCTACCTTGCAAGAGTTGGTTTCACTGTTTCTGGTAGCTGAGATTTTAAGAACAGAACACCAAGAATCCTTCACTATGGAGCTGAACCGAGTTGCTCAGTACTTAGGAGGGTTAGCAGAAGCTTCTCATTTGATCACATCATTTAAGTTGATCTTTCCTCCATTACTGACATACTTAAAATGACAAACCGTGAGATCACATTTAAAGCAGGTAATATTTTCAGATTAAGGAATTACTGAATTAGCTCTCTTTCAAATGTTTTTGAGTTATAAATAATTATAAGCAAACATACAGTACCTGGAAGACACTTCATTAATATAACTAAGATATACATCCATTAATTATTGGCTTATTTTTGTAATTATTAACTACTAGGATAACATCTACCTATCAGGATATTTTAAGAACACTTTTAATGGAAATATGTTATGCTAATAGGTTAATTTATTTTTTTCACTGGATGATTCTCTATTCCTGAATTTAAATGTCACATGAAGTGGCGCCTGGGTGGCTCAGTGGGTTAAGCCTTTGCTTTCGGCTAAGGTCATGATCTCAGGGTCCTGGGATCGAGCCTCACATGGGCTCTCTGCTTAGCAGGGAACCTGCTTGCCCCCCTCTCTCTCTGCCTGCCTCTCTCTGCCTACTTGTGATCTCTGTCAAATAAATAAATAAAATCTTAAAAAAAAAAAATTCTTCCATCTCTTAAAAAAAAAGTCACATGAATTTATTAATTATTTCAGGTGAATCCTGCAGGGCGGATTATTAACTTTTTAAACATGGTGTTATTTTATAAATGAGAACTGTTGTTTTAAAGAACCAGATCTCCTTGTTAAATTTAGGACTTTAAAGCTTTATTTTGACTCCTAAATGTATAGCAGATTTTTTTTTTGTTAATTATTAGGAAGGTAGTTATCCTCTGAAGAGGTATAACTAGTTTGTTGGTGTTGTCTTCTTGGCATCACAGATGGATCTTGTTCATGGTATGGATTAGAATCAGTGACTAGAGAACAATTAAAGGAAAGCTGACAGCGTTTCCTTTATGCATATTGAGTAATGGAAGATTTCCTAAAGCCAGGGTAAAGCTAACTTTTTGAAGATATTGTTTGTGATTTTTTAATCTATGACACATAGTATTATTTACCCTATACATATAACTAGGTCATACTGTAAAAGATCAGCTTCTTATAATCAACTTAGAGAAGTCATTCATCCAATTATTATTTTCCAAATGTTTGTAACTCAAGAGTGAGGAAGGAGTAAAATATATTTTAAGGAGGCTCTTACCCAATCATATGAGTCTGAAATTTCCAACTAGCAAAAGATGTGGTAGAGAATTTAATACTGGGAAAATCCTGTGGTTATTTAATCTAGTCATGGGCCCAGGTGAGATTAATAAAATTGAGAAGCATGGGGAGTGATGTTCTGAAATTAACCAGTCATATTTGGTGTGGGCTCAGCCACATGCTAATGAATATCCTATATTTATGGTCTCTTTATGCGGGTTTTATTTGATCCATTTCTACATACAATTTACTACTTTCTAGGCTTAGTACGGTACTTGAACTGATCACTTTTAAAGTATGTAAAACATGCCTAAAATCAGCAACAGGCTCATAGATTTTTTTCTTCTTTAAGAATTTAGTGTATCAAGTATGTAATTCCTCATAATGTACCTGATTTAAGAATAAGTGATGCATTATTTTTAACTCTTTGTTAGTGAAACAGGCCATAATACTACAAGCCTATAAGAAACAGTCTAAGATGTTTTCAAAAGACTTAGAAGTGAAATGAAATTTGAAGAAAAAATTCATATAAAACATTTTTTTTGAGTTTTCAAATTCAATTTCTAACTAAATAATATACCTCAAGTTACTTGGCATGGAATTAGGGGACTTGATAAAGATTACAGATAAATAAATAAAGATTACAGATAAATCTGATGGGATGAGAGGAAACGTTTTTGAACTTTTTTTTTTCCATTCTGCCCTAATGATTCATGGTACTTGGTTTTCTTCAAATTAGAGAAGTTAGTTCCCATTGTAGTCTTGACTTTTGTTACACTGCCTTGGGCTAAAAAGTCAAAATCTCATTTTGACTTCTTGACTCATAAACTTCATGTTAAGCAAGGTTATTTTAGAAAGGCATTTTATTTTAATTTTCCAGGTATCTGAGGGAAACCAGAAGCACACAAATCTACAGAAAAGCATTGAGAAAGCTAAAATTGGCCGACGTGAAACAGTAAGTTTGTCTTTAGAGTCTTCAATAGTGTCAATTCTAAATAGAAGAGTAATGGGCGCCTGGGTGGCTCAGTGGGTTAAGCCTCTGCCTTCGGCTCAGGTCATGATCTCGGGGTCCTGGGATCAAGTCCCACATCGGGCTCTCTGTTCAGCGGGGAGCCTGCTTCCCCCTCTCTCTGCCTGCCTCTCTGCCTACTTGTGATCTCTCTCTCTCTGTCAAATAAGTAAGTAAAATCTTAAAAAAAAAAAAAAAGAAGAAGAAGAGTAAGAATGTAGAGCTTCTTGTGAGGAGCGTACCATTCCTACCAGAAGAGAGATGAGTACAGCAAAGGACATGAACATTGGACCTGGTAGGATTCACTAATTGTAATCTAGGTTTATTTTTTATTATTGTACTATATTGTGTATGGCAGCATAGCATAGAAGCATAAACCCTGGAGCTAGACAGCCTGGGTTTGAAAGTCTCCTAAATTCTCTGTTCTTAATTATCCCAGCTGTAAAATAGGGGATAAAATCTACCTCATTAGGTTACTGTGTGGATTAAACTAGCAAATATTTGCAAAGCACTCAGAAGAGTACCTGGCACAAGGTAAGCCCTTTATAAATGTTTATGTAAAATTTTAAGAGTCATGCTTTTTAGGTCTTTGGCGTAGAACAAATTGAAAACTATCAATATATTATCTTTGGGGCTTTGTAACATTTCTAAATTATTTAAGTGAATATTGACATTATTTTATTTCAAAAAGTATAATGTTCTCTGAAGTATTATGTTAGGGATTTTTAAAAATCACTTTACATTCTAATTTGCTCATTAATCTCCAGTATGGATTTATGACCTGAAAAAATGTTAAAGATCTAAATGCACCACTAAGCATTCTATCTAGGCCTCTATTTGTACCACTTAATTGTGAAAGACTCAAAAACAGTCACAATGTAGAAAAGAATACACCACAAGCTTATCGTGGCTTTTCAAAATAATTTCACATACCTTCTTTTATGTGAATGATCAGCAGTCACAGATAGGAATTAGAGAATGGTAATTTTTGAAGAATTTTTAAGGAAAGGTAAGTTCTGGGCATAACCTGAAGCTGTCATCTTTCTTTAATGGACTGTAGCAATTACCCTTTCTTTGTTTGATCCTTTTTTTCTTCCTTAACGTTGGCAATAAATTATAGATGCACCTTCAACTAATATCCATGCCCAAAAGTTGTCTGTTGAGTGTTACCCAGTCCCCTGGCTCCATTGCACCTGGGAAAAATCCTTGTGGATGGTGCAGTGCTTGGAGGAGTACAACAGTTTAGAAAGGCTCCTGAGAAAGATGAACTCTCGTGTTCATCCTGAGCACACCAATCAGGATCTTTCAGAAACACCTCGCCCCCATTTACTAGGTATTATTCATGGTCACGATAATGCTGCTGACAATGAAGGAGAAATAGCTAACATACATAATCTGCTTACTGTGAGCCAGGCAAGTATATCCCAGTACGTTTTATATTCATTGAATCCTGCCAACGGTGCAAGGAGGTGCCCACTATTACTATCTCCATTTTTTTTTTAAGATTTTATTTATTTATTTGACAGACTGAGATCACAAGTAGGCAGGGAGGCAGGCAGAGAGAAAGGAGGAAGCAGGCTCCCTGCTGAGCAGAGAGCCCGATGCGGGGCTCGATCCCAGGACGCTGGGATCATGAGCTGAGCCGAAGGCAGAGGTTTTAACCCACTGAGCCACCCAGGCGCCCTGCTATCTCCGTTTTTAATTCAAGTAACTAAAGGCACAAAAAATTAAAGTAATGTGGCACAGATCTTAGTGCTAGTAACAGTCTGAGGTGGTCTCCCAGTTCAGGGTGTCTGGAGAGTTATTGCCTTCACACAGATTCTTCACCATTTTGCTACTTTTCTCAATTTTCATAGTGGAGCATGTATAATTTGGGGTGTGGATGGCAAATAGCCATCTTATATTGTAATTATTTTTAAATCTCTTCTGAGTTATGTTAATACAATATACACTGTATTCATATGTGGCTATTTACATTTGAATTAGAAATAAATGCAATTAAATTCAGTTTTTCAGTAACAGTAGCCATATATCATGTACTCAGGAGGTCCATGTGGCTAATGTTTCCTGCATTGGAGAACACAGATCTAGAACATTTCTATCATTGTAGAGTTCTGTTGGACTCTGCTGCTTCAGCCCATGCTGCTCTGTACAATGCTCAGCATTCCCTTGTACAAACGCTAGCAAAGGAGCCTTTCTTCACTTTGGAACAAAAGAGAACAGTTAAAGTCAAAAGGCAAAAAATACAAGTACCAAAATATAAGCTAGCAAGGAACCTTAAATAAGTCCCATCAAGTCAGCTCGAACTCTGCTTGGCTTTGCTTCAGGCTTATCCTATAAGTCTGTGTCATAACTGTTCACACATATGAATTGAAAACTGTGGCACGGTGACTTCCACCTGTTAGTGAGAACTATGGCTAGAAATTTCAAATGTGTTTATTGGATCCTGTTGTTTTAAAAGCTTTATTGTGGTTTACCTTTAAAGGAAAGTGATAGGAGGCCACAAGCAATAATT
Organism: Martes martes; assembly: GCF_963455335.1. Classification (NCBI taxonomy): domain Eukaryota; kingdom Metazoa; phylum Chordata; class Mammalia; order Carnivora; family Mustelidae; genus Martes; species Martes martes. The sequence continues at coordinate 85,415,135 of NC_137889.1, read as the reverse complement.
TCTTATTTCTGATATCTTTAAATATTTTTAAAGTCTAATCATCCTTAAAGGTTGAAAAATTGTCTGTCCCACTTTTAAGGAAAATTGCATAATGATGATGTTGCCATAAAATATTACTTATATTGACACAATCTTATGAAACTACCCAAGAGGCAGTATCTTTTCCAAACATTTGATAATCAGTGATATGATAATCGTCTATTTATGACTGGTCGATTCTACATTTTAATTCCCATTCAACCAGTCAAAATATATGAAAGATGCTTGAGATATCAGAGAAAAATGTGAGTTGAGTTTGTTCTTATACTGTGAATATAGGTATGTGTCTGTATAATACTGTCCAAAAGCCTAGTGCACATTAGTTATGAGAAATAAAATGAAATGTTTATAAAGTGTATAACCTTACAACATATGGCATTTTGCTTGTCTTAATTTACATAAAACTATGTTGAATGCAGGAAGAGCGAACCATGCTAGCAAAAGAGCTTTCTTCACTTCGAGACCAAAGGGAACAGCTAAAGGCAGAAGTAGAAAAATACAAGGAATGTGACCCACAAGTTGTGGAAGAAATACGTAAGTTTATATCACACCTAGAAGGTTTTTAAATTTTTTTTTTTAAGTTATAGAGTGAGGGGAGGAGCAGAAGGAGAATCCCAAGCAGGCTCCATGCCCAGTGTGGAGCCAATCAGGGGGCTTGATCTCACAACCCTGAGATCATGACCCAAGCCAAAACCAAGAGTCAAATGCCAAAATGACTGAGCTACCCAGGCACTCCCCTTTTTTAAAAAATTTAATTTAATTTAATTTTATATTATTCATTTATTTTTTGAGAGCGCACACCTGAGGGGAGAAGCGAAGAGAATCTCAAGCAGACTCACACCTTGAAAGTTTTTGACTTTGTCAATGAGACTTCGTACTTCTAGTTACTTGGTAACCATTCTCCATGTATATGAGAAAATCAAGCCATGAACAGTTTTAATATTGCATTAGTGTTTCCATTAAAGAGTCTTAAGGCATTGAATAGTGATAACTCTGAAATTATAAGCATTTTAAGAAGAAAAACGGTAGATAGGGTAGGAGGATAAAAACAAAAACTAAGTTTAGGAAACTGAGAAGTCAGAGGAGTTAAGTTGCCCCCAAGTATATTGACTCGAGAACAAAACCCACCATTATCTTCTAGGCGAGATAATACCAAAAATATGATGTTGCAAGTTACAGAAAATCAGTCTGTGCATTGACTTGTCTTTTGAACATACCAGTGATGTTTTCCTCTACTTTAAAACCAATCTCCAAAGCTTTATTTTGAATGATTTTAATATATTTATGTAAAGATATAAATTTGAACATTTAAGAAAGTAAAAGAGTACATTATAAGGATACTTCATCTAATTGCTTAGGAAAATATGTATAACTTTCATCACATTTTTCTGTCTTAGCCTGTCTTTTCATTTAGGGAACTCTACCTAGTGAAATGTTTATAAAAGAAAAACTAATAGTATGTGATTGAAGGCTTTGAGAGAAATCTAAAATATTTGGTACTTTAAAATTAGCTTGAGAATAATTGGATTACAATTAAGTTGTTCCTGATGGTCGTCTTTGCAATTAAAAAATATTTAAGCAGTTTAGTTCGTGTAATCTGAAGTTAAACTCAGAGACAGGTCACCTGTTTGCACATCTCCATGAGGCATTAATCCCATACATGTAGTCCCCAGTCTAGATGTGGTATGTATTGGCCCTGGTTCAGCCAGGGTAACTGAGAGGTAGAGTCAGAAGAACCTCTCCACCCTTGAGCCAATCATTTTCTGTAAATCAAGTATTTAGTATTGAGAGAGACATGTTAGCTCTTTCATGCTGCCCATAGATTAATTCATTTATCATTTATCAGCATCCTTCAGAAAAAGGTGCTAACCAAATCTGCTACAAAATTAACCAGTTTAATCAGTCTTGAAGTTTTAATTAATATCAAATGACCTTCCGCGAACACAAGTACTTCAAAGCAGCAAGAGGCAATTAGGAGTTTACTATGAGAAAGCTAGGCCTGCTCCTGAATCATCTTTAAAAGGAAATGCATACTGCTTGTTAAAGAGGACATCAACTGTGTCATGAAAGAAAACTTTGAGAACAGTTTTCTTTCCCAGATTGAATGCCTTCAGGTAATTTAGTTTTAGGATCAGCGTGTCTGTGCCCTCTAGCAGTTCATCATGAAAATTCTGTTTTCACAGTTATCAAATCTGATCTTATGTATATTACTCTAACTTGGTTCTGCCTTCCTTTGTGATTTCAGTGTTGTGTAGTTAGGGGACTTTTTCCTTGATGATTCTAATTCTTTACTTACCCAGTTTCATTCTCTTTTCTTTCAAGGACTTTAAACTCACAGCCATACCCAGTCAAGGCTCTGCTTTTCTACTTTGTGGCCCCCATTATATTGCCATTGCTCTTTCCCTGGGCACATGACCATGACTGACATCACCTCTCCTTATGACCTCCTATTTTTATAGTCCTTTTCTTAACTTTGGTTACTTCTGATCCCTGAGAAATCGTTAGAACTTACTTAGTCTTACAAAACTCCTCTGACCTGTCCCGATGGTGATCCTCAGCCAGTGGATCGTCTTGAGGTGCAGGAAATCTGCAAGGGCAGAGAACTGTGCAAGACTGATTCACTGAGAGGGAAGATATTTATTTCAGGCATGTGATTTCAGATGTTGCCATTCCTCGTATCTCTGAATCAAGCAGCAATTTTGGCATTTGCCTCACCTCTTAGAGAGCTGATGAAATTTGATGGAAGAAGTTTCGGGTTATATAAAGGATGATGAATTTTGTGGAGAGTAGCATAGCATAGTTGAGGAGGAAGTTCCAGCTGTGGTTGCTTGACCTCTATTCTCCATCTTAACCCTGTGGTTGGTAATTTATTTCTCAACATAAGGAAAACATGTCAGTGTGTATGAGTATTAAGCAGGCTATGAGGTCTAAGTCAGTGAGAAGAAAATGTTTTCTGGATAACAGTGAGTTAAGAAACTTTATCAGTTTTCATCAACATCAGACCTAGGTTATCTTTTTCTGTTTGATTATGTAGTCACATAAGATGGGTCTGTATTTGGATCCTGTAGAATTTTGTAATGATGAATTCATGTGTATTAATTTTTGACATTTTTACATTGTGCATGTCCGATCTTTATAGGGGAGTGAGAGAATAAGGGTCCTTCCTGGCTTTGTATTATTTTTATTTCACTCCATTAAAAATTTATCTATTTTAATAAAATACATTAATTATAGAAAATTTCAACTTATTTAGTAGATAGAAGTTATGTGAGATAATTTTCTTATTCCCTAAGTATATTTTAGATGTGAAGGTAGGATATTTTTTCCTGTGGAAAGCTACCAAACTATAATCAGAAGAAAAAAAAATCTTATCAGAACCTGTACACCTAACTTTAGACTAACATCAGTTCATACTTTTAGAGAGAAATGTCCATTTCCTCTGTTTTAAAATTCAGAACAGCTAACAAATAAAATTTTATTCAAATGTGACACTTCTACTTCCAGACAAAATAGAGTAGTAATCGATGAGATTTATCTGCCCACCTGAAAAACAACACATAAAATATATGAAATGGGTTTTTAAGATAAGTGATATCAGACAATAAAAGACAATGATTCTTAGAGAAAGGGAAGCAGACAAAGTAAGTCTTAAAATTGGGTCAGCTTGTTTTATTGCATTTCTAGGCTGTGGCACAAGAAAGGAGAACCTAGGCAGAGCCCTGCAAAGGGTACTGAGAATCAGGGAGACCAGTGTGGCTAGAGTTCACAGGACAGCATACTAGAGAGAAGTTTCAAAGAAAGAGATCCCTGGGTATCCACAGAGGGTTCCCCTCAAGTATGAGGTGAATGCAAGTGAAATAACTACCCAAAGCTGGGGAAAGAACAATTTCAGAGAATTAGAGGGGACAGGTGCCTGACACTCACATGGGACCAAGAATAATGCCTATTCTCACCAGGCAAATTGGAAAAATTTATAGTTCACAAGGCATTAGGTGGAGCACTCCAGAACATCTTGCCACCGTTAGGAAGCATTAATTACCCCTAGACTGAGCTTTGTTCTCCATTCAGCTCATAGACCATAACAGCCAAGTCTTGAAAAATTCCAACTATTGGAAAGTAACTTAAATGCACCCCAGAATAAAACTAAGGAATATTTATAGGAATACAAATATACCCAGCACCCAACAAAATAAAATCATAATGTCTAGCATATAATGAAAGATTACCAGGCATGCAAAGAGGTAGGAAAATATGTTCCTTAATGAAAAGAATAATTCTTCAATCAGAACTGACACAGATAGTAGAATTAGAAGACAACAACATTAAGAACTATTTTAAATGTACCATAAAGGGGCACCTGGGTGACCCAGTCAGTTGGGCGCCTGATTCTTGGTTTTGGCTCAGATTGTGATCTCATGGGTTATGAGATGGAGCCCTTCATCAGGGCTCTGTGCTCAGTGGGTATTCTACTTGGGGAGTCTCTCCCTCTGCCCTTTCTCCTTCTTCCTGCTTACGTTCTTCCCCTATCTCTAAAATAGATGAGTAAGTCTTTACAAAAATGTATATGTTCAAAAAGTTAAGTAGAAACATGGAAGATATAAAAAAGATCCATGTTAAACTTCTGGAGTTGAACAGTACAGTGTCTGAAATGAAAAATACACTGGATTGGGTTTAATAGATTAAACTTTGCAGGAGAAAGGATTAGAGTATTTGAAGACATAGCAGTAGAAACTAACCAAAATGAAACCAGAGAGGAAAAATAAAATTTTTAAATGAAAATAGCATCCATGACATGTAGGACAACTTCAAGTGACCTAATATATTTGTAATCAAAGTCCCAAAAGGAGTATATGCTGGGGGTGGGGAGGGTGTATATGTGTGTGTGTATCTTGGGAGTGTGTATGTGTGTGTGTGCATCCAGACCTGAAAAATATCTGAAGAAATAACTATCAGAAGAAATAAAGACTGGGCGCCTGGGTGGCTCAGTGGGTTAAGCCTCTGCCTTCAGCTCAGGTCATGATCCCAGGGTCCTGGGATCGAGCCCCACATGGGGCTCTCTGCTCAGCGGGGAGCCTGCTTCTCCCTCTCTCTCTGCCTGCCTCTCTGCCTACTTGTGATCTCTCTCTGTCAAATAAATAAAATCTTTAAAAAAAGAAGAAATAAAGACCATTATTTTTTCAAATTTGATATAAACTACAAACCCATAGATTCAAGAAATTTAAACATTTAAGTAGTAAATGGCAACAACCTCCTTATTAACTAAAGCTAGAGAATTTTTTTAGATTTTAACCCCTATTCCCCCAAATGAGATTATTTCCTTTTCCCAAAGAGATCATTGTTTTTAAAACATGCTTTTTGATAATGAAGGGTTTCATAGGATTTTGGTTGTCATGTTCTTGCAGAACAGATTACAGTGGATTAAAGGATTATGAGTTTCACAAATTGATTTTAATAAGATTTGTTTCTTAATAGTGTGGTTATAGCACCCATGTTACAATAATCAGGCTAATCTCTAAATCTATCATGATTTATTTTGAAACAGTTTTTCTGCAGATAAGAACTATAACATTTATATTCATGTAGACATAGCTATGTATAATCTTTTACTTATTTCTCACTAATTCTTGCAGGAAATATTTATATTTCATCAGACAAGTTGATTTATTGATATCTACATTAAATAAGTTTTAGCAAGATTGGTTGCAAATATCTAAGAAATGAGAAGTCAAGCAATAATATATAAAAAATGAAATTTAATTTTAACTACTTTGACCATTATTTAAGGTCAAAATAAGTTGTGGTAAAAATTGAATCCTACAAAAATACTTGAAAGTAAATCTTAGAAGTACTTACAAAATTTTCTTAGAAATGCCAGGATGACAGTGAAATTGATGTAAGGACCTCTGAAAATTTTCCTTCCATGAAAGCTGGCAAAAAGTGTCACAACTTTTCCAGAATTCTAGAAATTCACTAATGATTTGCCTATTCAAGAAAAAATGGCTGTATCTCAGCAAGAATAATAAGCCTTATGGTGTTTTAACTTGTTCTATTGTCATCCCCTACTCTCTAGCTCAGCACTAACTTTAAAAATTAACAGCCATGCATTCCTGGTATCAGAGGGAGTAAAATGGAACTGGAGCACTTTAAGACCCTCATTTCCCCCAAATTGTTACTATTTGACATGTTCAGTGGTTTTCTGAAAGCCACCAATAGGAAGGATTGTCCTTATTTGATCTGGCTTGTAGTATGACCAGTGCTAACAGCCTCTTTTTGGGGAGCATTAGTCTAAAACAATTACAGGCGAGAGTTTTAACTTCACAGCTATTTTAGCTGGCTTAACAGTTAAGCCAAACACTAGACTAATCAAAGAGCTTAAAAGGAGAGGCTGGAAGAGATGTTCAAATGTGCCTTGAAAAGCAGCATGTTTTTGGAAATATAGAAGGCCATATGCATCCATAGGGCTGTGCACCTTCTCAGGAAAGTCCTGGGAAGTTCCTAGACTCCCACCTCTAGCAGACTGTAGCACTCTGCATACAAGAAGTAAAGGCCAAGGCAGAGTTGTAAATTGCCTAGCTGAGTGTTGAATCCTGCCCCAACACACATACAAAGCCTCTCAGCAAACACTTCGAGTTTAATTCAGGTGTTTAAGGAAACCTCTGTTCAATTATTAGCTGTCTGGTAAGCAAATTAGAGACTTTAGTGGCCATACATAACAAAGAATACAGACTTTACAGAATTAGTTCAGAGAAATCACTGAACAAACAAGAATAACAAGTACCAAAAACAACAACCCTGGGAAGGGGGGAGGGAAGTATCTGATTTCCAGAGTTGCCACATTATATTATTTAAAATGTCCAGCTTTCAACAAAAATTTGTGAGATGTACAAAGGAAGCATGGTTCATGCACAATGCATGATGTTGGACTTGCTAGACCGAGAATTTCAGTCAGCTATTTTAAGTATATTACAAGAGCTAAAGAAAAACATGTATGAAGAACTGAAGGAAAGTCTGAGAATGAAAACTCACCAGGTAGAAAATATCAGCAAAGATACAGAAATTAAAAAGAAATCAGATGAAATGCTGGAGTTGAAACCATAATAACTGAAATGAAAATTTCACTCAGGATTAACAGCCAATTTAAGCAGGCAAAGGAAAGAATTAGTAACTTGGAGATAGTTCAATAGAGGTAATTGAATCTGAGGAACAGAAAGAAAAAAGAATGAAGAAATATTGACAGAGTCTCGAGAGACCTGTGGCACACCATCAAGAGTACCCACATATACATAAAGGAAGTCCCAGAAGGAGAGGGGAGAGAATGGGACTGAAAAAATAGCTTTTAAAAAATAAATAAATAAGAGCTGAACCCTTCTCAAATTTGATGAAAAACAATCTATACATCAAAAAAACTTAACAAACTCTAATTTAGGACAATCCTAAAAAGATCCACAGATAGGCTCATCATAATCAACTTGTCAAAAGGTAAACAGAGACTCTAGAAAGCAGCAAGGAGATGACTCATCATACAGAAGGAATTTTCAATCATATTAACAAGTTGTTTCTTATTTGAAGCCATAGAGGCCAAGGGCATTGAGATGACATATTCAAAGTGAGGCGGGATAGAATAACTGTCTACCAAGATTTCTATATCCAGAAATATTTTTCTGCAAAAGAGAAGGACAAAGTAAGATAGTCCCAGGTAAACAACAACTGGGAGAGTTTATCACTAGCAGACCTGCCCTAAAAAAATATGGGAGTCTTTCTCATTGAAGTAAAAGGACACTAGATAGTGACACAAAAAAATAAAGCATACTGATAAAGTCTGCTTCATAGGTAAATATAAAAGACAGTATATATGTATTTTTATTTTTATCTCCTTAGGTTTCTCCTATTTGATTTAAAATACAGCTGCATAAAACAATAATAAGCTATTTTGTTGGACACGCAATGTATAAAAAGTAATTTGTGACACTAACAACATGATTGTCTCATTAGACAAAAGAAAAATATTTGACAAAATCCAATGTCCTTTCATGATACAAACACTCAACAAACTAGGAAAAGAAGTGAATTTCCTCAATTTTTTTTTCAAAGTGAGTTTTGTTTTTTTTTATTTTTAAAGATTTATTTATTTATTTATTTGACAGAGAGAGAGAGAGAGATCACAAGTAGACAGAGAGGCAGGCAGAGAGAAGGGGGGAAGCAGGCTCCCCGCTGAGCAGAAAGCCCGATGCAGGGCTGGATCCCAAGACCCTGAGATCATGACCTGAGCCCAAGACAGAGGCTTAACCCACTGAGCCACCCAGGTGCCCCAAACTTCTTCAATTTTTAAAAGGGCATCTATAATAAACCTAAAGCTGATATCATATTGAATGGTAAAAGGCTATATGCTTTCCTCAAGTCTGGCCTCCCTAACACTTCTATTCAACATTGTACTAGAAGTTCAAGCCAGGGCAATTAGGCAAAAAAGAGAACTAAAAGTCATCCAAGTTGAACAGTAAGTGAGGTCAGCAGGTTGTAGGGTACAAAAATCAATATACAAATATCACATGTATCTTATATATTAACAATGACCAATCTGAAAATGAAATTAAGAAAAAATGTATTTACACATGAACAAAAAATTAGTCAAGGAAGTGCAAAACTTATATGGAAAACTACAAAACACTGAATGAAACTAAAGACATATAAACAGACAGAAAGACCTTCTGTGGGGTGCCTCCATGGCTCAGTTGGTTAAGCAACTGCCTTCACCTCAGGTCATGATCCTGGAGTCCCTGGATCAAGTCACACATTGGGCTCCCTGCTCCTCAGGGAGCCTGCTTCTCACTCTGACTTCTCCCTTTTCATGTGCTCTCTCTCTCTCAATCTCTCTCTCTCTCTCAAAAAAAAATTAACTAATTAATTAATTAAAAAGACATTCTGCATTTATAGAAAAACTAAAATAATGTTAAAAGACTTAATATTGTTAAGAAGAATCTCTGTATCCTTGGATGAGGCAGCAGTTTCTTGGTTAGGACACCAAAAGCTCAAACAACCGAAGGAAAAAACAGATCAATTTGACTTCGTCAATATTAACAACTTTTGTGTATCAAGTTACCTTACCAAGAAAGTGAAAAGAAAACCCACAGAATAGGAGAAAATATGTACAGATCCTGTACCTGACAAGTGTCCAATATCCAAAATGTGTATATTTTTAAAAATTAAAGCTGAACAATATTTAAAAACCCAATTTAAACATTGGCAAATTATTAATTTTTCCAAAGAAAATATACAAATGGTCAATAAGTATAAGAAAAGATGCTCAGCATCATTAGTTATTAGGGAAATGCAAATCAAAACCAAAATGAGAAACTATTTCACAATGCATAGGATGGCTATAATAAAAATAATGAAAAATAATTGTTGGTGAGGATGTGGTGAAGTTGGAACTCTTAGTTTGCTGGTGGTATTGTTAAAATGATAAAGCCACTTTGGAAGACAATTTATCTATTCCCCCAAAATGTTATAGTAGAGTTACAATTTTGGCCAGCAATTCCACTCCTAGATATATATATCTAATTCAAGAGAATTAAAAACATGTTCACATAAAATTAAATTATTCATATTAGCAATAAACAACCCAAATGTCCATCACCTGATGAATGACTAAACAAATGTGGTATATCCATGCAATGGAATATTATTTGACAATAAAAAGGATTGAAGTATTGATACATGCTACGACATGATGCTAAGTAAAAGAGGCTAGTCACATATTGTATTGTTTCATTTATATGAAATGTCCAGAGTAGGGAAATTCATTGAGATGGGAAGTAGATTAATGGTCTCCAGGGGCTGTGGGGAAAGAGAATGTGGAATAACTACTCATGGGTATGGGATTTTCTTTTGGTGATGAGAATGTTTTGGAATTAGGTAGTGGTGATGGTTTTACAACCCTGTTCTAAAACCCACCAAATTATGCACTTTAATATGGTGAATTATGTAGTATATAAATTATCCTTCAATAAATAAATGCCATCATAATAAGTAGTATTTGTGTTCAGTTGATCATGGCACTGTTATGTGCTATGTAGATTAACTTGAGAGACATAGACATAGATAATTTAATAGCAAGACGTATAATATAAATTTTTTTAAAGTCAGATTCATTATAATCTAATACATAATATACTCTAAAACTCTTGTCATTAAATTTAAATTATTTTATCCTCTTGATGTTATAATTATTTGAGAAACACATCTCACACTTACCTTTAAAGGAACAAGTACAATAATAATGGACATTTAAGGGAAATTCTTTACATTGACTATTCATGACTAATACAATTGAAACTAAAATTTGAGAAGTTAAGCAGGATTGTTGGATGCAATATGTCACTATTTGAACTTTTTACATAAACTCTTATTTGTATAACATTTTGTACATGTTTTAAAAAATCTATAAATAGATGAATATGACTATTTATAAAATTTTTTTTCCAGGTCAAGCAAATAAAATAGCCAAAGAAGCTGCTAACAGATGGACTGGTATGTATTATAATGGTACTGATAAGCTATAGTTAAGCTTTTTTCATACTTACTGTGATATGAAATGCAGAAGCTATTGTGCCTAGTTCTGTTCAAGAAAAGACCTTTCCAGAAGTGTATGTATTAAGTTTTGTTTTTTGTTTTTTGTTTTTTTAAGATTTTGTTTGTTGGGGCTCCTAGATGGCTCAGTCAGTTAAACATCTGTGTTAGGCTCAGGTCATGATCCCAGGGTCCTGCTCAGCAACAAGCCTGCTTCTCCTTCTCCCACTCCCCCTGCTTATATTCCCTCTCTTGCTGTCTTTCTCTCTCTCTCTCTGTCAAATAAATACATAAAATCTTTAGAAAAATAAAAAAATAAAGATTTTGTTTGTTTATTTTTAGAGAAAGAGTGCACACAAGTGTGAACACGGGGAGGGACAAAAGGAGAGAGAGAGAATCTCGACCAGACTCTGCACTGAGCCTGATGTAGGGTTCAATCCCTTGATGCTGGGTTCATGACCTTAGCCAATATTGAGTTATACATTTAATTGAGTGAACCATTCAGGCATCCCTATATTGAGTTTTTATGAAATCATTATATTAAATCATTTTAGTTACTTAAGTTTTTTTTTTTTTTAAAGATTTTATTTATTTATTTGACAGACAGGTCACAAAGAGGCAGAGAGGAAGACACAGAGAGAGAAGGGAGGCAGCAGGCTCCCTGCTGAGCAGAGAGCCTGATGTGGGGCTCGATCCCAGGACCCTGAGATCATGACCTGAGCCCAAGGCAGAGGCTTTAACCCACTGAGCCACCCAGGCACCCCTATTTAAGTTTATTTTTTAAAAAATCGTACTGTGAGTCATTTTGTATGTAAAATACAATGTATTTTTGTAAAACCAACGACTGCTTACAGTTTAACTTTTGCGTAATTTTTCCTAGATAAGTCACTTGGGCTAATTACTTAAGTTTTATGATTTTAGTACAAGATAAAACTTCAGGAATTTCATGAATCCTAAAAATTTGTCTTTTTGTTCATAATAATAATAGCTAACATTTGTTGAGGGCTGGACTATAAGTCAGGCATCACAAAGAGTACCTGTGGTGCATTCTCATTTTATCTCTGCAACAATCTTGGGAGTTAAATAGGATTATCATCCCTAATTTTAGCGATGGAACTGAGGCTACTGGGAGCCCATGGCGACACACGGGCTAGGCAATGAACAGGAATTAGAATCCAGCTTTTCTGATCCCAGTGTCCAAGCTCTTACCACTACATGATATTGTCTTCTCTGTATACTTGCTTTCATATAAATACTTCATTAATCCATTTGCCAATGGATATACACTCTGGTCGAGATGTTGTAAGAAATGAGAATTAATAAGGTATTTTCCCCTATGTCTTAAAGCGTAGATGACAATTAATAAGAATTGTTATCAAATATATACAGGTATGATCAGTATTGTTAAAACATGTCTACAAATTACACTGACATTTTTCTAGTGTTCTAAAGTAATGGTAATTGAACTTTTACCATCCTGTTAAGAGTCTGTAATACCTTCACATGTACCACTCATCATCGTTCTGTTTGTCTGGGAGAGTATGGGTAAAATTGTATTGACACAGAGATGCAGAAAATTTAAAGTGATGCCTTGAGTCAAAGGTGATTAGTCACTGGATGTACAAAGGTTTGAGCCAGGTTTCCTGACTCTGTGTCGAGGCTTCTGTATGTCACACAACATTCATGAATCACATGTCCTTGTCTATTTTAGAATTAAGTAGGTTGATAAAATAAATGTAATTGTCCTTTTGTTCCGATAATTTTGCAATATTATTTATTACAAAGTAATACATTTCATAAATATTGTAATGTTTTAGTGATGAGAACAGACGAGGGTAAAAACAGCAATCTAACATTGACTAAAAGAAAATTTAGATGTGTGTCCAATAATTAAATAATAAGTACAGTGATAACAATAGAAAATTTGAGAAATACAAAACTTTGAGAAAGGAAGACAAGTGGACTCATAGGTTAAAAATAAGACAAAGTGATTTCCCGCAATAGCTCTCGGCAAAGCAGCTCAGTAAGCAGTAGGAACAAGCAGCCTTTGTATATGGTGAGAAGAACTTCACTTTGAAAGGAATGCGGATTGTGTGCTTTAGCTGCTGTATCACTTACTGAACTTCTCTGAACCTGCTTCCTCCATGTAGATTATATCTACCTTACGTTTAGGGAGAATTAAATAAAACAGTTTGTAAGCCCTTTCACACAATGTTAGATACATAGATAAACAAATACTCCCCTTTCCCATTCTTCTCTTAAAAAATCCTTTCGTGTTTTCCACTTGATCATAAACATCCAGTTATGAAAAAAAGGAATAATTTGAACTTTTTCCCCTTATGTTATTAGTTGACAAAGAACCTGAAACTGTTAAAATCATATAGGAAGGAAGATATTTTTAGCACAGCAGAAACAGCTGTTGGGAGCCATATTTCCATTTGAAGTTACAACTTGATCCTCCCAATTTAAAAGTGTTACGAAAAGCATGGAGTTTAAAACAAATTACATCTCAGAAAACCAACCTGTCTTCAAAACAAAAAGAAAACATCGGTAATACTTGTAATCAGAGATTGTTACCTACTTATTAGTTAAGGTTTTGCTTTCTTTTATCTAAAAAGTTTCTTAAAATGTGTTTAGAATGGAAGATAGTTACTGTTCAGTAATTCATTATTTCATTTTTATAAAATGAGAGATGACCTTAGGGTATAAATATAACTGGAAATATCACATCTAAATGATTTATGGCATTAAATACACCTTAAATGTGATTTAACAACTTGTATAAAATCTTGCATAATAATTAAGATAGTGGAGTTTTTATGACTTTGTGTGAGAGGCACCTCCATGAGTGAGGGGGTAGATGTTGTGAGGTCCTAAACACAGATTCATGTTTATGATTTTGCCTATCTTTATTTCCGCATATATCTTGGGGATGCCACCATGGAAATAAACAGAAATCCTACTACTCTTAAGGCTGTTTCTTTAAAGGAAAAAAAAAAAACTATTTTTTATCCATGTATAAAAATTTCCACATAATAGGAAAGTTTTACTTGACAGGGAATAAATTATCAAGATCGCAGGTAACATAGTCTTGAAGGCAGACATCCAGCTGGCCGAGACAGGTTTAGTCAGTCTTTTTGAGTTGGTCCATGAAGCATTGTTGTGGATAGGCTTTTGTTTGGTCTTCTGTTTGTTTTAATCTTTGGAGATTCAATCGCTTCTCGGCCTTTTGGCAAAGATCAAGTGTAATCTTTGGATGTTTATAATAAAATGGTTCCTTGCATTCATGTGAACCAGCAACTCCTTCCTGCTAAGCCTGTAACCTTACTATGCTGACTTAGTTTTTTCTCTCCCAATCCAGGTTTGAAGTCCGTTCCTTCATGCTTCCTACAGTGTTGCATCTGTTCTCTCATTTGCTGGCAGTCTTTCTGTGCACTTGGAGCCTGTTCTGGAGGCTATATGCATAATACTTTCTCTTTTCTCTTTAACATACATAACTCTTTGGAATTATCTAGTAATAAGTTAATGTTTCTCTCTCAACTCTTGTGTCAGTTTGAGGGTGTAGGCTGTCTACCTTATAGGTACCTGTAATAACTTCATACCCGTCTCACGCAGCAGTGGGCCCCATGTAAGTATTTAACTGTGACTGACAACAATGTATGGTTATGTAGACTCTAGGAAAATGAAACAAATCATTCTGGAGTGCCTTGTGTTAGTAGTGGTTTCACATAGGTCCCCAGGAAAACTAAAGATTTGCTTTAAATTGTTACATAAAGATTCATTTTTTAACATTTGCTGATATTCCATTACAGTTTAATTTTAAAAACTGGGGATGTTTTGTTAACATTCTATTTGATGGAGTAGTAGTCACTTGAGAAACAAACTTCATCCCAAACATGTAATTATTATTTGGTACTTGGAATTAAATTTCCTAAAATGATATATTTAAAGGTGATCAAACTTTAATCTGTTAAGGGTAACAAATTACCCTTAATTTGTTAAGGGTAACATAACAAAATATAGACATAGCTCAGAGATATTACAGGTTCAGTTCCAGACCACTGCAGTAAAGTGAATATTGCAATAAAGTGAATCAAATCAATTTTTTGCTTCCAGTACAGATAAAAGTTATGTTTTTACTATACTGTAGTCTATTAAGTATATAATAACATTATGTCTAAATAAGTAAGGCACATACCTTAATTTAAAAATAATTCATTGCCAGAAAGCATTAACTATCTGAGCTTTCAGTGAGTTGTAATCTTTTTGCTGGTGGAGGGTCTTGCTTCCAGGCTGATGGCTGCTGACTGACCAGGGTGGTGACTGCTGAAGGTCACCGATGGCTGTAGCGATTTCTTAAAATAAGACAACAAAAAAGTTTGCCACATTGATTTACTCTTCCATTCACAAACAATTTCTCTGTAGCATGTGATGCTGTTTGTTAGCATTTTATCCACAGTAGAACTTTCAAAATTGGAGTCTGTTCTCTCAAACCCTGTCCCTGCTTTAACAACTAAGTTTATGTAACACTGTAAATTCTTTGTTGGTCATTTCAACAATCTTCACAGCATCTTCACCAAGAGGACATTTCATCTCAAGAAATCACTTTCTTTGCTCATCCATGAGAAGCACCTCCTTATACCTTCAAATTTTAACATGAGATTGCAGCATTTCAGTCCCATTCAGGATCCACCTCGAATTTTAGTTCTCATGTTGTTCCTACCACATCTGCAGTTACTTCCTCCACTGGAGTCTTGCACTTCTCAAAGTCATCCTTGAGAGTTGGACCCACTTCCACCACACTTGTTAAGACCTCGTCTCATAAATCATGAATGTTCCTAATAGCATTTAGAATGGTGAATGCTTTCCAGAAAGTTTTTAATTTACTTTGCTCACATTCATCAGAGGAATCACTCACTGTCTATGGCAACTATAGCTCTATGCAGTGTATTTCTTAAGAAGATTTGAAAGTCAAAAATACTCTTTGATCCATGGGCCACAGAATGGATGTTGTGTGAGAGCACAGGCAGAATAGATCCTTCAGGGCTTAATTTGAACAGAGTCCTTCAGGTCTCTAGGATTTTCGGCATTTGAACATTGGTTTCAAGTAAAAGTCACCAGCTGTGTTTGCCCCTAACAAGAGAGTCAGCCTGTCCTTTGAAGCTTTGAAGCCCAGCACTGACTTCTCCTCTTTAGCTATGAAACTCCTAGATGGTGTCATCTTTCCGTAGAAAGCTGTTTCATCTATATTGAAAATCTGTTGTTCAGTGTATGATCTTAGCTAGATCTTCTGGAGAACTTGGGGCAGCTTCTCCATCAGCACGTGCTGCTTCTTCCTGCATTTTGATGTTATGAAGATGGCTTCTTTCCTTAAACCTCATGACCCAGCCTCTGCTGGCTTCCAACTCTTCTTTCTGCAACTTCTCCAACTCTTACTTCTCAGTCTTCAGAGTACTGAGGAGACTTAGGGCCTTCCTCTGGATTAGGCTTTGGTTTAAGGGAATGTTATGGCTGGTTTGATCTTCTATCCAGACTACTCCAATTTCTCCATATCAGCAATGAGGCTGCTTCACTTTCTTATCATTTGTGTGTTCACTGGAGTAGCACTTGTCATTTCTGTCATGAACTCTTTCTTTGTATGTACAACTTGACTGCCTGGCACTAGGGGCCTAGTTTTCAGCCTTTCAGGCTTTTGACATGCCTTCCTCACCAAGCTTAATCATTTTTAGCTGTTGATTTAAAGTGAGGGATATGCAATGCTTCCTATCCCTTGAACACTTAGAGGCCAATGTAGGATTTATTTGTTGGCCTAATCTTAATATTGTTGTGTCTCGGGAAATAGGGAGGCCTGAGGAGAGGTACAGAGATGGGAGAACAACCAGTTGGTGGGACAGACACACAAAACATTTATTGATTAAGTATGCTATCTTATATAGGTGCAGTTTGTGGTGCCCCAAAACAATTACAATAGTGACATCAAAGATCAATGCTCATAGATCACCAGAACAAATATAATAATACTAATGAAAGAGTTTCAAGTATGTGAAAATTACCAAAATGTGACATAAATATATGAAGTGAGCAAATGCTATTAGAAAAATGGTGCTAATAGACTTCCTCTATACATGGTTGCTACAAACCTTCAATATGTAAAAACCGCACTATCTTTGAAGTGCAATAAAGTGAAGTACAATAGATGAGATTAGATACTTAGATTCTTTTTACTTTTTCTTTTATTACATTGGAATAAAGATTTAACCATAAATCTTTGTACACAATTTATTTTGTTTCCTTGGGATAAATCCTTGTAGGTAAATACAACACCTCTTCTGTAGCAAAATGCATTTTAAATTCCCCTCCGAGGACACGAAAGATACCTCTGCTCCTATCTTAGTCTTAAGATAGGAGAACTACCTTCTATTCTCCTCTCCCCTTCTCCTCACATTGACCTGATTATCTGGGAACCATCATTATCTGTGGGGTAAGGAAAAAGTCTAGAGAGAATGTGTACCCTTTGGGAACAGGAGCAATTTAATTCCTGAGCCTCTGCTGTGGAAATGGTGGAAGAAACACCATTGTTATCCTTTCCTTGTTTTTGGATTATTCCTAAATTGAGTATTCTTTAATGGCAGCTAATCTGCTGCATTTTTAAATATGCAATCTCATTGCTCAAAATACTAATTAAAGAATATTCTTTCTTCGGAAATGAATTGCTATTACTTTTGAAAATAAAGTACACTTCCTATGTTGACACTTCTGAAGGTAATAGAAGTAACAAAAAAGAATATTATATTTAACATGTTTTATGATTCGTTTTTAATTAAATATTTCTCAATTTTCTTTATAGATAATATATTTGCAATAAAATCTTGGGCCAAAAGAAAATTTGGTTTCGAAGAAAATAAAATTGATAAAAACTTTGGAATTCCAGAAGACTTTGACTACATAGACTAAAATGTTCGATGTTGGTAAAGGATCTATGTACTTGTGAATATGTAATTTTTAAAATGTTATTCAAATGTTCCGAATTGCCATTTACCTATAATTGTGTTTATCACTTAATTAAGTTTAAATAAAGTACAAAGTGGACATGGTTTTCACTTTTTTTGATCTATCAAAAGCAGGATTATGACCATATTCCCAGGTGGTCATCAAAGTAAGATAATGCAAATAAAATCATCTATTTACAAATAATTTTTTAGGGATCACAGACATCATGACATGATAACATTTTTTTAGTTTCACTCAAATATTAAACATTGAGAATTAAGGGTACCTTTGAAGGTCCTATTACAGACATATACCCACACATAAATACTTGGAAAAAACCTTTAAAACTTTAATGGATACTCTACTATTTTTCATTATTTAGTGGAAAATGTATGTGGTTGATTTTCACTATACTGCATCATGTTTGTGAATTTCCTATAGAAAAAAATACAAAATGTTGGTGTACTCAAGTTTAGAGTTAGGTAGTAATTTCTCAGTCATGAAAACTTCTTTTGACTTTTTGATGCCCTTTTACTGTAAAGAACAAGCATGTGACCCTTTGTCCCAATTTATGTACTTTTTATAAGATACAGTGGCATTAGCCTGCCACACATCACCAACTGGAGTTCAGGGATTTTCTTTTTTTCAACTACATTTTTAAAAAGCAAATTAAAAATAATTTGTTTTGTGTGTATAACTTTTTTTCCAATTCAGCTTGGGTATTGAGAGTATGGGCAGGCACTCTAAGAAAAAACTTAAAAAAAAAAAAACTAATGTGTGTAATGCTCTTTACTCACGTGCCTTAATTTTGTCTCATACTAATTTTGATGTTCTTTTAAGTAACTTGAATAAGATACCCCATATGTCTGAAATGACCAAACACCATCCTAACCATTTGTTGGTGAATCTGGCCTTTGTATTGCATGGAGTCGCTCTGGGCCTTCTTAATTACTTCCTGGAGGTTGGGGGGAGCAAATTGGTCCATCTTTGTTCTTTGTTCTCAAGGCTTATTTTATGTTGCCTTAGGGCAACAGCTCTTTTCACAGGAGAAAGTATTTGAAGTGAGAGACAAAAGGATAAAAAATAAAAATAACCAGTCATAAGCCTTTCCCAAAAACACCAATTGTGGAAATTCCAAAATTTCTCAGACACAGTTTGCTATTTATTAGAAAATATACTTCTTTGTTTAAAGAGAGTGTATGTCTGTTCCAAAAGGAAGCCATTTCTAATGATCCTTAAAAGATTTTAGGTACCTTTATAAAACATGAAGTATAATTAGCATATAGTATTATATTAGTTTCAGATGTACAGGGTAACAATTGGACATTTGTGTACTTTGCAAAATGATCACCACAGTAAGTCTAGTTACCATATAAAATTATTAAAAAATTTTTCTTATGATCAAAACTTTTAAAATTTACTCTTGGCAACTTTTAAATTTGCATTGATATTATTGGCTATAGTCACCATGCTGTGCATTACATACATTACATTTCCATGACTTATTATTTACATAACTGGAAGTTTGTACCCCTTGATCCCCATCGCACATTTTGCCTACTCCCCACAGCCTCCCCTCTGGCAACTACCAGTGTAGTCTCTGTATCTATGAGTTTAGTTTGGTTTTGTTCTGTTTGCTAATTTTTTTAGACCCCACATACAAGATTCCATGTATTTGTCTTTCTGTCGGACTTATTTCACTTAACATAATACCATCTAGGTCCATCTATATTGTTGCAAATGGCAAGATTTCATTCATTTTTATGGCTGAGTAGTAGTATTTTATACCACATCTTTATCCATTCATCCGTTGATGGATACTTAGGTTGTTTCCATATCTTCACTATTATCAGTAATGCTACATTGAGCATAGGGCTGCACATATCTTTTCAAATTAGTGTTTTCATTTTCTTTGGATAAATATCCAGAAGTGGAATTACTGGATTTTGGTTCATTTTTACCTTTTTTAGAGAACCCATACTGTTTTCCAGGTGGCTGCAGAAATTTACATTTCTATTAACAGTACATGAGGATTCATTTTTCTCCACATTTTCACCAACACTTAATATTTTTTGTTTTTGGTAATAGCCAATCTGACAGGTGTGATGTGATATCTCATTATGGGTAGTGATGTTGAGCATCTGTTCATGTGTCTGTTGGCCATCTGTATGTCTTCTTCAAAAAAATGTATATTCAGATCCTCTGTCCATTTTCTAATTGGATTATTTTTATATTGTTATTGAGCCATATGAGTTCTTTATATTTTGGATACTAACCTCTATTAAATATGTGATTTGCAAATATCTTCTCCCATTCAGTAGATTGTTTTTTAATTTTGTTAACTTTTTTTTTTTCTGTATAGAAGTTTGTAGTTTGATGTAGTTCCATTTGTTTATTTTTGGTTTTGTTGCCATTGTCTTTGGAGTCCAATCCAAAAAAAAAAATATCACCAAGAGCAGTGTCACAGGGCTCACTGCCTGTATTTTTTTTGTAGGATTTTTATGGTTTCTGATCTTACATTCACGTCTTTAGTCCATTTTGAGTTAATTTTTATATATGGTATGATAGTGGTCCAGTTTCATTCTTTTGCATGTGGTTGTCCAGTTTTCCCATCACCGTTTATTAAAAAGCCTCCCTTACCCCCATTGTATATTCTTGTCTCTGTTGTCATAAACTGATTGACCATATATACTTGGGTTTATTTCTGAGCTCTCTGTCTGTTCAATTGATTTATGTGTCTGTTTTTATGCCATTTACCATTCTGTTTTGATTAATATAGTTTGAAATTAGGAAATGTAATACCTTCAATTTTGTTCTTTCTCAGGATTGCTTTGCCTATTTGGGCTTTTTCTGTTTATAAAGATGTAAAAGATTTTTGTATATTAGTTTTGTACCCTCCAGCTTCACTGAATTTGTTTATTATAATGTTTTTTTGTGGAGTGTTTAGAACTTTCTATATATAAAATCATGTCCACAAAGAGTGATAGTTTTACTTCTTCCTTTCTAAATTCAAGTGCCTTTTATTTATTTTCCCTGCTTAATTGGTCTTGTTAGGACTCCAGTACTGTGTTGAATAAAAGTGGTGAGAGTGGGCATCTTTGTCTTGCTCTTGATCTTAAAGGAAAACCTTTCAACTTTTTTGCTGTTGAGTGTGATGTTAGATATGGGCTTGTCACATATGGCCTTTATTATGATACGTTATGTTCTGTTTATATCCACTTTGTCAAGAGTTCGTATCCTAAATTGATGTTGAATTTTGTCAAATGCCTTTTTTACATCTGTTGAAATGATCATATGATTTTTATCCTTCATTTTGTTAATGTAGTGTATCTACACTGATTTGGTCTGTAATGTGTGTGTGTGTGTGTGTGATGTCCTTCTCTAGTTTTGTTAGCAGGGTAATGCTGGCTTCATAAAATGAATTTAGGAGCATTTCCTTCTCTTCAGTTTTTTTGGAAGAGTTTGAAAAAGGTAAGTATCAAATCTTCTTTGAATGTTTGGTAGTATTCACTGGTGAAGATGTCTAGTCCTGGGCTTTTGTTCATTGGGAGTTTTTTTTACTACTGATTCTCTGTTCTTACTAGTAATCAGTCTATTCAGATTTTTTATTTCTTCCTGATTCCATCTTTGAAGATTGTATATTTCTAGGAATTTTTCCAGGTCTTCTAAGTTGTCCAGTTTGTTGGTATATAATTATTCGTAATAGTTTCTTATGATCCTTTGTATTTTGGTGGCATCAATAGTAATTTCTCCTCTCTCATTTTTGATTTTCTGAGCCCTCTCTTATTTTTTTTTTAAAGATTTTATTTTTAAGTAATCTCTACATTCACTCTGAGGCTCAAACTTACAACCTCAATATCAAGAGTCACATGCTCTATCAAATGAGCCAGCCAGATGTCCCAGCCCTCTCTTAAGGGTTTATCAATTTCATCTTTTCAAAGAACCAGCTCTTAGTTTCACTGATCTTTTCTATTTTATTTTCTAGTCTCTATTTCATTTATTTTTGCTGTGATCTATATTATTTCCTTCTACTAACTTTGGCCTTTATTCGTTATTTATTTATTTATTTATTTATTTGACAGAGATCACAAGTAGGCAGAGAGGCAGGCAGAGAGAGGGGGAAACCAGGCTTCCCACTGAGCAAGGAGCCCGATGTGAGGCTTGATCTCAGGACCCTGAGATCATGACCCGAGCCGAAGGCAGACGCTTAGCCATCAGAGCCACCCAGGTGCCCCTTTGGCCTTTATTCTTTTTCTAGTTCCTTTAGGTAAAGTTAGATATTTATTTGCGATTGTTCTTGTTTCTGGAGGTCGGCCTGTATGGTTATAAACTTCCCTGTTAGAGCTGCTTTTGCTGTATCCCATAGATTTTAGTATGTTGATTTCCATTTTCATTTGTCTCCATGTGTTTTGTTATTTCTTGATTTCTTTGTTGTCCTTTGGTTGTTAAATAACATGTTTAATCTCCATATATTTGTGGTTTTTCCAGTTTTCTTCTTAAAATTGATTTCTAGATTTAAACCATTATGGTCCAAATTGATGCAATTTCTGGGGCACCTGGGTCTCTTAGTTAAGCATCTGCCTTTGGCTCAGGTCATGATCCCATAGTCCTGGGATCGAGCCCTACATTGGGCTCCCTGCTCAGCGGGAAGCCTACTTCTCTCTCTCCCTCTGCTGCTCCCCATGCTTGTGCTTTCTCTCTGGCTCGCTCTCTCCAATAAATAAATAAAATCTTAAAAAAAAAAAAAAAGAATTGAAGAGATTTCAAGCTTTTTAAACTTACTGAGACTTGTTTTGTGGCCAGCATATCTATTCTAGAGAATGCTCTATGACATCTGAGAAAAATGTGTATTCTGCTGCTTGGCACCTTTTTTTTTTCTTTTAAGTCCATATTATGGGGCTAACAAGAATGATTGAGATGGGGTCTGTATATGAGCCAACCAGAGACTGGTCTACCCTCCCAACCTAGTAATGTGCTTTTTTTTCTTAAGATTTCATTTATTTTTTTGAAAGAGAAAGCACTAGTGGGGGTGGGAAGGGCATAGCAGGGTAGGAGAGAGTCTCAAGCATATCATGCTGAGTGTAAAGCCGGGTGCAGGTCTCGATCCCATGACCATGAGATCACAACCTGAGCCAAAACTGTGGATGCTTAATGAATTGTGCCACCTAGGCACCCCCCAGGAATATGGTTATTTCTTTCTTTCTGGGTTATTTATTTATTTATTATGGTCAGTTAGCCAACATACAGTAATTTGGTTTTAAATGTTTAAGCTAACTCTATAGGAGGTAAGATGGGGCCTGATTTATATTATTTATCCATCTGCGTGGTATAAATATTTCTACCATACAGATATAATAGATGCAAATAATGTCAAGAATACAAAGAAGGATAAAATGTAAAATAATTAGGGAGTGATGAGTTATTACCTTCAATATTATTGTTTTTAATATATAAGGGTTCATTATAGTTCATGTAATTTAATCTTTAGTGATGACTATTTAACAGGTAGTTCACTGCTGCTTAACACTTGGCTTGCCTACCCTAGCACATCATCGTTCTTCATCTTTAAGAGCTGCTTTTAAGGGGCGCCTGGGTGGCTCAGTGGGTTAAAGCCTCTGCCTTTGGCTCAGGTCATGATCCCAGGGTCCTGGGATCGAGCCCCGCATCGGGCTTTCTGCTTAGCAGGGAGCATGCTTCCTCCTCTCTCTCTCTCTCTGCCTACTTGTGATCTCTGTCTGTCAAATAAATAAATAAGATCTTTAAAGAAAAAAAAAAAGAGCTACTTTTAAGCTTGCTCTTCCCTGGAAATAGAGATAGTGATAAAGAAGCACAGGGCATTGGCCCAGCCAATCTCTAGGAAATCCTTCATCCCAGGCTGGTTTTTTTATTGATGTGAAGAACAAGAGTCAAATTACTAGTAGATCCATGATCAAATTTGGTTTGGTAAATAATACTAAAACTGATACTCCCAGTATCTTTCCAAATGAATTGTGAAGTTTAAAAGGTATTTGAGAGCTGACATCCGTCTCTAATTAGTCTTCTTCACATGTAGTTATTTTTAAATCTCACTATCCTGTTTTTAAAGAATACTAGGAGAAAGATTTTATAGTCTCCTAATAAGTTTCATAGTTGTTCAGGGCCAGATCGTATCACTGATGTCCCTTCTGAGGTTGGTCCAGGACCAAAACGATCTGTAAGGATGAATTGGATATGACTTTTCCTCTGATGTTTGCCATATCATTAGTCTAATGGGATTATAAATTTCTTGGCCTGTCTCAGAAATAGATGCTATTATCCAACTTTATCAAACATGCTTCTTTTTAAGGGATTAAAAAAGGAAATGAATACAGCTGGCCAGCCAAGAAATAAGAAACCACCCTTATAATTCTTGAACACAAAAGTCTAAATTGTAAACCTGATAAAACTGTTTTTTTTTTTTTTGAGAACATGATTGGAATAAAATAGGAAACATTTTCAGCCAATATGGCATCATTTGTAAGAGCCTTTAAAATGTGACAGATGGTAGGACTGTATCTTAAAATCACACATAAACTCATTTTCAGGATATGCTTTCTGAATATTTTCCATATACCAAGAGAAAAATGTACTGCATTATGAAATGTCCCACAGCATTGAATTTAAATATACTTATCTCAGCTTAATTAAAAATATATGTATTTGTGAGAGATGGAAGTCAGATAACATGGCTGCCTTTAGAAGTATTTGTTGAATCTCAAAGGCAATGATTTCTATTAACCAAGATAGGCAACTTACAACCCCTAGAGCCAAATCCAAGGCCTGATTTTTACAGCCCTTGAGCTAAGGATGTCCTTTTACATTTTTTAATGATGTAAAAATGGACAGGAATATGCAACAGAGGGTGTTTATGTCCTGCAAAACCTAAAATTATTAACTCTCTGACCCTTTACAGAAAAATTTGATCCAAAAGGTCAAAAACTGACAGCCTGTGGGCTGCATGTGACCTGCAAGGTATGTTTTATTTTGTCTAAACTGTATTTTATTTTTTAACTTTAATTACTTGCCAACATATTCCCATGGAAAATGTCACATGCAAATTGAGATTTTTGAGCTTCTTTTGGAAACTGGATGATTTAGTAATCTTAAATCCTCGTTACACATGGCAGCAAATCAACTAGAGGTAGTAGGACTAACTCAATGGTAATGAGTTCTTTTCTTGTAGGAATGCCAGCATATAGCTTACTTGCTTGCTTTTTTTTATTTTTTAAATTAAGACTTTTTTATTTATTAGAGAAAGAGAAAGCACATGCATGTGCACACACAAGCAGGGGGAGTGGCAGAGGCCAAGAGAGAGAATTTTAAGCACAGTCCCCACTGAGTAAGGAACCTGAGGCAGGGCTGGATCCAGGACCCTAAGATCATGACCTGAGTTAGCTGAAATAAAAAATCAGATGCTTAACTGACTGAGCCATCCAGGCGCCCCACAGCTTGCTTCTTTAAGTCACAGTTTTATATCAGTTTGACAAATTGACCTGAGATCAAACTTTAGTTTCAACTTTTCAAACTGCAGAACAAAAATCCTGGTGCTATTTTTAAAAATTGTATTGTATTAGTTTATAAATTAACATAGAGAGATTTGATATCTTCATGATGATGAAGCATCCTATTCAAGAACCAAGAGCAAGTGATACCTTTCCACTTGCTCAAGCATACCTTTGTTTTTCTAAAGATTGCATAATTTTCTTCACAAGGACTTTTCACATTTCTTAAGTGTATTCTTTTTTCCCCCAGTTTCAGTTTTCCAGCTTTTTTTTTCTTCTTCCTCTTTTTTTTTTTTTTTTTTTGAGAGAAAGAGAAAGAACATGAGTGGGAGGAGGGGCAGAGGGACTAGTAGAAGCAGACTCCCCACTGAGCAGGGAGCCCGATGTGGGACTTGATCCCAGGACCTTGGGTTCACAACCCGAGCTAAAGTCAGACACCCAACCAACTGAGCCACCCAGGCACCCCTATTTTTTTTTAATTGAAATAGAGTTGACAAATAATGTTATATTAGTTTCAGGTATACAACATAGAGATTCAGCGATTTTATACATTAGTGCTCAGTGCCAACATTTTTTAATTTTTTGTCTTTTTGATACTATCCTTTTTGATTGGTGTGAGGATATTTAATTGTGGTTTTAGTTTGCATTTCCCCTGCTGATAAGTGATGTTGAGCATAAGGAAAGTCATCATCTGTCACCGTGTAACATTATTACAATATTATTGACTATATTCCTTATGCTGTACTTTTCATCTCCATGACTTGTATATTTTATAACTAGAAGTTTGTACCTCTTAATCCCTTTCACTGACTTTGTCCACCACCCCCCCACCATTGTTCTGGCAATCACCAGTTTACTGTCTGTATTTAGGAGCCTATTCTTTTGTTTGTTCATTTGTTTTGTTTTTGAAATTCCACATATAAGTGAAATCATATGGTTTCTGCCTTTTACTATCTAACTTACTTCCCTTGGAATAATGCCTTCTAGGTCTATCCATGTTATAGGAAATGGCAAGATTTCATTCTTTTTTGTGGCTGAGTAATATTTCATGGTGTGTTTATATACATCTTTATCCATTCATCAGTGGACATTGGGTTGCTTCCATATTTTGGCTATTATAAGTAATGCTGCAGTAAAACAGGACAGCTTATAACTTTTCAAATTAGTGTTTCATTCTTTTTGGGTAAATATCCAGTAATGGAATTCCTGGATCGTGTGCTATTTCTATTTTTTTTAGAGTTTTATTTATTTAAGTAATCTCTATACCCAACGTGGAGCTTGAACTCACAACCCTGAGATCAAGAGTTGCATGCTCTCGCTCTCTCTCTTTTTTTTTTTTTTAAAGATTTTATTTATTTATTTGACAGAGAGAGAGAGACAGGGAGAGAGGGACACAAACAAAGGGAAGTGGGAGAGGGAGAAGCAGGCTTCCCGCCAAGCAGGGAGCCCAAGATGGGTCTTGATCCCAGGACCCTGGGATCATGACCTGAGCCAAAGGCAGATGCTTAACAACTGAGCCACCCAGGTGCCCTTAGAGTTGAATGCTCTTAAAAAAATATGGAAGAAGAGGGGTTTCATGCTCTTCTGACTGAGGAACCTCCACACTGTTTTCTTTTCTTTTCTTTATTTTAAAGATTCTATTTATTTATTTGACAGAGATCACAAGTAGGCAAAAAGAGAGGGGGAAGCAGGCTCCCTGCTGAGCAGAGAGCCCGATGCGGGCCTCAATCCCAGGACCCTGAGATCATGACCTGAGCCGAAGGCAGAGGCTTAACACACTGAGCCACCCAGATGCCCCTCCACACTGTTTTCTACAGTAGCTGTGCCAATCTACATTCCCATCAACAGTGCACAAGTGGTCTCTATTCTCCACATCCTTGCCAATATTTTTTATTTCTTATCTTTTTGATACTAGCTCTTTTGATTGGTGTGAGATGATATTTAATTGTGGTTTTGGTTTGCATTTCTCCTGATGGTTAGTGATGTTGAGCATCTTTTCATGTGTCTGCTGGCCATGTGTATATTCTTTTTAGAAAAATGTTCAGGTCCTCTGCCCATCTGTTAATTGGAGTATTTGGTTTTTTGGTGTTGAGTCATACAAGTTCTTTTGGATATGAATCCTTTTAGGGTTAATTTTTGAATATTAACCCTTTATCAGATATATCTTTTGCAAATATCTTCTCCCATTCAGTGGCTTGCTTTTCTTTTTTTTTTTTTTTTTTTTAAAGATTTTATTTATTTATTTGACAGACAGAGATCACAAGTAGGCAGAGAGGCAGGCAGAGAGAGAGAGGAGGGAGCAGGCTCCCTGCGGAGCAGAGAGCCCGATGTGGGGCTCGATCCCAGGACCCTGGGATCATGACCTGAGCCGAAGGCAGAGGCTTTAACCCACTGAGCCACCCAGGTGCCCCTTGCTTTTCTTTTTTGTTGATGGTTTCCTTTACCATGCTAAAGCTTTGTATTTTGATGTATTCCCAGTAGTTTATTTTTGCTTTTATATCTCTTGCTTGAGGATAGGTATACATAAATATGCTGCTAAAGTTAATGTTGAAGAGATTACTGCCTATGTTTTCTTTTAGGAGTTTTATGGTTTAAGGTCTCACATTTAGGCCTTTAATCCATTTTGGGGTTTTTTTGTATATGCTGTAAGAAAGTGGTCAATTTCACTCCTTTGCTTGTAGCTGTCCATTTTTCTCTATACCACTTACTAAAGAGACTGTCTTTTCCCTGTTGTATAGTCTTGCCTCCTTTGTCATAGATTAATAGACTATACAACACAAGGTTTATTTCTGAGTTCCCTGTCTTGTTCCATTTAACTATGTGTTTATATTTTTGTGCCAGTACCTTACTGTTTTAATTACCATAGCTTTGTGGTATATCTTGAAATCTGAGATTACGATACCTCCAGATTTTTTCTTTCTCAATATTGCTTTGGCCAGTTAAGGCCTCTTGTGGTTCCATACAAATTTTAGGATTATTTGTTCTTGTTCTGTGAAAAATGCTATCGGTATTTTGATAGGGATTACATTGCATCTGTACATTGCTTTGGATACTATGGATGTTTTAACAATGTGTGGTTCTCCCAATCTATGAACATGGTGTATTTTTCCATTTATTTGTATCACCCTCATTTTATTTTATCAATGTTTTATAGTTTTCAGCCTTTCACCTCCTTGGTTAAATTTATTCCTAAATACTCTGTTCTTTTTGGTACAATTATAAATAGGATTTTTTTCTTAATTTCTTTTCTGCTATTTCATTATTTATAGAAATGCAACAGATTTCTGTGTATTAATTTTGTAGTTTGCAGTTTTACTGAATTCATTTATTCTTATAGTTTGTGTGTGTGTGTGTGTGTGTTTTCTGTATGTAGTATCATGTCATCTGCAAATAGTAAATGTTGTACTTCATCTTTGGATGGCTTTTATTTCTTTCTCTTGTCTGATTGCTGCAGCTAGGACTTCCAAAACTGTGTTGAATAAAATTGGTGACAGTGGATATGTTCATCTTATTCCTGACTTTAGAGGAAAAGATTTTCTCTTTCCACCATTGTGGGTTTTTCCTTTATGGCCTTTATTCTATTGAGATATGTTCCTTCTAAAACCACTTTGTTGAGAGTGTTTTATCATGAATGGATGTTTTATTTTATCAAATGCTTTTTCTGCATCTATTGAGATTGTCATGGTTTTTATCCTTTCTCTTATTAATGTGAGGTATCACATTGATTGATTTGTAAACATTGAACTGCCTTTGTATCCCAGAAATAAGTCCCACCTGATCTTGGTAATAGATAGTTTTAATTTGGTTTGTTAATTAGCTAATTGCTAATATTTTGTTGAGGATTTTTACATGTGTTCATCAGGGATATTGACCTGCAGTTTTGGTTTGATTTGGTTTGGTTTGGGTTCTGTATTGCTTTTGTCTGGTTTTGGTATCAGGGTAATTCTGGCCTTGTAGAATGAATTTGGAAGTGTTGCTTCCTCTTCTATTGTTTTGGAATAGTTTGAGGAGAATAGTATTAACTCTTCCTTAAATTATCTGTGAAACCATCTGGTCCAGGACTTTTGTTTGTTGGGAGTTTTTGATTACCAGTTTATTTTTGTTACCAGTAATTGGTCTGTTCAAATTGTCTATTTCTTCTTGATTCATTTCTGGAAGATTATATGTTTCTAGGAATTTATCCATTACTTCTAGGTTGTCCAGTTTGTTGGCATATAATTTCTCATAATATTCTCTTATATTTCTTGGTGCCAGTTGTTATTTCTTCTTCATTTCTGATTATGTTTGAGTCCTCTTTTTTTCTTGATGAGTCTGGCTAAAGGCTTATCCATTTTGTTTATGTTTTCAAAGAACCAGCTCTTAGTTTCTTTGATTTCTTTTCTTTTTTTTTTTTTTTCATTTTAAGTTTCATGTGCTTCTGCTCCAATCTTTATTTTTTGCTTTATTCCACTAATTTTGGACTTTGTTCTTTTTCTAATTCCTTTAGGTGTATGTTTAGATTTCTTGAGATATTTCTTGTTTCATGAGGTAGGCCTCTATCACTATAAACTTCTCTTTTGGAACTGCTTTAGTTGTGTCTCAAAGATTTTGTATTGTTGTGTTTTGTTTTCATTTGTCACCATATATATATATATATATATATATATATATATATATATATATATTTTAAAGATATTGTTAGAGCAGAGAGGCAGGCAGAGAGAGGGGGGGAAGCAGGCTCCCTGCAGAGCAGAGAGCCTGATGCGGGGCTCGATCCCAGGACTCTGAGATCTTGACCTGAGCCGAAGGCAGAGGCTTAACCCACTGAGCCACCCAGGTGCCCCTCACCATGTATTTTTTATTGTCTCTTTGATTTCTTTGTTGACCCATTGGTTATCTTGTCTGTAGCATTGTTTAACCTCCACGTGTTTGTGGGTTTTTTTTCTACTTTCTTTTTCTTGTAATTGATTTTTAGTTCCATACGGTTGTGTTCAGAAAAAATGCTTGGTGTAATTTCAGTCTTCTTAAATTTATTGAGACTTGTTTTATGGCCTAAGATCTGATCTCTCCTGGAGAATGTTTCATGTGCGTTCGAAAAGAATGTGTATTCTGCTCTTTAGGGTGAAATGTTCTGTATATACTTGTTAGGTTCATGCGGTCTTACCTGTCATTCAAAGCCATTTTTTCTTTGTTGAATTTCCAGTTAGATAATCTAGTCATTGATGTAAGTTGGATGTTAAAGTCACCTACAATTGTAATACTGTCAATTTTTCCCTTTATGTCTGTTAATATTTACTTTATGTATTTAGGTGGTCCTATGTTGGACCCATAGATATTTAAAATTGTTATATCCTTTTGTTGGATTGATCATTATGTCATTATGTAATTCCCTTCTTTATCTCTTTCTGTAGTCTTTATTTTAAAGTCTATTTTGTCTGATAAAAATACTTCTACCCTTGCTCTTTGTTTTTTGGGTTTTGTTTTGCTTTTGCTTGCAGGGAATATCTTTCCATCCTTTCATTTTCAGTCTGTATATATATTTAGATCTGAAAGGAGTCTCTTGTAGGCAGCATATATGAGGGTCTTCTTTTTTTATCCATTTAGTCACCCTATGTCTTTTGATTAGAACATTTAGTCCATTTATATTTAAATGATAGGTGTGTACTCTGCCATTTTGTTCATTGTTTTCTGGTTGTTGTAGTTTTTCTCTGTTCCTTTTTTCTCTTACTCTTTCCCTTGTGATGTGATGGATTTCTTCAGTGTAATGCTTAGTTTCCTCTCTTTATTTTGTGTGTATGTATTATAGGTTTTTGATTTGTAGTTACAATTAGATTCATAGATAATATCCTATATGTATAGCAGTCGATATTAAGTTGATGGTCACTTAAGTTCAAATACATTCTAAAAGTACCAAAATTTTACTCCTTCCTGTGTGTTTTATGTATATGTTGTCATAGTTCACATATTTTTATTTTGTGTATCCCTTGACTAATTTTTGTAAATATGTTCTCCTACTTTTATATTTTGACCTCCATACTGGCTTTATAAAATCTATTATTTTGCTATATATTTGCTTTTAACTATAAAATTTTTTCTTTTCATAATTTTCTCCTAGTTATTGTCTTTTCTTTTCCCTTAAAGAATTCCCCTTAACATTTCTTTTTTTTTAGATTTATTTATATATTTTGAGAGAGCATGTGTGAAAGCTAGAGGTAGGGGCAGAGGGAAAGGATCTCAAGCAGACTCCCTGTTGAGCACTGAGCTCTACCTGGGGCTTGATCCCATGGCTCTGAGCCCATGACCTGAGCCAAAATCAAGAGTTGGATGCTTAACCGACTGAGCCACCCGGGTCTCCCTGCTTTAATGTTTCTTATAAGGCTTGTTTAGTGGCAATAAACTCCTTAAAATTTTGTTTGTCTGTAAGAGTAGCTCTCCTTGAATTCTGTATGATAATCTTGCTAGGTGGAGTATACTTGGTTGTAGATTTTTTTCCTTTCAGCAGTTTAATACATCGTGCCATTCCCTTTTGCCCGGAAATTTTTGCTGAAAAATCAGTTGATAGCTTTTTTGAATTTCCTTTGTATGTAACTATTTTCTTTTTTCTTGCTGCTTTTGAGATACTCTCTTTATCATTACTTTTTGCCATTTTAATTATTACGTGTCTTGTGTCCTTGAATTCAACTTGTGCTCTCTCTGCGCTTCCTAGATATCTGTTTCCTTCCTCAGATAAGGGGAGTTTTCAGCTATTATTTCTTCAGATAAATTTTCTGCCCCCTTCTCTCTCTTTTCTCCTTCTGGGATCCCTATCATGCAAATGTTATTATGGTTGATCATGTTGGAGAGTTCCCTTAACATATTCTCATTTTGTATTATTCTTTTTTTCTTTTTGCTCTTCAACTTAGTTGCTTTCTAGTACCCTGCCTTCCAGATCACTGATCTATTCTGCATCTTCTAATCTGCTATTGATTTCCTCTAGTATATTTTTCATTTCGGTTATTGTATTCTTTCAGTTCTTACTAGATTTTGAAGATATTTTCTATCTCTTTGTTGAAGTTTTTAAGTATATTCCTAAGTATTTTCTCCTTTTTGTTGTCATTGCAAATGGAGTCTTCCCTTCCATCTTATTTTCTAACTGGTTATCATGTATCCAAAGGCTATTGGTTTCACATATTACAGTTGGTCCTTAAACAACACAGAAGTTAGAGGTGCCAACCCCCACACAGTCAAAACTCCACATACAACTTTTGACTCTACAAAAACTTAGCTACTAATAGCTTCCTGTTGCCTGGAAAACACTGATAACACAAATAGTCAATTAACACATTTTCTATGCCATACATATTATATACTGCATCCTTACATTAAAGTAAGATGGAGAAAAGAAAATGTTATTAAGAATATCATAAAGAGGGGCACCTCGGTAGCTCAGTAGGTTAAAGCCTCTGCCTTTGGCTCAGGTCATGATCTCAGGGTCCTGGGATCGAGCCCCACATCGGGCTCTCTGCTCAGTGAGGAGCCTGCTTCCTCCTCTCTCTCTCTGCCTGCCTCTCTGCCTACTTGTGATCTGTCTGTCAAATAAATAAATAAAATCTTTAAAAATATATATAAAGGAGTGAAAACACATTTATAGTATTATACTGTGTTTGTTGAAAAACATCCACATATAAGGGGACCTGCGCAGTTCAAACCTGTGTTGCCAAAGGTCAACTGTAATTTACATCCTGCTGTCTTCTTTTTTTGAATTTGTTTATAATTAATTCTCTGAAGTTTTCCAGGTATCCTATCACATCATGTTCAAATAGACATAAGTTTTGATTCTTTTTTTCTGCTTCTTAGGCTTCTACTTGTTTTCTCTTATCTAATTGCATTGGCTAATACCATTCATAAAACTGTGGTGGAGATTGACGACATCTGTTTTGTTTGTTTGTTTTTGACCTTAGCAGGAATGCCATTTGTATTTCTATATTAATTAAAATGCTGGCTTTTTATAATTTTATAGTATATAATTTATAATGTTAAGTATTCATCTAGTCCTATTTTCTCAAATATTTGTAAAAGGAAAGGTTGTTGAATTTGTCAGTCTTTTTCCCCATCTATAGAGGTAAGCATATATTTCTCTTTAAGATTATTAATAAGGTGAATGATATTAATACATTTTCTAATGCTCAACCCTCTTGGCATAAAACCTACTTGGTTATGCTCAACTATTTTCTTAATGTGATGTTAAAATCTATTTGTTAACATTTCCTTTAGAATTTTTTTATCACTGTTTATGTGAGATTGATCTTTAATTTTTTCTTTATGTGCTATCTTTACAGATTTGGATAAAAGATGTGGATGTCTTCCTTCATTCTATTTGCTCTGAAACAATTTATGTTTGTAACGTTGGGACTCTCTGGTCTCTAAAGATAGTCAATTATAATTTTTTTAAAAATTTATTTATTTATTTTAGAGAGCATGTGCATGTGAGTTGGGGGAAGGTCGAGGGAGAGAATCTTCAGGAAGATTCCCCGCTGAGTGTGGAACCTGACGCAGGACTCCATCCCACAACCCATGAGATTATGACCTGAGCCAAAACTGAGTCAGATGCTCAACAACTGAGCCACCCTGATGCCCTTACTCAATTAAAATTTTAAATGAGCAAAAACAAAAATTAGACAATTCAGTACATATAGATCAACAATATTTTGTTTTTCATTTAAAAGTTTGTGAGGTTTGTTTTCAAAAAGTTTGTTTTACTTGCTATGTAGTATTTCTTTATTAAGCTATACTGAAATTGAGGGGCACCTGGGTGACTCAGTCAGTTAAGTGTCTGCCTTCAGCTCAGTCAAGGTCTCAGGATCCTGGGATCAAGTCCCATATTAGGCTCCTTGCTCAGTGGGGAGTCTGTTTCTCCCTCTCCCTCTGCCTTCCACTCCCCCTGCTTGTTCTATTTCTCTGTGTCAAATAAATAAATAAAATCTTAAAATATATATATGTATGTGTGTATATATATATATACACACACACATATATATATGTATGTGTGTATATATATATATATATATATATATATATACACACACTCTGAAACTGACATACATTTCTCAATTTTTCTGTTTCATGCTGTTTCCAACAATATTTTCAGAAAACATTTCCAAACATATCTATTTGCACATTTGCGGGAGTTTTGAGGATGAATCCCTTGGGAAGAAAGAGAGAGAGGGAGGGAGGACGGAAGGAAGGGAGGGGGGAAAGGAAAGAAAGAAGAGAAAACTCCCTACTCATGAAGAACTGATCCTCTAAAAAGAATAAAAAATATAAGACAGTTGAATTTTATAGAAAAGAAGAGGAAGGGTAATAGCTTTGAGGACTTTTTTAACTGCTTTTTCCATGGGTTTTTAGAAATGAACTCTATGTAATTTTTTATTAAACAGATCTGTATAAAATGAACTGGGAATCTATTATCAAAAACAGATTTGTAAAATCTGTTAGAACCTATTAATAAAAAGAAAGTTTGTAATTACTGTTCACATGTCTTTAGGTTAAAGATTGGCTTTCGAAAGGCAAAGCCTAAATGCCTTCTAAACAACATCTCTAAAATACAACTTACCAATTTGGAGACTGGATTTGCTGCAGAAAGGGTGAGTTATTTTGCAAGCCTGAACTTGGAAGGCATCGTGTTTCTCATAACATTTTGAAAAGTCACTATGGGAACTTTTTACACATTTAAATTGAACAGATGTGTAATTTTTTTTCTGTCCAGTTGTGGTTGTTACCATGCTTAAGTAAATGTACTTCTTGCTCACATGTGTTTCCTGTGTTATATGAGCTCTGGGGACCCACACCTGAGTTTAACTTGCTTAGCAATTTCTATCTGAGCAGATTTGGTTTGATTCTTAGGTTAAGGGGAACAAATATTTTGCCATAAGTCCCCTAATAAAATCAGTTTGTTATGGGATTGAAATGGCCTGTTTGTTTGCTTATTTGTTTGTTTTTAACAGATAAAAATGTACTCTCTAACAATTCCATTCGTGGATCCAGAAAGATAACTTCTTTTTTAGAACAGTGTCAGTGTCAGCATTTGACAATAGCACAATTTCAGGGAATAAAGTACCAGGATATAAAAATTATTTTGCATAACCATAACTGAAAGTATCTAAGAAGTTGCTTAAGTTTTCTCACGTATGAACAGAATAGCAGCAGTGACAGCCACGTTATAGTGCAATGTTATAATAAGATCATTTTAAGAGTAAGGTGTAATGTTGGAACCAGATATATTTGGAAGTATTGGATGACCTTCTCTGGTACTAGACAAAAGCTCCAAGATAGCATGTTGATTTTTCCTTTCTACAGGCCCAGAGCACTCACACAGAATTTGACACAAAAGACTTGCAACTTCATCATCTCTTGCCCCAAATAGACACAGAGCATTGCTTATCAATGCTTTTACTCAAAGTTATAATTGGCCTTATTCCAGAAGGCAGCTGTTGCTTTCAGTCAGCCCTTCCTCTCAGTCCCTACAACTATTTCAGACATTTGCCACCCCGGCCTCTCTGTTCAACCTCACTTTACTCAATTTTATCCATTTAAAAAAACAAAAACAAAAACAGGGTGCCTCAGTGGCTCAGTTGGTTAAGGGACTGCCTTCGGCTCAGGTCATGATGCAGGAGTATGAGCATCGAGTCCCGCATTGGGCTCCCAGCTCCATGGGGAGTCTGCTTCTCCCTCTGATCTTCTCCCCTCTCATGCTCTCTCACTCTCTCTCTCTCTCTCAAATAAATAAATAAAATTTAAAAACAATCAGTGAACGAACAAACTTAAATTTGAGCCCTTTTTTAAAAAAATATTTTATTTATTTGTTTGACAGAGATCACAAGTAGGCAGAGAGGCAGGCAGAGAGAAGGGGGAAGCAGGCTCCCTGCTGAGCAGAGAGCCCGAAGTGGGGCTCGATCCCAGGACCCTGGGATCATGACCTGAGCCGAACGCAGAGGCTTAACCCACTGAGCCACCCAGGTGCCCCAAATTTGAGCCCTTTAAGCATAATTTCAGCTCTCTGACCATTCTACCTCTGGTTATTTTCACACCCGTACTTCCTTTGTAAGCCATTGTCTCTGCTGTTGCCCATGATCCAGCTCCTTCCTGGTGGTTCAAAGACCTACCTTCATTTTCCCTCTTCCTCTTCCCATGAATCTATTCCCTCTTTTTCTCTACTGGCTGATCTTTCCTAACACATCTCTCCAGAGTTTCATCAAACTGTATTCCTGTATTACTGTTCCTTCTTATATTCTGATGCCCTAGGATTTAGCTATGTTGTTCAAGGCGTTCCTTGAACATATTATTCACATTCATCCAACATACCTTTTCTCCACTCATTAAATCATTTGAACATTTATTTTAAGTACTCTTATTTGCCAGGCATTGTATTAAATGATCATATAAAGATAAATGAGTCCTATAGTTTATTTGCCTCAAAGAATTCTAATCGAGTGAGGTAAACACATAAACAGTCAATTATAAAGCTATGAAGAAAGCCAAGGAGAGGAGTATACATGGTGTTACCTAAACCCACACTTTTTGGATTTAGATCCATAGATACAAAGTTGACTCTGAGTCCACCTCTGGATATCACTGTCCCTATTCTGGATCCCAGTTCTTGATATTTGTTTGATAAATCCACACCAGGAAATAGCATATTTTAATAAGTAAACAGAATCATATTAAATAATAAGAATATATCAATGTAAATAATGCAATGGCTTATCAAAATTTACAGGTTGTATGCTACCTTTTAATATATACACACACACATACACATTCCTGTGTTATGTGAGGATATATCTATAATGTATTGTAGATACACTATATGTATAATAATATATAATATTTTTATAATATATATTTATAATTGGTTGTATATGCACAAAAATATCTGGAAGAATTCACAGGATACTTGCAGTTAATTCTGTGAGAGGTAGAGATTTTTCCTCCGTTCCTTTTTATAGATTTGAACTATATATTGCTTGTTCAAAAAGTTAAATTATAACAGAAAAAACCTAGATGTCTCCACACTGTCTAGCCCCAACTTTTTCAATCTTATTTTCCACTTAGTTGCAAGAGATAAATCTAGCTAGTTTTGTCTCAATCATTAGTATGCCAGCTTTGCTCAGCTGAGCCCCTCATCAGGCATACTCTCTATCTAAACCCATTTCTCTAAGGTCTAGCCCAAGTCAAACATCTTTCATGAGTCTTCTGAGACTGCCAGCTCCAGGTGACCTCTCATAAGTCTCCATATAACGAATTCAGGTATGTCCATTCTTGTGGCACTGGTCTTCTGTTGTTATGCAAAGTTATCTAAATATTCATGTTTGGATGTCTAGCAACATCCTCTGCATAAAAAGCGCTTCATATTTTTTGAGCCATTAACTCAGTCAATTCCTTGAGGGGTATAGCTACAGCCTTAATTAAACTGTTACACGGAAAACTAAACGATAAGCTGTTGAAATTATTCCCTAAATCCTTGGAGTACGAAATAGTGGATTTGGAGTCAGACAAACTTGGGTTCAAGGGCTGGCTCCAACTGGATGAATTTAGGAAGTTATTTAAAGTCCCTGAGCCTTTGTGCCCTCTTTCTTAAATGTGGTAAAAACAACTGACCTCATAGATGTTGAGTTTGGAGAATTGTGTGAAATAATGTAGACACAGAAATCAACACTGTGTTCAATCAAACGTATTTATATCATTCTGAGTATTTAGGAAGTTCTTGCTAGGAGAAAATAAAATACCCCTCAATACAAATATAATGACAGAGGTCATTGTCACAGGTGCACTGTCTTCCAGTGCCCAGACCCCACCAGACCTCACTCTCTCCTTGGAGTCCTTACTATTGCTGCTGGAAAAGCCTACGTTTCCTGGCATTCTCCCTCCCTGACTTCACACCACCACCAACTCTCAACCAGCTCTCCATTCAGGGCATTCCCCACCCCTTCCAGGACAAGGGAAGATGAGTTACAGGAAATCCCAAGTAGGAAGCCAGAAAACATTTTCTTATAAAAAAGCATTGTTGGGACGCCTGGGTGGCTCAGTTGGTTAAGCCGCTGCCTTCGGCTCAGGTCATGATCCCAGGGTCCTGGGATCGAGTCCCACATCGGGCTCCTTGCTCAGCAGGGAGCCTGCTTCTCTCGCTGCCTCTGCCTGCCTCTCTGCCTGCTTGTGTATACTCTCTCTCTGACAAATGAATGAGTAAAATCTTTAAAAAAAAAAAAAAAAGCATTGTTATATGTGGTGGTTAGGGTCTTGAGTAAAATTACTTATGGGCAAATGGGCTTCTTTAGCCATATCTGGAAATCCAAACCACCCCATCTAAAATTGTTTCTATGGGAAACTATGTTCCACGTGCCTAACAACTGACTTAGAAATGAGCTATTGGAATGCAACTTGTTTGGGGACTGTCTGTAGGTCAACATTCATAACTCATTGTCAATGAAAAAGGAAATGACATTATTCTGCTATTACTGAAACCCACCGCACATATGTTTCTATGACTGTTTCTTGAGGATACCAAGTATCTAATGTTATTTAGAACAGCAGCCACAGAAACCCATCAGATTGAATCGATATTCTGGGTCTTAATTATATTTAATCTACTAACTCCAGCAACTCAAATGTGCTTGTTAGGTATCTCTCAGACATTTTTAGAATTTAATATTTTAAAGGAAGGCAGAGAGAACCTTTCCTTTTGCAGCGCTCCCCTTGTGGTTATATAAGCACCACGCTGAAGCAAGGGCTCCCTCCCCCTTTCCCTCCTGGGAGGCTTCTCAGCCCATGTATGGTAATTGTCTCAGAGCAGTTCATGGGACTCAGGGGAGCAAGCTGAACCCTTATTAGGATCCAAACTTACAAATTAAACAGCCCAGGGACTAAGATTAAGAATCCCCTGTGTGTAGAAGCTGGTAGATACTGTATGGAGCAACTAAACTGACTTTGGGATAAAGTCGTTGGGGGAGGAAGAGGCATGAGTAGAAATGATCTCTATGAGGTTGCTATTCTAACAAAAAACCAATTCCTTGTCCTGTTTTGAATTCATCTTGTCCTAAGTCCCAAGAAAACATTTTTCTAACTCTCTTATTTTTCCATCCGCAAAGAGCATCAGGTGTGTCTTTTCTTACCTTTTTCTTCTTTCTTTGATCTTCATGTCTACGTACAAAAGCAATTTCCATGTACTCTTCACTACAATCCCAGGTTTA
This sequence comes from Martes martes, assembly GCF_963455335.1. Taxonomy (NCBI): domain Eukaryota; kingdom Metazoa; phylum Chordata; class Mammalia; order Carnivora; family Mustelidae; genus Martes; species Martes martes. The sequence continues at coordinate 85,375,816 of NC_137889.1, read as the reverse complement.
TTCTCAGTCTCTGAGTTACTCACCCTCTCTTTTAATTTAGTTTCTCTAAGAGGGAGAAGAAAAAATCAGCAGTAGGCAGAACGTTAGTTCTCTTCCCACCCCTTTAACAAAGCCAGTTCTCAAGATGAGTAAGATAGAAACATTAAATGTGTCTTGATAAAAGTTGTGGAGATACCCAGAGTGTTTGCCTTGATCTAAGAGATAGTTGTAACTTTTCGAGAATTAGGAAATGAAGCCAGCTGAAACTTTTTTTCTACAGAGTAAGTTCTCTGAACACCTGAGATCTCCAGTCACTTATCAAATGCCTCCTTCACACCTATGACAAAGAAAAATGACGAGGTCCAAGTCCTGAAGGTAATCCTGGCACAGAAAAGGAAATAGGTAGAAATAGGTACACACTGAGCGCTTTAACAAAGCTTTTCAGAGGGTGCTGGGGAGTCCGGGTAAAAGAATAATTGTCCAGGGGCATCTCAAAAGTCCTGATAGGAAAACAAATGGTTAATCAGGGCCAAGTCTTAAAGATAAGGTATTCTGGAGTGGGGCAGATGAACGCAGAAAGGCCAGAGGTTCTGTGAGGTGATGTTTCTTATTACATAATATTGTGTCTATTATAAAATGCAGAGACAGTCATTTTAAAGGATGAGATAAATAGAAGTCCTAGGATTTTGTTTTTAAATTCTCACAATTTACACTTTATTTTTTTTAAAGATTTTATTTATTTATTTAACAGAGAGAGAGAGAGATCACAAGTAGGCAGAGAGAGAGGCAAAGAGAGGGGGAAGCAGGCTCCCCGCTGAGCAGAGAGCTGATGCGGGGCTCCATCCCAGGACCCTGAGATCATAAGCTGAGCTAAAGGCAGAGGCTCAACCCACTGAGCCACCCAGGCGCACCCCCCACCCCCGAAGTCCTAGGATTTTCTTTCCAGACCCCATAGCTCATCCTATGCCCTCTGTAGGTGCAGGACCCTTTTGGGAGATACTGGTGCGGTATGTGGAGGGATAGCAAGACTGGGAGAGGGGATACCTGTATGGTTACCATGATAATCCAGGTAAGAAGTGGTGGGAGCTGGGTTAGGGCAAGGAAGGTGAGACGTGGACAGATTTTAAACATTTTTTTTTTAAGATTTTATTTATTTAACAGACAGAGATCACAATTAGGCAGAGAGGCAGGCAGAGAGAGGAAGGGAAGCAGGCTTTCCACTCAGCAGAAAGACCGACTCGGGGCTCGACCCCAGGATCCTGGGATCACGACCTGAGCCTAAGGCAGAGACCTTAACCCACTGAGCCCCAGGTGCCCCAGATTTTAAACATATTTTACAGGTTGAATAGAGAAGACTTGATGAGTGGTTAGATGGCACAGAGGAGGGGGTGCGGGTGAGGAAGAAGACAATGTTAAAGGCGCCACCCAGTTTCTGGTCTGAGTAACTTCTCAAATGAGAGTGGCAATTTACCCTTTAAATGTAGCCTGGTGAAAAACTCTGCCATTTAAATTTTGGAGGGGAAAAAAAAAGACAGGAAGAACTCTTACGGTCATTTTAGCTGTCTGCGTGTGTGTTTGTGGTTTCCTTTTGTGACAGGGATTACCTCTAGCCCTCATATTTTCTCTTCTTGCCTTCTCTTTCTCTAAGGGTAGGAAATTCCCATAGAAAGCCAAGACTCCTAAGGCCCCAGTTTTCTGTTGCTTCCTCTCTCAGATACTAAATACATTCGAGGTTGTAAAAGTTATAGGAATACCTTTATTACTTGCAATTTTGATTGTGATATATATATGTATATATAAATTATATATAAAATACATATAAATTATAACCTTTTCCCACTGATCCATTTTATGACTCCTTCTTAGTACATTTTCAGAAACACTTGAGACTTTCTCAGCATACACGTACACTAGAAATAATGCTATTCACAGGTGTCTACAAAAATAAAGAAGTTGAAGGAGTTATGGTTATTCCATACGTGGGCAGCAGGCATCTTTTTGCACAACTCCGGAGCTCTGGCTGGGAACCCCCTCATTAAGGGAGCCCTTGGGCTTAGTACTTATCTGTAGGCAAATGTCAGCTACAACTACTGTTAAAAAAAATCCTTTCAATGGCACAGCCACTTTGAGTGATTCTGAGGATCTAAAAAGATAATGGACATAGGGTTATGGAAACTCTTAAGTTCATATACGAATGTGTGTTACTATCTTTAAAACAAAATCATTTTTAAATGCTCCTGGAGTAGCAACCTACATAATAATTGAATCAATCAATCAATCAATGAAATGTGAGAAGCTGTCAGACCCACAGTCCTGTTCCATAATCAAAAGTCTGCTTGAATGATTTTGAATTCGGAATGAGTTTGAGTAACTTGGAGTTTGGAACATAGGAGAAAGCAAGATGTTTCTCTTACATGCATACTGAGCAAAAATGGTTTTTTAAATGTCCTGTCGAATGCTTGTAATTACTTCTGCTTCACCCTCTTAGTTAGAAAGCCTAGTAAGTAAGACACACATCTGAGCCTGTTCAGTGATCCTAACGTCTAAGGGGAAATGTTATCTATAAATTTAGAAATATCTTGCTAATTTTCTCCACAAGAGAGAATTTGCATAACTCTTGAACTAATTTTGAGACATGCAGTTTTGTACTCTACAGGTACAAGTTTATATAAAGACTTGACAACTACTTTGGGGAGACAAGGGTTTTCTTTAATCAGTCAGATATCTAAAAGTCATTTGTAACTATCACAATCATTGTTTGTGTTCAAAAACTGCTGCTGGAAATGGGACCTGAAGTTAGAGTTGGGTTCTTTTTTATCTTACTTTGCAGGTGTGATGGGTGCTTGCCATTTCAGTGATAGTCCCAGAAAGCAGAAATCCTGGATTTTTTTTTCAAAGGCCGAGCCCCAGAGAGTGTTGTGGATTCCTGCTTGTAGGTAGACTGTTGGTCTAAAGGCAAGAGGAAGCAATGATGAGTGGGCAGAGTCAAAATGTCTCCGCCAAAAACACAAAGGGAAGATTTCCTTGCTATTAGAAAAAAATTACTCCAGGCCAGGTGGAAGAGGAAAGAGAGGGAAAGTTGGGGGTCCTAAAAATGCATGGGACCTTAGCACTGCTTCTTAGCTGCACTGCTAAGGACAAGGCAATCTCCAGAGAGATATGGCCCTGAAGTACATAGGTGGGCAAGAATTCCACATCCCAAATATGGCCCTGAAGTTGCCAAGAACCCTTGGATCTGAGCAGACCTCTTTGCAGGAGGTGACATCTATGAACAGAAGATCAGAGGCACAAGCCCTTAATACTATGTAAGATCCCAGGGCTGTGGCAAAATCTTGGGAAATAAGGAGAGAGCCTCAAAAGGGGCTCAGGTTCAATCTCTCATCCTGCAGGATGGGACCTTAAAAAGGGAAACAATTTGATATAGAAAGTAAAGTACACCGACATGTTTTCCTTACAAAAATGGGTTTGTGGGCTGAGATTTAGGAACATTACAAAGGGCCAACTTCTTTTCGGTATAAAGTGCAGAAAGACACGTCAGTTTAGGATGTCTAGGTAATTGTACTCATTCTGGAATAGGAGGACATGAATGAATGAGGCTTAACCATGCCAGCACTCCAAAATGGAACTATATGGAAAGGATTCTCAGTGCCAAGTCCAAGTCATTTACACAGGGTCAGCTGACACAGGACTTAGATATTTATATAGGTTAGAATTTCTGAAAGGGAGCAAAGGGCCTGATGACACTTGAGGTTTCAGGGCTGGCTTACCCAATGAAAACTCTCACATTTCTATCTTTCCAGAAGACACCATTGATGTGAAATGGGGATGTGTGTCTCTGAGAAAGAGTGGGAGGTAAATCCTTCCCTATGAAATTCCTCTTTGACTAGCCAGAGAGCAGCAGGCAATTTCACGTGCAGAGGGTGGGTATCTTCCCTCTCAGCCCAGATGTCTGGCGGGAGCTAGAAAATGGAAGCACCCAGAAGGCAGACACTGACTCCCATTAGCCAATGTTTGTACTGGGAAAAAGCACCAAGAAGAGCCAGCCAGGCTTGCAAGTATAAGTGGTGTTACTGAAAGCAGAGCATTACATTTTGTATAGAAATGGCCTGCCAGTACTTTGGGGGAAATGGACCCCAAAATGTGAAGACAGAGAAGGTTGCAGTAGCAGGGGGGTGGGGCACAAACCCAGAGGTGCTGTCAGGGGAGATATGAAAGGCAAATGACAGGGAAGGGAGAGAGAGAGAGGAGAAAGCACCACTGCGTGGGGATTTCTGATGGGACAGGAAGTGAAAATTATAGAAAACGAAAGAGGAACTTGGGGACCAGAAGGCTGTATTTCCCAGAGCACTCCCTGACTCCTCTCCCCACAAAGAAGCAACCATATTAGGGGAAAGATAGACAGGAAATGTCCCTTTGCACCCTAGTCTCTCACTCTGTGGCTGGATAAGATACCAGCTCCATAATAGGGTACCTTCTAGGTTGAAATGAGGGATGTTCCCAGAGTGGAATGTAGCCTGTTTGCATTCAAAGAAGAAGGAACTTCCCATCCAATGTTAATGCTAACACTTAAAAAAGAAGAAAAAAAGATTACAAACTGTCGCTTTTTATGTGGTGTTCATGAGGGAGGGATGAGGGTAGGAAAGTAGGAGGAAAGCAATGTCTTCTAAGAATTTATTTTATCAAGCGTTTACTCAGTTCTTGCTCCAGGTTAATTGTAAAAATAAATCATGCGGCAGGCAGCTTGCAACCCACAGGTGCGCTTGGGGACATTACTGTCAAGGTCCCCATTGTGATTCAGAAGATATTTACTGTGAGCTAAACCAACTTTATGAATCTCACCCTATGTTTTGGGAAGCAGATGTAGATTGCACTATGTCGAGACATCTAGAAAAGAGCCAGCATGCAGAACTGTCATTAAATAATTTTAATGTTTTAAATTGTGAAATAGACGTAACATTACATTTATCATTTGAGCCATTTTTAAGGGGACAGCCTCTGGCATTGAGTACACTCATGTGGTTGTGCAAGCCTCACCACCACCCATTTCCAGAACTCTTTTTATATCATCCCAAACTGAGACTCTCTATATCAGGTATTAAACAATAACTCCCATGGCCTCTCTGGTAGCCCATGGCAACTGCACTCTCTCACTCTCTGTGTCTATGAATTGGCTCTTCGAGGTGCCACATGAAAGTAGAATCATAGTGTCCTTTCATGACTGGTGTATTTGATATAGTATAATATTCATCCTTGTTGTAGCCTGTGTCAGGATTTCCTTCCTTTATAAACCCAAATGGACCTACCCTTCTTAAGGGGAATACAAAGGATCTCCTCTTTCTAAAAGAAAAAAAAATGTATATATCCGTATCACTTTTTAAAACCTGCCACAGTTGTGACTAAATTTTTTATAGTATTTATTGGTTTGCAAAAGAAGACTGGAGGTAGATTTCAAGGTGGCATTCATTAAGGTCCTCTTGTTTCTGGAATGGGGTTTTTTTTGTTTTTTTTTTTTTTTTAAGATTTTATTTATTTATTTGACAGAGCACACATGTAGGGGGAGCAGCAAGCGGAGGGAGAAGGAGAAGCAGGCTCCCCACTGAGTAGGGAGCCCAATGCGGGGCTTGATGTTGGGGCTCAATCCCAGGACTCCGGGATCACGACCCAAGCCAAAGGCAGCCATTTAACTGACTGAGCCACCCAGGCACCCCATGGGATGGGCTCTTTTTAATCTCAGAGACAAGAGCCCAAATCCAGATTTTTTATCCCCATTAGTGAATGAAAGTGAGCACTCAACTAGTCTTCAATCCCTTTGAGCATTTCTTCCCTTCTACCTCTCCTTGGCCTTCCATCCCCATAATGGTTTTCTGGGTAGAATATATGGGGGCAAAAATAGGAAGAGGCCTGCTTCCACCTTTTTGATTAACATTCCTTATACAGCAATACCATACCTGGATCCAAGTTTTGGACACTTTTATGATAAGTGTTGAGTGGGGTTCCAGCCTTTAGATAAAGTGGATTAAATAAATTAGTAACTTTCTCCTTTCAGCTCTAACCTTATTTTCAAAAGTCTATGCCCTTTACTGAAATAAGAATCTCCTTTTCCGCTCTAAAATTGCCATAGGGGTGACTTTTGACCTTATTCCCCAAAAGCAAAATGTCCTTTTTCCTTAATTCACTGCAGGGTGTCTACATAATGGCTGATGGGAGGGCAGGATCAGTCTCACCTGGCATTTTGAAATGACCGGCTGGTCGTTTCGGAGAAAATAATCTCCCAAACAGATCAGGCTCTGAACTTCCTGTTGTTAAACACAGTACCAGTACCTAGGCAGCACTAGGAACGATCAATAATCCATTGACCCATCTAGCCATGCCCAGAGTGAGATCCTAAGAAAATATGAACATTTACTTAAAGGCAATGCACAGATAACGATTTCCATGAAAATATCACAAGAGAACTACCAGAAGGAAATGGTAGATGCCTTTTTATGCCTTTAAAGAGTTTTAAAGGTTTTCAATGTAGGGATGCCTGCGTGGCTTAGCCAGTTAAGCGGCTAACTCCTGATCTCAGGTCAGGTCTTGATCTCAGGGTCATGAGTTCAAGCCAGGCTGGGTTCCATGCTCACCGTGGAGAACACTTTTAAAAAAAAAATTTTTTTTTTTAGATATATTTTCTTTTAAGAGAATCTTTTCATGTTTCTTAGAAGTCATTATGAGTTGCTTTAATCTAAATTTATTTTCTAAAAGTTGAAAGTAAGTGAAGATGTCTATTTTCAGGTGGGACAATCAAGTCAGTGCTTCATCTACCTCTTTAGGAAAGTCAAGGAAAGGAACAGTATGGCTCCCTGCAGTTTCAGTTCACAAGTTGGTTGCCCACTGATGCTTCCATGAATAAAGCTGGAAGGAAGATCTAACTTTGGGAGTAGAGTAAAGAGGACCTAGAGGGGGAAAAACCGGGAATGAAGAAGCCCCAAGAACTCCTATTTCAGGACTCTGTTCTTTGGTACATTATTGCCTGATATAAAGAAACATTGTCCCACCCAACCGACTTTACTGCTGTGCTGCTCCCCAGACTTAACTGGAATTCCATATAGAAGCAGCCAAGAAGGCATGGACTGTCCATTACATCCTATCACTCTGCATCCGAATTCAAGGCCAAGGTCTATCTCCTTACAGCATCCATTTCTCCATTATAAGAATGCTTTGTTTTTGCAGGAAAACTGAGACTATTATCTGACTCTTAGAAAAGCAGGCAAGTGAGTATGAATTTTCCTAAAAATGACATTATTTAGCAACATGTTAACTCCAGCTTTCTTCCACGGATTTTGTGTGTGTGGTTAAAATATAGTAATATAAATCTATGACCATTTTGACCATTTCTAGATGTAGAAACGGTGGCATTAAGGACTCTGAATAGTTATTTTAAAAGTTAGGGGTGCCTGCGTGGCTCAGTCGTTAAGTGCCTGCCTTCTGCTTAGGTCATGATCCTAGGGTCCTGGGATCAAGCCCTGCACTGGGCTCCCTGCTCAGTGGGAAGCTGGCTTCTCCCTCTCCCACTGCTTGTGTTCCCTCTCTTGCTGTGTCTCTCTGTCAAGTAAATAAATAAATAAATCCAAAAAAAAAAAAAAAAGTCTTCCCCTGCTCTCCATGCAGAGGCTCCTACATACTTTTTATATAAGCCGAATCTTATGGATAGTATTTAGAAAGCCTTTATTTCTCAACTTCACTTTAACAAAATTACGAGTAGTTTATCATGCCTTTTAAAAATAGAGATTCTAAAATGGAGTGACTAAAAGAGTATGTCTTTTTCTTACTGGTCCATTGCTCTTCTGACCTTTGATCCACTAAAGATAGCACTTGGGTTGATCTTAAACTTGCTCTCCCTCAAGCTAAGTGATTTCAATTTCTTTGTCTATTAATAGGTATCATTGCCCTCACTTTAGTCATGGTGGTTCTCACAGTGGTTCTTCCCTGAACCCTATCCAATGTTATTTATATCACTTAAGTTTTGAAATCTAGTAGTAATAGCTATAAACTCAACTTAAAATAAAATCAAACAAAACTCACTGAGGGGTTTACCAGAATAGGCTTCTGAACTGGGATCACTAGTGCGAGAAGGAGTTACTGTTCCAATAGGGCTGTTGAGTTTTACCCTTTCTCTTCCTGTGATCACTCTTTCTCAGCCCGTCTGTCCCTCTGCCACTTTAGATCCAGTCTTATCTTAAAACTCCATCCTGACTAAGAAAAACTCTTCTTTCCTTAATTCCTCATGGTTGAAACAATATGGCAATAGGGTACAGAAAATGGGAGTGTTAAACTACATTTTCTGGAGTGACTGGATTGAAACTTTCCTGAGTTGTTTTCATATCTCATGTCAGGTGGTTGATTTAGTTTTTTGTTTAGAAAGTATTGGCCTTGCTGGACACTGCATCTGAAACTAATGATGGCTATACTAATGATGAAACTATATGTTGGTTAATTGAATTTAAATTTTTAAAAAAAGGAAAAGAAAGTGTTGGCCAAACTATGAATGACACCTTAATGGGGGAAAAGTCACCCAAACAAGAGCAAGGTTGGTGATATCTCAGTGTTTACTGGTGTTTGTGTCCCCTCCTAGCATGGTCCTATGAATGTGAGTTCTTAGGGGATAGTTGTTGGCTAAATAAATGAATGAAGGATAGGTAGGTTTGAGAGAAGGTGACATTCTAGTCCCTAGTAAGCCAAGGAACCCAGACGTGGAAGCAGGGGCGGGTAGGGTAAGTCAGAGGGAGAGTAACATTTGATCTAAGGTGAGGACGTGGGCCAAGTGAAGATGAAAGCCTGAGTGAGTTTGAATTTGACCATATCGTCTAGGGTGTGACAATCCCAAGTGATTTACAAATAGCTTGGAAAGAAGGTATGTCATCATAATCCTAGACAGGAATCAATGAAGTAATTAATTAAATGAAAATGAGAGAAAGCAAGCAAGCAAGCTCTTTGCCTGCTCTCACCTGCCATTTTTGCATGTTTGTCACCCCTCATGGGCACAATCCTAATCGTTCAGTGTCTTCTTAATCCATGAAACATGGGTATAGCCATACCCAGAAAAAGGCTGTGTCCTTAAAACTATACTTTGTCCTAAAATTATTCATTTTTAAAACGCACTTCATGGGGCGCCTAGGTGGCTCAGTTGGTTAAGCGACAGCCTTTGGCTCAGGTCATAATCCTGCAATCCTAGGATCAAGTCCACATCAGGCTCCCTGTTCAGTGGAGAGTCTGCTTCTCCCTCTGACCCTCCCCTCTCTCATGCTCTTTCTCTCTCTCTAATCCTCCTCTCTCAAATAAATAAATAAAATCTTTTTAAAAAATGAAATAAAATGCACTTCGTGTAAAGTTTCCAATTTCTCAGAGTTGGAAAGCCATCAGATGACCCTGTCATATGCATATGGAAGCCACAGTCACCAAGGACTTAGTAGGCAATACACGCTTCAGATTACTTAGTTAACATACTGTACTCCAAGTTCAAGTGGCCGATAGGCTTCAATCCCCAAGAGGACATTTGTGTTTCAAAAGAGAGTCTTATTAACCAAGTAAAACTGACAGAATAATTCCATACCTTTCTGTGCCAATTCTGGGCAACCTCCTTCTTCTCTCCACACCATCAGGCTAGAAATAGAGGAATCAGCAACTTGGTATCCTAGTTATGTTCTTGTTGTTAGCCACGGGAAGCCAAGGCAGCTTCTGCAGTGAGAAAAGTCATAATAAAATCACGTTTAGAAAGTTGACTAGAGAAGTAATGTTTATTGTAGATTTATATGAGGACTCCAGGAGGTGATCTCTGGTACTGCTATTCCTGGTGCTCATAGCCACGTACACTGAGTTCAGTGGAGAAACACAGGGAGGCTCTAAGCTCAGTATTCCTGAGGAGTGGCCCCTGGTTTGGAAACATGTACTGAGTACGTAAGATGCACCATGTGCTAGGGACATAAAGACCACTAAGATTCAGGAAAGGATGACCAAGTCTACTTGAGGCAAACACTGACTAGGTGGTGACCAACTCAGCCTGGGGGGATATAGATAAGAAGGTCACCAATTCACCGACTCTATCTGAGGGAGGTGGGAGAACGCTTCATTAAGGAAAAGAGACTGGGCCCCACAGCGTTTATCATCCTGTATGATTATAAAATCTACTGTTTATACATCTGGCTTCACCACTCCGCTACTCCTTAAGGGCAGGGCTGGTCTGTTACAGATATAAGGATAGTTTCATGCACTGCTTGTCATAGCATGATCATTGCTATAATTCTTTTTGAAAGAATAAATTGATGGATGTGGAAGAAACATAGAAATGCAAAAGAAAGAAAAGGGTTAAGTATTACATGTGGAGAGAGAAGAGCAGAGCAAAAACGGGATTGGGAAATTCAGTGGGATTTTCAGGAAACACCATTCATTCATTTCTGGAGCTTGGGGTGATTTGGGGAAAGGAGTTGAAGAAGGAATGCCAGGAGTGTGGCCAAGATTCAAAGTGTGGAGCACCCTGTAGGCCCTGCTAGGATTTGGACTTTATTCTGTAGGCAGTAGGAACCCATCCAACATTTTCCAGCAGGGAAATGATTAGATCAAATCTGGGTTTCAGAAGAATCACCAGCAGCAACATCAGGATGAAAGGGAGGAAAGGGAGGTTAGATGTAGCAACCATCAGCCCTCCTGTCAGCGGGGAGGAGAGCAACGGCCACTGAAGAGAACATTCAGAGTAGCAGTGTTTTACTGTGGAGAGAGTTGAAAGAGTCAAAGCCAACATCAAACTTCTAGTTTGGTAGGAACATTATGCAAGAAAGCAAGACAGGTAATATCAGACAGGAAGGAGGTAGGTGGAAGGAGAGATTATTTACTCCACATGGAATATTTGGAGTCTGAGGAGCCAACGCATTTCCAGGGAGAGTCACTCTGTATGCATTCAGTAATGTGAAACCCAGAAGAGAAGCTGGGACCAGAGATGGAGTCTGGGGTGTGGTCTTTGGAGCCATTTGATTGGATGAGAAACCCAGAACAAGCCCATGGAGAGAGAAGAGAAACAATGAAGCCCGGGGTGGGGGTGGGGGGTGGTTCTGAGATATTCTTCCCTGCTTTTGAAGGTTCATTGCCTTTCTTCCTGTTATAAACATATCTGAAAACCAACAACAGACCCAGGTCAATGGAAATGTCACTGATTTTTTTTTTTAAGATTTATTTATCTATTTATTTATTTGACAGACAGAGATCATAAGTAGGCAGAGAGGCAGGCAGAGAGAGAGAGAGGAGGAAGCAGGCTCCCGCAGAACAGAGAGCCCAATGTGGGGCTCAATCCCAGGACTCCAGGATCATGACCAGAGCCGAAGGCAGAGGCTTTAACACACTGAGCCACCCAGGTGCCCCTGATTTTTTTTTTTTTCCTTAGAAGTTTTCTAATTTCTGGCACTGGAAGAGGTGAGCTGGCCTTTTTAGAGGTGGGACTACTACCCTGTGAGTTGACTGCTATGTAGTTTTAGGTAAAGCAAGCATTTTCGTGGAGTCAGCTCATTCAGAGTTGACCCACAGTCCCTGAGTTGTCTGCACATGAAAGCACTGTATAAGAGCCAGCCCAGAACGGAGGGGAAAGTTTGAGTCAGAGCGAAAGAACAATGGAGCTTTCAAAATGCCTCTTATTGTTAACTATCTTGAGATGTCTGCAGGTTCTGTGATGATGAGCCGTCGAAGCAACTTCTGGTAGTGACCAAGGGAGGGAACCACAGGCACAACGCAGGCCTGGAACGTGACGGCGATAGAGTCTGTGGTAATTCAGGCTGGGGAGCTATTTTTGCATGAGTTCTTGGTGAAGGAAATGAGTAAAAAAATTAGAAGTTGAAGATTATATAGAGAACAGATGGGTGGGGACCAGAGACAAGGGGCAGGGGGAGTGGGTGAGATGACCCACAGTCATGAGAGGACTAAGTCGTGGAAATATAATGTACTGCGTGTTGAGTTTAGTTAACATACTGCATTATAGATTCAGAAGTTGCTGAGAAAGTAGATCTTAAAATTTCTCATCACAAGAAAAAAAAATCTATGACTGTGTGATGATGGATATTAACTACACTTGCTGTGGTCATCATTTCATAGTATCTACCCAAGTCATTATGTCATCCACCTGAAACTAAAATGTCATATGTCCATTATAGCGCAATAAAACTGGAAGTGAAGTGAAGAGGTGCCTGGCTGCCTCAGTGGATAGAGCATGTGGCTCTTGATCTTAGGGTCGTGGGTTGGAGCCTCACATTGGGTGTAGCAATCACTTAAGGAAATAAAAAAAAAAAAAACCTAGAAAAAAGAAGCTGAAGAATGTAAGAACGTAAGTAGAAATAGTTACTGGGGGATTAAACTCAACAGTGATCCCATGAGTAATATCATTTGATTAAAATAAGTCATGATGGAACATCTGGGTGGCTCAGTCAGTTAAGCATCTGCCTTTGGCTCAGGTCATGATCCCTGGATTCTGGGATCCAGTCCCAAGTTGGGACTCCCTGCTCACCAGGAAGTCTGCTTCCCCCTCTGCCTTTCCCTCTACCTGCCACCTCCCCTGCTTGTGTGCTCCCCACCCCCTCTTTGTGAAAGAAAAAAGAAAGGAAGAGAAAGAAAGAAAGAAAGAAAGAAAGAAAGAAAGAAAGAAAGAAAGAAGAACAGAAGGAAGGAGAGAGAAAGAGAGAGAGAAAGGAAGGAAGGAAGGAAAGAAGGAGAAAGAAAGGTGTTACAGATAGCACATTAAAGACAATATAGCAGAAGTTTTAGGCTGGGAACATGGTCAGGTTAGGTTTGCTGGAGAATGTGGAACTGGAAGTAGCCCTTTAGTGACAGGCAAGATTCAAATGGGCAGAAGGTGGGAGGGAGGTTATTATAGGCAGGAAGGATGGTGGGAGCACAAAAGAACAAGCTTGCGTGTACACTGGAATGGTAATTGGGAGACACAGTGGCTATTTTAACTTTTTTTTAATTTAATTTTATTTTATTTTATTGCTAGGTGTATAGTAAGTGGTAGCAGCAAGAACAAGGAGCAAGAAGACCAAAGGATGTAGATTTTCAGGGATTTCAAGTGAACTAGAAGGGATATATGTAGAAAGTAAGGGAAGACCCAGCAGGGTGGCCTGCCTCTCTATGGGGCATAAATAACAAGTTTCAAGAAACTATCCTAGCAAGAGCCTTCCAGGTTTTTCCTAGTAATTACCTAAAAAGTTTTACCAACTTCCAAGATTGTATTCTACTACTAAGCAATAATACTAACAATATTTGTTAATTTGTTAATAGTACCTCTGATATATCTGTCACTGTTCTAAACTAGTAAGTGAATTATCTCATTTAATCTTCCCTACAACACAATGATAATAAGAACCATTATTATTCCCATTTTACAGATGAAGACACTGAGACACAAAGATGTTAAAAAGATGCTTACCCAAAGTCATGCAGAGTGGAAGAATGAGGATGAAACCCAGACTTCAGAGTCCTACTGCCTCTGAGAGTACCTGAGAGTCCTACTGCCTCTGAGGGAGTACCCTTGAGTCGGGCTCAATAATGTCTTTAGACTCTGAATAAATCCCCTTACTGTGAAGCTGGTATGGCTGTCATGAAAAGGTCAGCGTGACATCTATGCCTGTATTCACCTTCCCCTTCTCTGGCTCCGCATTTTCTGAGAAATGTAGCCTCTGGGAGTGGGACTAACACCTCCTCCCTTGGAAATAAATGAGAGAAAAAGACCCTCCTCCTTCCATTCCCCTTGATCCTCTCAACATCATGATAACATAGTTCTTACTGCTCGGAGATATGAGTCTACAGAATTCATTAAGAACTCCAGGACTTTGCCTTAAATCCCAAGCAATTCTGCTCCTTGTGTCTTTCTCACCACCTTTCATTCGGGGTTCACGTTACATATGGTGTTAGAGTTGTTCATTTTTTTGCCCCCGTACCTGTCACCCCAACATCCAGGGCAACTTTCCTGATGACTGGTTTACTTTTTGTATTTGTTTATTCAGTTTTTCCTATTTGGGGTAAGGTATCTCTGAGAAAAAGCTATTGGATGGCCTATTTTTCAGTTCATTTCATAATTACTGAGTGTCTACAAACGTATCACATGATATATGATGAGCTCTGTCCTGCTTACTCTCTTCTTACCCCAAAGGAGTCCTGAAAACCTTTTCTAGACCAGTAATCTGGCAACACACATTGCCTTCCCCCAAGCAGTCTCCCTTTCATGGGAAACCATAGTCTTGTGGAGATGAGGATTCTATGCCATGTATCTCCTTTATACTGGCTTGAAGATCAATATCCACCTTATCTTGACATCAAGGGGTGATGAGGCTAACTCAAATGTGCCAATTTATTTACACATATTGATGGCCTCTATTCCTTTTCTTTTAGTTGCGGTATAATTGACATTTAACATTCTATCATTTTCATGTATACAACATAATGATTCGATATTTGCGTACATTGTGAAATGATCACCATGGTAAGTCAAATTACCATTCATAACCATACAGTTACAAAATTGTTTTTCCTTGTGATGAAGATTTTAAAGATTTATTCTCTTAACAACTTTAAAAGATGCAATACAGTATTATTAACTAGTCTCCTTGCTGTATGCCACATCCGCATTGCTTACTAATTTTATAACTGGAGAGCTGTATCTCTTGACCCCATTTTGTGCTCCCCCCACCCAGGCCCCTGGCAACCAATAGTCTGTTCTGTCTATGAGCTGGGTTTTGTTATGTTTTGGTTTTTGGAATCTGGGTATAAGGGAGATCATACATCTTTCTTTGTCTGACTTATTTCACTTAGCAATTATGCTAAGTCCTTGAGGTCTATTCCTGTTTTTACAAATAGCAAGATTTCATTCTTTTTCATAGCTGAATATTATTCCTGTGTGTGTGTGTGTGTGTATGTGTGTGTGTACGCACATGTAACACAACTTCTTTATCCACTCATCTATCAGTGAACACTTAGGGGATGCCTGGCTGGTTCAGTCAGCGGAGCATGAGACTTCTTGATCTCAGGGTTGTAAGTTTAAGTCCAACGTTGAGTGTAGAAATTAGTTAAAAAAAATAAAATCTTGGAGCGCCTAGGTGGCTCTGTCAGTTAAGTGTCTGCCTTAAGCTTGGGTCATGATCCCAGGGTTCTGGAGTCGAGCCCCACATCCAGTTCCTTGCTCAGTGAGGAATCTGTTTCTTCCTCTCCCTCTGCCCTTGCCCCTGCTCTCTCTCTCTTTCAAAAATAAATAAAATCTTAAAAAAAATAGAATCCTTTTTAAAAAATGAATACTTAGGTTGTTTCTGTATCCTGGCTCTTGGAAATAATATTGCTATGAACATGGGGGCTATGTTTTCATTTTCTTGAGATCAATACCTAGAAGTGGAATTACTGGATCATACGGTAGTTCTATTTTTAATTTTTTGAGGAAACCCCATACTGTTTTCCACAGTGGCTGCACCAGTTTCCATTCTCACCAACAGTGCACAAGGGTTCCCTTCTCTCTGTGTCCTCGCCAACACTTGTTATTTATTGTCTTTTTGATAATAGCCATGCTGACAGGGTTGAGGTGATTTTTTTTTTAAGATTTATTTATTTATTTGAGGGAGAGACTTAGAGAGTACAAGCAAGGGGAGAGGCAGAGGGAGGAAGCAGACTCCCCACTGAGCCAGGAACCCGACAGAGGACTTGATCCCAGGACCTGGAGAACACGACCCAAGCCGAAGGCAGACACCTAGCCACCTGAGCCACCCAGGTGCCCTGTGAGGTGATACCTTACTGTGGTTTTTCATTTGCATTTCCCTGATGTGAGTCCTCTTGCTCCTAGCTGAGATAATGGGTCCTGGGTTGACCTTTCACAAAGTGAAGATGGGTTCTAAATGTTGCACAGTGTCTTACCCAGATAACTGTGCTGTATTCCTGTACTTTAGAAGAGGATACTATTAATACTGGCAGGTAAACAGAGTATGACCTGACCAGGTAGAGCAGTGGTACTAGATACCAGTATGAGTGGGTACTAGATACCAGTATGATACCAGTATCAGTTTCTCTATCTGCAAATGATAGTTCATACTAGTAGTATATACCTTGCAGCACCATTGCTATGTTTAAATAAAATCAAATGCTTAGCACAGTGCCTGGCAAGTAATAAGAGCTCGATAACTTTTTTTTTCTAAAGAAAAAATACGGATTTGTGGGTAAGCCGGCCATTTCATTTTATTGCCATCTTGGTTGACGACAACTCCACTTTTCTGGTTGCTCAGGCCAAGAAGTTTGAAGTCATTCTTGGCTCCTTTTCCCCCTGCGAATCCCACATCCAATCTCTGTTGGGAAGTCTTATTAACTCTACTTTCAGGGGCGCCTGGGTGGCTCAGTGGGTTAAGCCGCTGCCTTCGGCTCAGGTCATGATCTCAGGGTCCTGGGATCGAGTCCCACATCGGGCTCTCTGCTCAGCGGGGAGCCTGTTTCCCCCTCTCTCTCTGCCTGCCTCTCTGCCTACTTGTGATCTCTCTCTGTCAAATAAATAAATAAAATCTTTAAAAAAAAAAAAAAAAAAAAACTCTACTTTCAGAACCTATCTGGAATTTGACTATTTCTCAGCCCCTCCATTTGCCAATGTCGTATGCAATTCACCAGCATTTTTAGACCAGATTACCACCTTAGCCTCCAAACTGGTTTGTCTCATTCTTACTCTCAGGCAATCTATTCTCAACACGGACGCAAAGGAATCCCCCCCCCGAAACGTACGTCAGATCAGGTCAGTGTGCTTAAAACCCTTTGCAACTCTCCTTCTTTCTGGGAAGTAGAAATATACTTTGCAGCACTGAGGGTGGTTGCAGAGGGACGGTGGTCGTAGAGGTCCTGGCTAATCTGCCTGACACCCACTCCGCTCTTTGCTCTCAGATCTCTTCTTGCACTCTCTCCCTCTCCAGCCCCACTGGCCTCTTGCAGGCACAGCTCTGCCACAGCGTCTTGACTGAGCTCTGCCTGGAAGGCTCTGCCCCTTGATGGCTGCAAGGTTGACTCCTCTCAAATCATCCTATTTTTAACGAAGCACAGCTTAAGCTCCCCACTTAAAATCATGTCTTATAGTACCACAACCCCTGCCTCTCCTCGAGTTATGCAGGAGAAATTTCTGGAGCCCTGCTACCACTGGTTCATGACTTCTCTCATCTTACAGCCAATTAGAACCGACCTCCTTCCTTCCAGAGAGTTCCAACATTCTGGCTTTGGACTCAGGTCAACGAAGCCAAGCACTTATAGTCAGTGGCATTTACGGCAAAATGCTGACCATGATATCTGTTGTACTGGAATAAGTAGAAATAAACCTAGGAGAACATTTCTCAAGAGGGACCTTTTTTTTTTTTAAAGATTTTATTTATTGGACAGAGATCACAAGTAGGCAGAGAGGCAGGCAGAGAGAGAGAGGAAGGGAAGCAGGCTCCCCGAGAAGCAGAGAACCCGATGTGAGGCTCGATCCCAGGACCCCAAGATCATGACCTGAGCTGAAGGCAGAGGTTTTAACCCACTGAGCCACCCCGGCGCCCCCTTAAGAGGGACCTTTAATATGTAGACTTCCATCTTCATATTTGAGAAGGATCCACTTTTATTGTTATAGAATTCAAATCTAGTTTTTATTCCCATTGTTCATAGTTTGGTTTTTCAGGAAATGAAAACACCTAGTATACTTAAATAGATTTGAATCATTCTTTCCTATTATAATCTTATGTATTGTCTCTCCCAAGGAGACATAATTTCATCTTTTAAAAAGTACAAAAGGTTAAATTTCCTTTATTTTGATAATGTACACTCCTATTTCAAACATTATTGTTTGCGTTCCCTAAAGGTTTAAAGTAGCAAGATCAAAGACATAAACTTGGAAATGTGCAGTAAAATCTTTTATCTCAGAGAAGGAAAGACCAATAAAAAAGCTAATCCCTGGATTTGAGACGTAGGGACCATCTTCAGCACCTCTACTGTGTTGTTGAAACCCACAGGCCTGGGGCGCCTGGGTGGCTCAGTGGGTTAAGCCTCTGCCTTCGCTCGGGTCGTGGTCTCCGGGTCCTGGGATCGAGCCCCACATCGGGCTCTCTGCTCGGCGGGGAGCCTGCTTCCCTTCCACTCTGCCTGCTGCTCTGCCTACTTGTGATCTCTCTCTCTCTCTCTGTTAAATAAATAGATGAAATCTTTAAAAAAGAAAAGAAAAGAAACCCACAGGCCTGGGAGGAGAAAAGGCTTGCCTGAGCTTACTCAGCTGGTTGACCAAAAGCCCACCGTGGAGGCCAGCCCTCTTAAAAGCTAGAGGAGTTCTATCTTCATTATCCCATACCAGCTCAAAAATAATTTGGGCTAATTATGCAGCCTGCCAGATTTATTGATTTATTTATTTTGCTAGCACACACTCATCCACATATGCCACCATCACCCTAGTACCCTTCTGTGCATGATGAAATAGGATTTGAACCTGGGCAGAATCCTCTTCTTATAAGTACTTGAGTACTTGCATTGGCAATTTCACCCTCTGGCATGAACCCACGTGTCACAAAATATTAATTGACTGTCCCTATGTGTGCATATGTGGTTATTTCTTAGGCTCTAATGAGGAAGACCTTGGTCAAAGCAGAGTGGGGTGGGCTACTGTTCAAGAGTGAAGAGATAATAGAGACCTTGTAAGGTGAAATGATGGAATGGCTGGTATCACCATGGTAACCAAGCTGGGGCTCTCCAGACACTTTGGGGCTGAGGACTTCTGAGGAGATTAACCAACTTTCCTGCTTCTCTTCAAGATGTTCCCAAAGCCAGGCTGCTACTGACACTTACTTTCTCTTCTCCCGGCCACTGCTCTCCAGTCCCCAACGGTCACAAAAATAAAGACAAGTTTTAGCCGTGTTTGTTCACAACATTTATTTTGAATTGTTCTCTGTGCTTATTTCGAATAAGGAATAAGTCAATAGGAATTCAAGTTGTCAATAGGGGATAGCGCAGAACTGAAGCTATGTTTATTCCTGACATGGCCATGTGTGCTGGGAGTCCATTTCTGGAGTAATTGCAGAGATTTGCAACTGTTTATATAGCATTTGAAATCCTAGCCTTCTATTCCCATGAGACCATCATAGTCAGACTGTTTATGTGTCTCGTCAGTTGAACGAGAGTCACTTTATTATCTTAAATGTGAGCTCCCCTCCATCTTGCCTCATTTCCCGTTAACCAACCTTTACCAGGAGATTGGAAGTGACATCGAGGAAACTGGGGATCTTCGAGATGAAATCTATTGTTACAAAGGTACAGAGATTTTGTAGGCTGTTCTCTGTTTTCAGAAAACCCCCAAACATCGTCCTAAGAATCAAAAATGTTTAGCAAACTTTGTTTACACCAAATGAAAGGAGAAAGTATGGCATAT
The DNA here is from genome assembly GCF_963455335.1 of Martes martes. Lineage (NCBI taxonomy): Eukaryota > Metazoa > Chordata > Mammalia > Carnivora > Mustelidae > Martes > Martes martes. The sequence continues at coordinate 85,356,426 of NC_137889.1, read as the reverse complement.
TCCTGACTCACGATTCCCTGTCCCAGGGCCTTAGATATTTGGAATGCAGACTGTGCCCTGTTGGCAGGGATTTGGAATCAATTTACAGTGTGTGAGATGATAACACATGTTCTGGATCAGTGGCAGGGGAATGTTTGGAGCTGTAATTCTGTCTCCCCATTAGCAAGAAGCCTTGCTAAACTCACAGCTGGAGAAATGCCTAAAAAGAACTAGGCTCTTTTTGTGTGTGTGTGTGTGTATGTGTGTGTTTATAAAGACAACACAAAACCCAGCCCCAAGGATAAATACTAAATTAAGGCCATCAGAAATGAAATGCTACTTTCATCGTGTCGACAAACTGGTATCTAGTGAAGATGACTGCCTTTCTCAGCTAGAAGTGTATAAAGTGTATACCTTTCCGTATCTGGGCTTAATGATACAGGAGATGGTTAGCAACAGTGGAGAAAGAAAACCACTGTGGGCCCAGTAGTCACAAGAAGAAAATCAAATCGAAAGGGTTCGTTTTAATAAGACATGAGGGGAGATATATTATATTCAAATGGCAGGAGTTGAAACCTGATCTCCCTGAGACTTGAGGTAGACGCTGACTCTTGGCCCGCGTGAACCAAACATTACAGAGACATGTAAGTGCGTGTAAGAGCAAGCATTTAGCTAGCACAATTTAGCAGGCTTTACGAAGCCAAATGCTAAGACTGGGCAAGAAAGAGCAAATGGTGTTCTTTGAAATGGTGTAAGTAATTTGCTCACAGAGATCAGCAGAAAGAACAATTTATATACTGTAACCCTACTTTCATATTTTTTTTTCTTAAAATCTGTAGTGTTCTGTACCTTTTTATTGACCTACTATGTTCACCCTACCTACATAGACACATAGCTTCTCTTGCAACTTTCCTGAATGAATGAATGAATGAATGAAGTGGTCATTTTATTTAAAATGTTAAGACTACAAAAATCCGTGAGCCAATCATGACCAAATTGGTGTTTTTAGACTGATTCACTAATTCACAACAGGATCCATTTAATTAGGGCTGACTTATAGGTTACCAAAGATCTGAAAAGAGCCAACATGGTTAAATGGCCAAGATAAAATCATAGCTTGAGTAGAAAAAAAGATAATGATTTTACCAACCCTTCTTCAAAATTAGGACTCTAAGAATTTGTAAAATCATCTATTGATTTAGAGCTATAGTTAAAGAACACAATGGCTCATTTTGCAATCTTTTTTTGTCTTCTGTTTTGCTTTGTTTTGTTTTTTAGCGTGAAGCCCCAGTCTCCAAGGCTTTATAGTACTTAAAAAGCATTTCTCAGTTGGCAAAGCACTTCTGTACACATTATTTCAACGAATCTTCTTGGCCTCTTACCTTTTTGTTCTAAAATGACATCTGGGCTTCTTCAGAGGTGATCTGAAGTATTTGGTATTATTATTTGAGCAACATTTTCCCAGAGTCTTGTCTTCATTACATCAACTTCCTCTGACAACCTGAAAGACTGTCTTAGCCATTTCCTGCCCAGAGCCCTGTTCCTTTTGAGCCACTGGCCTGTGTACCAGCTTCCTGCTTTAGGGATATGTTTAGTTATCTGCTCACTCAAAGAACAGAGGAAAACTCAGTCATTGATTCCCCTTTCCCATTTAAGTAACCAGCACTGACTGGCCCAAAGACCTGTGCTGTGCTCTTCCAGTTAGTGTCCTATTAAACCATGTGCAAGTCTTTGCCTCAAAATTGAAAATTTTAAATCATTTGATAGGAGAAGGCATAAACTTAATTGTTTATGCCCATGGCTTCCCAAGGGCTGTTGGTTTGTGTTTAAATTGACCCAGCCCATCCTTGATCCTGACACTTACACCCCTTCCAAGTGGAGCTGGGTCTATCTTATCCTTTCGTGGGCCCCACATTCTGCCCAAGTACAACACAATCTTCCACCGCATCCTAATCTCATTGCCTAGAAATCCCTTCTTTCCAGCATTATGTGTGCTTTTATCTCTTTACAGCATTTAAAAAGCCTATCTATAGATAGAACTATCATCGTTATCTTTGCCATTTCCACATTCATGGATTTATTTGGACTGTTTCCAGTTTAGAGCTGTTAAATAACATTGCTGTAAATATCTTGCAAAACAGCTTTTACTTAAAATTATTTTCTCAAAATAAATTTTAAGAATATTAGTGTGTCAAAGATTATGGTCATTTTCATGGCTCATAGTCTGTGTTCAGCTTTTCTTTAGGAAGAAGTCCCAACTCATCCCATCCCTAGCACTGTAACGGCTAATTTCTTTGAATCCTTCCCAAACTGGGTTTTATAATGATTTCGGGTTTTTTGTTGTTATTGTTGTTAATGTAATCATTAGAAAATGATACTGCAATTATCTTTATTTGCATGTTTAAGTGAGGCTGATCTATCAGTATAAAATTTCAGGACTGAGATAACTTTTAATAGAGAGCAAAACCAATTTCCAAGGGGAGTAGGATTGATCATTTCTTCAAATCTGTTGGGCATTTGGGGCACCTGGGTGGTTCAGTCAGTTAAGCGTCTGCCTTTGGCTCAGATCATGATTCTAGGATCCCGGGATCAAGGCCCATGTCAGGCTCTCTGCTCAGCAGGGAGTCGACTTCTCCCTCTCCCACTGCCCCTAACCTCACTCAGGCTCCCTTTCCCTCTCTCACTCAAATAAATAAATAAAATCTTTTAAAAAAATATCTGCTGGGCATTTGCCTGCATGTTGGCGGAGGAGAAACTCTTGATTGTTATTTAGCAAAATAGCTATAGTCTAGATACTTCTTTCCTCACACACAGATGATTGCCAAAGTCTTTTAACCAATTTAGTAACCTCCAACTCACCAAGTTATTTACCCACAACTTCCAGTTTAATGTGCTGCTTACAGGGGACATAAGGGAGGGGGATGAGGGCACAGATCCAGCTAGGACTGCACCATCTGTCTCCTGAGTCCCAGACATTGCCCTTTCGCCTCCATCTTGCCCCTGTCACTTTTTTCTGGGACTCTAGGTATCTTGAAGAGCTACTGGCTGAGGTCGGAGGCTGTCTGTACAGCTTTCTGCCTGTGGCAGTGGCAGCCACTGCTCGAGGTTCACACACCCGCTGTTTGTGATTCTGCCCCTTTGCCTCCTGCGGCCCAGAGTCCTCGGGCATGCTAGCTGCACTGCAGTTTGGCCTGTTCCTGCTGTTATCTCTGAGCTATTGTTGGCCGCTGACTTGCTTCAGGTTGTGTTCCATGCCTTCTGTTTGACCCCCGCCCGGTTTCTCTTCCGGAGCCATGGGACTTGCTGCCCTGTGTGGCCACCATGACCAGCCAGCACGCCAGGGGGCTTGTGAGTTGCATGGAACTGACTCCCTCCGCTGGTGGAGGCCCTCCCTGATCAGGGGTCTGTTGCTTCTTTCCGGAGGGAGGTGCATAGGGGCCTACAATCAGTACAATGCAGGCGGATGTCACGTTTGGTGCTCCATGCGAGTATATTTTTCAATGATCCAGCAGGCGTTCCTCTCAAGCCCTTTAGGGTGTACATTGCTCTCTTCTTCAAACACACACACACGCACACTGAATATAGTCTGTGATGCAGCAAAATGCCATGGTTACTAGCCCATGGGGGCCCACTCTGGAACCAGACAGCCTGGGTTCGAATTCTGTCCCCACCACCTAGCTCTGGGACCTTGGGAAGTTACTTCACTTCTGCCTAGGTCAGGGTTTTTTTTTGTATTTTCATAAGTTTTGAACTTTCTCCCTCTTTTTTTTTTTTAAGATTGTATTTATTTATTTGATGGACAGAACACAAGTAGGCAGAGAGGCAGGCAGAGAGAGAGGAGGAAGCAGGCTCCCCGCAGAGCAGAGAGCCCAACGTGGGGCTCGATCCCAGGACCCCGGGATCGTGACCTGAACCCAAGGCAAAGGCTTAACCCACTGAGCCACCCAGGCACCCCATGGGTCAGGGTTTTTGCCTATTATCGTTTCTTGAAAAGGGAGGGAGATCATACAGGAGCAAACAGATCAGAACTTACTCCAGATATTCCTTTTTTAATTGGTGGTCTGCTTTGCTTTGCCATTGGGGGAAAAGTAAGGCAGCCCTGTATTGGCTCGGGAGCTGGAATCCAACCACGTGTCTTAAAGGAAGAACTGACGTGGGGGCGTTTTCACAATATGAGGGCTCTAGTTTCATGTTGGCCTGGCATTCAAGGTAATACAGTAGAAGCCTTCTAGAGGCCATCATGTGAGCTTCTCTCTTGCATGGCCATATAAACTCTTGGGCTTTGCCTTCTTTGGGTTCTCATCAAGGTTCTCTTAATACAGGAAACAGGAACGAAACAACATTCTGTAGCATTTACTAGGTGCCAGGCACTCTTCTATAGACTCGTCTCCCTATCACAGCTCGTGAGGTTGATGATTATCATCACCAGTTTATAAATGAGAAAGTAAGGCACAGACAGGTTAAGTAACTTGCCCAAGACCCCATAGATAGAACACTAGATTCTACCAACAGTACACTTCACTAAGTGGCCCTACACTGGCAAAACAGGCGTGCACCTAAGGAAAGCGTAGGTCACCCCTTCCTACTTCTTCTCCATAACATCTGGCTCCCTGCTGCTGACCTGGCAACTTTTTATTTGAACTACAAGTGCCAAACTTAACATGATTGCGATCTGAAAGCATGCAAGTTCAGGAAGCTGTGAAGTTGCTTTACTCAGTGGGTTTTGAAGTAATAAGAAACAATGACCAAAAAAGTTCCAGCTTCTTGCTTTCAAGCTATCGGGTCTGGACAGAAAATCGTATAATGTTAGACATGGAAAGAACCTTAAAGATCATATTGTTTTATGGCTTCATTTTACCGATAAGAAAGCAAGTGCAGGGAGGTAAAGTGCTTTGTTTAAGGTCATGGAGCATATTTTCTAAAATTGCAGTTAGATTGTTTAGGTGGGTGGGTCAGGTAAGTTTTATTGAAATACTACTGTTGAGGTTCTATCTGGTTATGGAAATCGGCAGATGGGATTAGTTTGGGAAGCTCCTATAGCCAACATGGGTTCATATCGCTTAGTTCATCTATCAAGGTTACCTCACCTAGACAGACCCATTTCCACTACTGGGCATGCCACTGTTTCTGGAACAATGGCACATTCAATGACTAGAAATTGATTATTCAGCATTGATGTCCTTTTAACAATTTTTTAGATTTTTGCTGCCAGAAAGGCCTTTATTTTCAGTGTATTCTACACACATTTCTAATGATCACCAATAGTGCAAAAGTGCTCATAGCTAACCTCCCAATCACTTGAAGTTATAAAGCTGGTGTTGCTCTGGTGGTCAAGAGCATGGATTCCAGAGACAGACTGTGTGGGCTTAAAATTTTAGCTCTGCAGTTTACTGGTTTGTGACCTTGGGCTGCTATACCTTAACCTATCTATGCCTCAATTTCTCCATCTGTAAAACAGGGATCATAATAATACCTCCCTCCGAGGGTTGTTGGAAGGACTAAATGACTTACTATACACAAAGTACTTAGGATAGGGCTTGGCATGCTATAAGCACTATATTATTATTTCTAGAAAAGGAAGTTGAGTTACAAGGAATCACTGGACCATGAAATGGAACTGAAAAAGTACTCACTATTTCTGCTTCCCACACTAAGGCTAGGTCTGCTTTTATAGCATAAGTGGGACCTTAAAAAATATTTTCCCAAGATCATCCATGGAGAAATTGACTCAATTTACAGAACTGTGATTCCTGCCAACCTTCTGAAATCTACTTCTCTGTCTTTTTAAAAACAAGGAAGAAAAAAAGCCAGAAAAGAAGAGAAAAATCAATCCTACTCATTGGTCTGCATTTTGACTTTCCTAGTAGAAGATCTTCCTCATAAGTGTAAACAAATAGGTTAATGCAGCCACTATTTTAGATGTTTATACACATAACTTTCCCAAATAGAGTAGAAGTATGTACAGAAGTCAGAAGGATGAGAACTGAATCTCCAAAAGTGTAGAGACTCAAAAGAAAAATGACAGGTTTTACTGGATTTCATATTGACCTTAATTTATTACCTCGAGGCTGTCTAGGTGGGTATGTTTTGTAGCTCTATGTAGTAATAGTAATTTATTCTTAATGACTATAGTTGGGCCTTTGTAGATTGTTCTAACCTTCCTAAAAGCGTCCTTAAGTAAGAAGTAGAATTAAAACATGAAAGAAATGGAAGTTTCCAAGTAAGTTCTCGCTTCTTCATCTTTAGAGACAGTGTGGTACGTTGGAATTAGAGTCCGATTTTAAGTCTGGATTAACAACGTACTTTTCTCAATCTCAGTGTCTAACATGTAAAATGGTGACAATAAGATTAATCCTTGTTGTGGTTTTACATTAGACATGCAAGTAAAATCAGTGTCCAGTGATAGCTAGTTCTCCCTTCTTCTTAGACATAAGAAATAATATTTTTATTAGAAAATGTTCCTCCCTCCCTCCCTCTGGGAGGACACAGCACAGGCATGTGGTTTGGCCATAGTCAGTGTTTTTGTGGCATCAGAAGGCAGCTCTTCTTACTCCAGGCACCCTGGAGCCAGAGCCCGTCTTGGTGACTTAGAGAGCTGAAGTTAGGCCCTACTCCTCACATTCTTCACACACAGCCTACTCAGCAGCCCTAAGTAGATGATGGGAAGGAGCCAGAGGTGTGCCAATCAGACAAAGAGCTTCCCATGTGGAGGAAACAGCAAGTGTGAAGGCCTGGAGAAGGGGGTCAAGCCTGGTGAGCTTAGGGAACACCAAGGCTCCTGAGCTGAAGAACAGTTACCAAGGGGAAGACAGGTAGAAGATGAGGTCAGAATGTTGAGGAGCAGCTAGATCTCACTTCCCTGCGGGACAGGGATAGGAGTTGGGATTTTAGTCTAATTTTAGAGGAAACCACTGGAGTGTTTTGTACATAATCTGAATTCTGATTTGTGTGTGAGTGTGTGTGTGTGTGTATGTGCGTTTGTGTGTGTGTGTATGTGTGTGTGAGAGAGTATTCCTCTATTTGCTAAAGGGAATGCTGCCCGATGAATTCTGCTTTAAAAAGATCATTTTGGCTCTTGTGCCACCAGATGTAAGGGGCAAGAGTGGAAGCAGAAAGACAGGTATAAGGCAACTGTCAAAGTCTACCTGACGGATGAGCGACTCTTACATCAGGGTAGTGGTTGAGAAAGGCTAAGTATGGGGAATATTCTGGAGGTGAGCACCCTAGGACTTGATAGATTTAAAGAGTATAAAGGAAAGAAGGATTAAAGATGACCTCTTGAATTTTGCCTTGAGAAAATGGGGAGATGGTACTGCAGTGGGCTAGAAGTTAGGAAGATGGGGGATGTGCAGGTCTGGTTAGGTAGAAGCAAGAGTTTGGGACATTAGGTTTGAGATGTTTATTAGAACTTCCGGTAGAGATGGAAAGTAGGCAGTTGGGAATATGAGTGTGGACTTCAGGTTAAGGCTAAATTATAACTTGGGACTCATTAGATGGTATTCCTACTTTTAGAGGTTGAACATTGAAAGAAGGGACTGCAAAGCCACCTGAAGAGGGATAGATGGGCACTCACAGCTGTATGTTGCACACAGCACGAGGGCCATTCCCAATGACCTAACATGACATACCTGGTGATGACACTGTCTGTTGGAGAATGAACCAGTTTGCTGAGTGATAAGCATCATTTCTCTGGAGCCATCAAATCTTTTTTTTTTTTACTTTTCTTGCTTTTATTTATTTTGCTAATTTAACTGATATAAAATGATGCATCATATTTTAATGCTCTTGTAAAATAAACCACATGCTAGTTTGCTATTTTCCCCCTTGTTATATGAGGACTCCGTTAATATCTTTGCAACTGGCTATTGTTAATGATGATTGCTTACTTTCATTTTGGTTTTGGTTGACTTTTTTTTTTTTTTTCACTTGGGATTGTTTTTAGCTACTAATAAAAGAAAACTTGAATACAGTGAGAAGGGGTTACTTCTGCTTGCCCAAACAAGTTATCTAAAAGCAGATGATCTAGCAATTCCATGATTCCAACAAGGCTCCAGACTTCTGGGTTTCCAATCCATTATTCCAATCCATTCCTCAATGTGTAGCTTTCTTTCTCAAGTTTGCCCGATGGCTGCAGACCTCTGCGCATCACATCTATATTCCAGCAGGAAGGACACAGAGTAGAAGACTTGTCCAAGCTGAGCCTATCACTTTTCATCTTGAAAACAAGAGCTTTCTTTGAAGCCATGCCAGTAGAGGTCTGCTTATATCTCATTGACCAGAAATAAGCCAAACAGCCATGCCACGTTACAAGGGAGACTGGGAAGATGACAACTTTTGTGTTTTTTTGTTATGTTTTATTTTGATTACTTCTTTGTTTTTCACTCATGCATCGTTCATTTAATTATATTTAAGGCTTTAGCATGACCACATTCAGGGTATCCTGTATAAATCACATTTTAATCTACCTTTAAAAATTTTTGTCTTTAATTTCTTAAAAATGTATTATTTATTTATTTATTTATTCATTCATTCATTTGAATTGGGGGGAGAGAGAGTATGAGCAGGGGTAGGGGCAGAGGAACAAGCAGACTCCCCACTGAGCAGGGAACCTGATATGGGGCTCCATCCCAGGAGCCTGAGATTGTGACCTGAGCCAAAGGCAGACACTTAACCAATTGATGTATTTCTTAATTAAAATGTATTTCTTAGTTAAAAACTTTTATTATTTTTAACTTTAATTTTTGCACAAAATTTATCCTTTTCATTGTACAGTCTTACAAGTTTGGAAAACAAATCAGAAAATGACTGTTTTTAACTGTGAATACGGCTGGTTGGTGTTTTCGTGATGGAAAAGGACCATTACTTAACACAACAGAGTCATTTGAGAAAGGCGAGGACCCTTATTAATGCACCTAATCAAAGTTTCCTGAGATGAGATGAAATGGAATAAAGTTAGTGAATGATTAGTCCCCCTTAGGTCAAGGGGACAATTTGCCTCTTAAGAGTACTTGATCATAACCACTAGGTTTCTGTATTCCTAAGAGCCATCCCTTCTGGGCTTTTTCTCCCAGGGAAGATGAGGTTAGGATCCCAGCAATGAAGGTGGTGGTTGTTTGACGAAACACTTGGTTTTATTGTCATGATTGGATGAAGCCCAAAATGGATGTATAGCAAATAGTTGTTTATGTACCTTTTCACTAAGCATTCCCATTTCCAGTATGTCTAAGTGATAAGTGATCAGTGATAATGAATAAATAATTCAAATAATTGAATATCAGTATCAACCTTACCATATGAAGGAAAGGTCGGCATGTCCCCACAATGTGAATACATGATATCATTACTAGCATTTATTGAGCACCTATACTACATGCTTACCATATAGTATCTCATTCAATCTTCACAACCACCATGTGACCTGGTGTATTGAATCTTCTCTGGACTAGAGACAGATGATTTGGACTTGACACTTCACTGTCAATTTTATGTAGAATGCGTTGAGATGTAACTCACATTTATAGACTTGCTTGGTTTTCATTAATACTCATTAAGAAAAAACAAACAAGGGTGAATGAAGTCAAAAGCATGTCAATATCTTAATTATTTCAAAATAAGAGTAGATTTAGTCAGTTTTAGGTGTGTGTGTGTTTTAATTTATTTAATTTTTTTCAAAGTTTTTTTTTTTTTTTAATTTATTTGAGAGAGAGAGAGAGAGAGAGCATGGAGGGAGGGGCAGAGGGAGAGAATCTTCAAACAGACTCTATACTGAGCTGAGTCCAAGGTGGGGCTTGATCTCATGACCCTGAGGTCACCACCTGAGCCCAAACTGAGAGACCCTTAACTGACTGAGCCACCCAGGTGTCCCTTTCTTCCTTTTTTTTTTTTTTCCCTTTAAGATTTTTATTTATTTATTTTGGGAGAGAGAGACAGAGAGAGAGAAGTTTATTTAATTTTGTAGTAATCTCTACACCCAGTGTGGGGCTCCAACTGAGAACACCAAGATCAAGAGTCATGTGCTCTTTCAACTGAACCAGCCAGATTCCCCTAGGTGTATTTTTTTTTCTTTTTTTTATTTCTTTTCAGCGTAACAGAATTCATTGTTTTTGCACCACACCCAGTGCTCCATGCAATACGTGCCCTCCTTAATACCCACCACCTGGCTCCCCCAACCTCCCACCCCCGTGCCTTCAAAACCCTCAGATTGTTTTTCAGAGTCCATAGTCTCTCATGGTTCACCTCCCCTTCCAATTTCCCTCAACTCCCTTCTCCTCTCCATCTCCCTATGTCCTCCATGTTATTTGTAGTATTTTTTTAATTTAACTTTTGTGGATCTAATTTAAAATTGATTAACTCTAGTAAGCTATCTCCTTAGTGCCTCTTCCATGCTTATTGAGTTAATTCATGTTTATAATAATTTTTTTCAATTAAACTTATTTCTATATAGTTCTCCACAACTTTGTCACTAAAACTTGGATATTTCTCAGCCTGACTGGGCTTCAGTTTCTCCTTCTACAAAATTAGGCAGTTGGGCTATTATTTCATGGCCCAAATTTTTCCAGCTCTAATATTCTGTGACAATTGAATATTTATTACCTACAGGCAAATAATGGAGTAAATGACAAAGGAGTCTTCTTTGGAGAACAAGTTTACTTCAAAACATGGATGCTACTTAATGGGCCATAACTTTTCTGTTGTTCATGAGTCAGCATGAAAACTACCTCCAGAGAAGGCTAAGTAGGTCAGATTTATCTAAGAAGACAGCTGTGTAATCCCATATCCCTCTCCAGCCCCATGGCACTGTAGATACATACTGCTGGCTTTTTGAACAACAGTCAAAGAGCATTACCCACTTTGTAAAGTACACAAGACCACAACCTGAAAATGAAGCTGGCCTTCAAAAAATTTCAGAAGGAGAACAAAATAAAGTTCTTTTTATATATGGTCCACAGCAATTTTCCTCTATCTTTTAAGGCATTTTCATGGATTCTGTGATATTGGTTAGTGTGAGCAAGACTTTAAGAAAAAAAAAAAAAAGATAGTTTAAAAATCAGTCAAAAAGAAAAAAAAAAGTAAAAAAAGTTTTGTATCATGACTGCTTATTAAACCTGTTTCATAAAACCTGTTAGGTCATCAGTGTTTGCTTGCTTTCCTTTCTAAGTCCTAAGAGGAATTAAAAATACATATTTAAATAAACAGGCCAATGAGAGAACTTTCATTTAAAAACAAACTTGGAAGGTGCAGTTACTGTCTACTTGGGCTATGCAAATTTTTTTTTTTTTTTTTTTTTTTGTCAAAAGAGGACCCCTTAACACAGTGGGAAAACCTTCAGAGCTCAAGGGGCAAATACAAACCTAAGAAGTAAAACGAAGAAAAAAAGGGACACATTAGAATGCGATTGAAGATCCTTGCCACAGAAAGGAAGATGCCAGCAGGAACACATGGAAAAGGCAGGGAACAGAGTGAACACTGAAGGTGTTGAAGTTGGATAATGCAAAGTGACTTTTTCCTTGGGAGAGAGAGGACCCATGATTAATTTAGTCCTTCTTCGGCATCTGTCCTGCTCTTTGACCACTGCTTTCCCATTGTCTGGACTGTAAGGCACCAGAAACAATTAAATAGAGAATCAGTGTAAGCAGACAGGTGTGCCCCAGCCACTTCCCCGCTTTCTTCCACACTGCTCATATTCTCTACATTTCATACAAACCACTCTGGAAGCAGCAATCTAGTTAAAAAATCTTAAGACTGCAAATACTTCCAGGTTATGCAAAGCGATTCCTGAATAAACCTTTGTGATATCGTTCGCAAAGGCATGATCTTAAACTTAAAAGAGATGTCAGACATTAGCCGTACTTTTGGTTATAGGCATCAAAATACTGGGGCTAGAAAATCCATTCTCAAGGGTTCCTTGTTTCACCCAGTTAATGTTAGAAACAGGCAACTGACCACGTCCTCGATCTCAACCGCGTTTCAGAAGAGGATAGCCGAATTTTACAATATGAATCTTCCGGGGAGTATCTGCAGGGTCTTTGAAGCTCTATGAATGCCCTAGGAAGAGGCTTCCCCACCTGTCACAACCTGGACCGTCTCCACGGAGGCTGGCGGGCACACCACCAACAGGCCTCGCTGAGGTCAGCTTCTCGAGTCTTGGGAGAGCTCTTTTTATTCTAAATTACAGACTTTGCAGCCACCGGATATCCTCGCTGCATAACTGGCAGTAGCCATGTGGCTGCACTAGCGTTTCCTGACAACCACTGCATTATTTCCACTAATATCCTGTCTGAGGCCTCTGGCCGGGCGACTCCCCGCTCCCACTGTCCAGCGCTGCCCCTCTCCCTCGTGGGTAATAACCCGACTGTGCCCGCGTGCCCAAACAAAGAGGAAACCACCCGAAAGTTCCTCAGATCGCACTTGGCGACAGTGGCCTGCTAGTGCCTCTTCGACAGCTCTTCAGCGACCCCGGCACCGCCGCAAACAGGGCCCGAGGACCGCGGATCTGGGAAGGACGCGGCCGGGCGCTGAGGGGCGGGCCCGCAGCCGTGGGGTCCGCGCCCGGGCGGGGCGTCCTGGGCCGTAGCGTTCGCATTGTCCACGTCCCCCCGCTCCCCGCCGCGTTCCGTCCCTCCCTATCTGTGGCGCACACGCTCGCAGAGGGAGCGGCGCGCCCGGGGCCCGAGCGCCGGCGGCGGCGGCGGCGGCGGCGGCGGCGGGGGCGGGGGCGGGGCGGGGGCGGCGCGGGGCGGGGCGGGGCGGCGCGGGGGCGGGCCCGGGGCGCGGCAGCCCCGGCGCCAGCTAGCGAGCGGCGAGCGCGGCGAGCACCCGAGAGGAGCGCGAGCACCAGCATGGCGGGGCTCCGACGCCCGCAGCCGGGCTGCTACTGCCGCACCGCCGCGGCCGTGAACCTCCTGCTGGGCGTCTTCCAGGTCCTCCTGCCCTGCTGTCGTCCGGGAGGGGCTCAGGGACAAGGTCAGCCTTGCGCCGCCTGTGCTCGCTCGCCCTCTCCACCCCGCCCCCCCTTCTCTTTCTTTTAGGGAACTGCTGAAATCTATAAGAGGGCGAGGGGAGGAAGGGGAAAGGGGCAGGAGAAGGAAGGAAAGCGGTTGCAATTCTCGGCTGATAACATTTTCTGACCGCAGCGTCCTCTCCCGCGCCCCCTGCCCCCAGACAAACAGAAAGCTGGGCAGTCGCGGAGCCTGGGGACAGCGGCGCGGACCGCTAGCCGCACGCGCCCCGGAGCCTTTGTGCGCGGGCCCCGGGCGCCCCGGGCGCAGCCCCCGCTTTGTGTGGCGCGCGCTGGGGCCCCGCCGCGGCCCGGCTTCCTGCAGCTTTGTTCCACGAGCCTGGCCGCCCGGGACCCATCCCGCAGACGCCCGCCCCAAATGCTGCGGGATGCGGAGCACCGAGTGGCCGGCGGGGCGGCTTCCCTGTCTCCGTACCCCCAGTACGCGAACCCCCGACCTTGCACGCACCCCGGGACAGGGGGGCCGCGGACTTGCACCCCGTTCATTGTGCTCTTGTCCCCGGCTGGCTCCTCCGGGGGCCGGCGCTTTAAGGAGAGGGTGACTTGTTTTGGTGAGGCGGGTGCTTGGGGGCACGGCAGGGAAACAGGAAGCGTTTCTTTTCCTTGCATTAAAACGCGCTGTATTTTTTGGTTGTTCGTGCAGCGATTGAGCCCTTGCCCAACGTGGTGGAGCTGTGGCAGGCAGAAGAAGGGGAACTCCTACTGCCCACTCAGGTGAGGACGGCCAGGTGACAGGGCGGGTGTGGGTGTGCTAGGGAGGAGCGGCCGCGAGGGAGGCCGTCGGCCCCCCAGCGGCCCCGGCGCTCGGGCCGCTTTGCAAGGCAAATAAACGGTCGGGCCAAGCCCGAACACCTGGCAACGGTGGCCTTCCCAGCCTCCTCCCGTGCCATGTGACAGGGCGTGAGTCACGCCCGCCCCAAGTTCAGGAGGTGGGAGCCCGGGCCACCTCAGCAGGGCCGCGGTCGGCCAGGGCAGCCTTGTGCATGGGAAGGGCAGGCCCCAGGGCGGACTGGGGGCCTGGGTGCGCGAGGGGCGTGTGCCCTGGTCCCTAAGTGAGCCGGAGCCCTGTGCTCCAGGACAACAAGGAAGACTGATTGCAGAAGTGTTAGTGAGTGGCACTTGCCATTCTCGTGAAGTAGCTTTGCGGTGAAGATGGGACTTTAAAAGGTTGTAGTCTTGGATTTTTTCCAAGTGCCTTTAATTCGTGTTAGAGACACCCTCTTAACAGCTTGAATTTCAGGTTTTGGGGGTTCTCCCCCCATATAATACAAGGATTGCATGTAGAAAAATAATTACTAGCATTTCATTGAGAATCCGTGGCATCATACAGGGTTTATTTAGGGCTGCGGTAGATACAGTTCTGCAAGGCGCTGTGTTAAGATTTAACGTCTAATGTTTGACTGCAAATGTGCACATTAAAATATAATATTGTCAACTGCTTTTCAGCAGCGACAGTAGTGACCCCTGAATACTCTTTGTTTGGAGAGGGGAGGGTTGAATTATAAGGGAATATTCAGCTTGTGTGAGGTAATTTTTAAAATGTTCATTACTTCCCACATTGGTGACAGCACTTAATTCTATGTTGTCTCTTGTGGCTCTTTGGAAAAACAGGATGTCTAGCTGTAAGTCCACGGCTGTGCAGTTTTACATTTGAGTTTCTCCCTCCTATGTGAAGCATTAGAGTGCTGGTTTTGAGATATTCAGAATATTCACTTTAACCAGGACTAATGAATAACAGCTTCAAGGCAGAGAGGTGATTTTTAGAGGAAAATTTTCCTGGACCTTTCCTGAAGGCCAGCATGCTGAATGAGACCAGTCCTTTGAGAAAAAAACCTCATCGGGATGGAGAGCAAATAGTCGGTCCTTCTCTTAAAAGTTTATTCCCAAATGGATTTTTTTTCCTGATTATAAATAACAGATGTGTATTGTGGAAGGTTTGGAAAATACAGAAAGATAAAAAGAACCAAATAGAAATCGTTAATGACTCTACTGAGAGATCCACGTATAAAACTTGACAGTTTTACTTTTTAAAAATATAGTTATATTTGTGTGTGTCAGAGTTGTTTAAAAGCAGCATCCGTGACATTCTGGGCTGGAGACTTGTGTCTTGTGGAGACTGTCCTGGGTGGAATTCTGTGTCTTGGGGGCTATGAGATGCCCAGCTGTTAAAGCATCTCTGTCTCTACCCACTAGATGCCAGTGGCACTTTCTCCTCCCTCCCCACCCCGCCTTGTGACAGCTAAAAATGTCCCCAGACATTGCCAGATGTCCCTGGGGAGGAAAATTGCCCCGGTTGAGAAGCACTTGTGTATGTCTATATGCATTTGCATTTTTTACTCAATTCTGGCCTGTGCTCCTTACTGGTTAGTGTTGGAAGCCAACCCAGACAGAAAGGAGAGTAAATTATAGACACTCGTTTGTTGTAGCATTAGTTGAAGATGAGTCTCTGTGCTCAGAGATGGGAATGTCAAGGCCTATGATGTGATTAATGATTTTATTTATAGCTTTCAGAGTTATTTTATACAATTCATAACTTGTGGTTTTGTTTTGTTTATATGTAGAACACAGTTTGTTTTGGTAAAAAAAAATGCACACAATTTAGAAGCTGTCTTTCTGGCGTACTCACTATAGAAGCATTTATAACTAAGCTATTTTAATTAGAGCTATAATGAAAGTGAAACTGATATTCACAATAATTTTCTAAATACTTCGCCTCTGTCTATATGTCTGTCTTTTAGAGACTGTTTTACCCTGCGTGTACCTGGGTGGGGGGAGGGGATGTATATGGATCTATCTATGTAAACTGTGTGTAAACATGCATATGGATCTCTCCAAGCTGCATGTATACACACGTACACGTATGTGTATAAACTTCAGAGGGTTCTGAAAAAAGTTATTTTTAGAGGATTCTCTTCAAAGTATTTTGACTTTTTTCCCCCCAAAACTCCCCTATGTGTCATGGAGTCAGCTGAAAAGAGTATTTATAGGTGTTTTTTAAATTTGAGCATTTCTGCTTAATTAATCTGTAGGTTGGGCTCCTTTCAGTCAGGAAGACTCCAAGGCAGAAGCTAAGATTTGTCAGTGATAGGTGAAATGGGAGCACCAGAGAACGTGGCATTAAATAGAATATTAACATTTGTCACCATAAATTATTTGAACAGTTTTTTATTTTGGAAATGTTTTCTGGTGATTGGGTCTTTTTTTTTTTTTTCTGATGGGTCTTTAAGTGACCAAGGACTAGAAAAATGCATCATTAGTAAAACCAAATATAATAATTAAATTGTTATAACCTTCAAGACCCTCTGGATAGGCTTCCAGGATTTGACTCCTGGTACCATCCCTTTTCTCAGTTTCTTCATCCGCAAAATGGGGGTAATTCCCTTAAGATCAGCAATGCCTGAGGTATCTGGAACTTAGTAAGCACTTCATGTATGTTACCTATTCTTTTGGTATATTTCTCAGCTGACTCCTAGATTCGGTTGCTGGAGGGCATGGGACAGCTTTCCTGCTTTCCAGGGCCGAGAGTTCGGTACTATCATATGTCTACAGGTGTATAGATATGTTATGTTACTTGTATTTTTTTGTTATGTGCTGTTTTATGTGGTCAATATTTGGTGTAGGAACATAAAACACTTTATGCATGACAATAATGAGAAGGAAGGAAAAAAACGTAATTTTATTCTTAGATTTACAGAATTTTTCCTCTCTTCTTACTTTACTTCCCCCATCCTTCAATACAAAGTGGTGATGGTTAGGAACCAGACAAATGTTTTCATTAGCTTATTATCAGGAAGTAATGGCCTGTATGCGAGACACTGCATTGTGCTAAATGCACCTTTGAGGTACTCAATTCACCTTCGAGGTACAAACCCTTCTGTGATCCCCTTGACCTGCTCTGGCTCTCAGGCCCTTCCTGACCTTGTGTGTCGTTCCAGTCAGTCCTCCGGGATGCTCTGGGATGCTCCCTCTAGCAGGCCCCACATATATCTGTTGAATGAAAGGACAAATGCTATCGCCCTGCCGTTCCCATTGGAGCCAGTCCTTCCAGACCTGTAACTCAGCAGTGGCACTGTTGTCATTTCTCTCTATGAGTTTCTTGAGTGTCTGGATTTTTTCTTTGCCTTGCCTGTACCTTCTTGCCCTAACTGGATTCCCTGTAAGAGAGTTTGGGCTTCTAAGCTTGGTGGTCCCATTGTGGCCACAGGCAAGGAGAGTCAGTTATCAGTGTCTTGTCCTGTTTATGAGGTTAGTTTCAAAGGTGGCTGGTGGCATGCCTTAAGTGTTGATTTCCTACCGTTGTTCTTTGTTTTTGTTTTTGTTTTGGTATGAGTGCTAGCAGCAAGATGGCAGTCTAGAATTTTTTCTTCTAATCCATTCAGACTTTGCTGAGATGAGAAGCCTCCTACACCTCCGGTTAGATTTGGGACACTGACATTTTTGCTGAGTACAAGCAGCTGTTGCCTGATACAGAATTGTGTTGGTCTGGTTTGGGGTGGGTAGACTTAGTGCTTTTCTGGCCTTGTTTGTTCATCTAGCAGACACTTAGCATGGGCCTAACCCAGTTAGGCCCCGGGGATACAGTAATTATAAATAAGAAAGTCTCTGCCTTTAAAAATCTCATGTCTTGGGGCATCTGGGTGGTTCAGTGGATTAAGCCTCTGCCTTCGGCTCAGGTCGTGATCTCGGTGTCCTGGGATCGAGCCCCACATCATGCTCTCTGCTCTGCGGGGAGCCTGCTTCCTCCTCTCTCTCTCTGCCTGCCTCTCTGCCTACTCATGATCTCTGTCTATCAAGTGAATAAATAATAAAAATCTTTAAAAAAAAAATCTCATGTCTTACTCCCTTAAGTCTGATGGTATAGGTAACGGAAACTGGTAGAAAGTGAGACAGGGACTAGTACACTGAATATCTGAATTCTTTATTATCTCAGGTACTGTATTATGTAATCGCATCTTGCTCCAGTCAGTGAATCATTGACTGGTATTTGGAAATCTTTTTGTCATAGAGATTTATTTTTGGTTTAATCTACTTCCACTGTCAACATAAAAAATAATACCTAACATGAGTTGAGTGTCACTGGCATTGTTTCAGCACTTTATGAGTTACTAATACTCACATTAATATACTTAAAAGTGTGAAGTGTTATGACCTGACTTTACAGATGAGGAAACTGGAGCACAGAGTCATTAGAAAAATAACACAAGGCTGAAGGAACGGGCCAGTGGTATGATTTGAATCCAGGAGGCGCTGAGGTGGCGCTGAGCTTCAAAGCCCATGCTCTTGGCTGCTAGGTCACTGTGTGAGTTTTTGCATTCTGAACAGGAAAGTATTGTGGTGGTAAAGTTCCTGGGTCTGAGGGAGATACCTTTGTGTTTTGTTTTGAATTAGAAAAATTTGTTTCGTGAAGTTTTTAAAAATGGTCATATCCACTCGTATTTTTGAAATTTTTGTTTAAAAATTTTTTTATGGAGGCATAATTGACATATAACATTATTTTACTTTCAGGTGTGCAACATAACAGTAAGTCTAGTTACCATCTGTCACCATACATAGTTACAAAACTTTTTTTTGATTTAAGATGAGAACTTTAAAGATTTATTCTCAGTAACTTTCAAATTTGCGGTATAGTATTATTCACCGGTCGCATGCTATACATTACATTCCCAGGACTTCTGTACTTATTTTATAACCGGAAATTTGTACCTTTTGACCAACTTCACCCATTTTCCCCACCACTCCCCAGCCTTCTTGGTTTCCTAGCAATCACTGGTCTGTTCTCTGCATCTGTGAGCTTGGTATTTGTTTTTGGTTTTTGTTTTTAAATTATTTCATTTATTTATTTATTTAGAGTATGAGTGGCAGGTGGGGGGGTGGGCAGAGGGGGAGAGAGAGAATCTTTGGCAGAGTCCATGCTAGCACGGGGCTCCATCCCACGACCTTAGATCATGACCTTAGCTGAAACCACCAAGGGTTGGAGACGCAACTGATTGAGCCATCCAGGAGGCCCTGTTTTTGTTCTTGTTTCTGAAATTCTGTATCTGAGAGCAACCACAGGTATTTATTTGTCTTTCTCTTTGACTTATCTCACTTAGCGTAATGCCCTAAGGGTCCATCCATGTTGTTGCAAATAGATTTCATTTTTTTAACGGCTGCATAGCATTTCATTATATGTATATGTACATATATGTTTATATGCATGTACACAGATATATGCACATACATACATACCACATCGTTGTCCCTTCATCTTTCAGTGTACACTTAGGTTGTTTACGTACCTTGGCTGTTGTAAGTAATGCTGCTATGAACATGGGGGTACAGATAGTTTTTTGAATCAGTGTTTTCAGTTTCTTCAGTTAAATGCCCCAAAGTGGAATTGTTAGATCAATTTTTAATTTTTTGAGGACCCTCCATACTGTTTTCCAGAGTAGCTGCACCAGTTTGCCTTCCCACCAACAGTGCATGGTTGTTATTTCTTGTCTTTTTGGTAGTAGCCATTCTAACAGGTGTGAGGTGTATATCCACTAGTATTTAAGGAACAGCTAGACTGTACTTAGCTCTGCAGACATTTACTGAGCATGTACTGTGGGCCAAGCACTGGTCTAGGGGCTGCAGATGTCACGGTGAAGAAAAACAAAACCCCTGCCCTAATGGAGCTTGCAGTCTAATGGAGGCATATAGATGGTAAATAAGAAGTAGAATAGATTGTATGTTCTTTAGTCTGTTAGAAAGGCGTCAGTGCTGTATGGTGGCAGACCAGAGGAAGATTCAGGTGATGGGAGCTGGAGTTTTAATTTAACAAGTTGAAGTAGGTCCGTTTGAGAAGACCTGGAAAGCAGTGAGAGATTTGGAATAGCTAGTGCAAGGGCCCTGAGGCACTGCCAAGGGGGTGGGGTAGCGAAATTATAAGATTTGGCTCCTGCCCTTTGAGAGCCTGGTGGTGGTGGTGGTGGAGAGATAAGGCTGGTACTACCCTGAGATAACATTCAAGTGCTGAAATGTAGGAACTGAGAGGAGGGAGGAGGAACAGTGTATCTTGGAGGAGTCTGTTACCTGCTTAGGGCTGGGAGGGCCGCTTAGAAGCCTGCATTAGCAGAGGTGTGAATGGGACCTCCTCTAGATCCTTACTGGACTGACTGTTTTTAAGCTGATGCTTCAGCTGGGAGTCCAAAGCTCCTGATGAAGTGTGGCTGTAGAGATTGGGATGGGTATGTCAAGGTCATTTGACAGTTGCCCAGTTCCAGGTTAAGGAGCTTAGAGTACATCTGACTCACAGCTAGGGAGCAGTGGTAGGCTCTTGATATAGGATGCTGGGTCCATACCAAGTGGGTGGAAAGTCGTAAGTGATGTTGCAGAAAATCCGTCTTGCGGAGACACAAGGGGTGGACTGGAGCCAGTGGTCTTAAACAGAGTGAAGAGCCCTGTCTGTGCTGGTCATGGAGGCCTGGGGTACTGATGGTGTGGGCTGCTTTGCTGGCAGAAAGGATGGAGAAGAAAGCACAGGTCTGTACCGTAGTCAGTTGAGTGAGTAGGTCTTTATGGCTGGAGGTAAAGGAAGGAGAGCAGTATAAGGTGACCCTAAGGTTTGTCCATAGGTCAAGGAATGCAATGGTATTCTTGACAGAAGGAAACCGGTTAGAACAGAAACCACTTGGCAGGGGCCCCGGATGTTGCTAAGTCAGTGTTGATCATTACTGTTTCAGGGGGAGACAAAATGCATATGTGCTAGAGGCATTTGTGTTGTGGGGCACTTGCCACATGCTGGCCACAGCCTGGTGCCAGGCTCCCCAAAGCGGGAGAAGTCTTGCTCTTGGGAAAGATAGGTATTCCCTGACCATCTACATCTATGATTGAGGAGGAGTTGGGTCCAGCGGTGGGGATTTGGGCCCCACGGTGATAAGCTTGCATCAACATTGTGAATGACTTGGTGAAGGGAGTCTGGGCCCAGGAGGACTGGTAGTGACAAGTAGGAAGGCAGGGGGCGGAGAGTCAGTAAGTACCAAGAGCAAGAAGCAGAGGGCCAGGAAGGCTCGGTATTCCTGAAACCAGCAGTGACGAGCTTCAGGAAAGAATGGTCAAGACTGTGTCTGCCAGGCAAATACACGTAGTATTTAATTGGATCTACCCTTGTGTTTCTGTTTCAAGTGACTTTTCTTTTTACCCTCCTGGTATATGTCATGTGGTCAGATTTTGGCCTGGTAAGTCTGGGAGAGGATTTTGGAAGTGTTTTTGAGTGTGATGTTTATGCCATTTATAAAATTGATTAGCCTTTTTATGTTGATGTCAAAATATATCAGGTATCCATGTAGGGGATTCTGAGCTAACCAATCCCTTTTCTACATATATACATATATATATATATTTTTTTTTTTTTTAAAGATTTTATTTATTTATTTGACAGACAGAGATCACAAGTAGGCAGAGAGGCAGGCAGAGAGAGAGAAAGGGAAGCAGGCTCCCTGCTGAGCAGAGAGCCCAATGCGGGGCTTGATCCCAGGACCCTGAGATCATGACCTGAGCCGAAGGCAGTGGCTTGAACCCACTGAGCCATGCAGGCACCCCTACCTTTTCTATATTATCATTAAACTTTATTTTATGCAATTCAAGTTAAATGTTAAAAAAAGGCTCTTGGAGAGAAGAGATGTCAAACTAGTTTTGAGATTATGTTTAGGTCATGACTTTAAGCAGGGAGAAACTTTATTTACACTATCTGAGGAATTACATGGCAATTTATGGCTTTTAGGAGTATCATTCTTTCAATAATCAATATTTGTTAATATACCTGCTGCTATCAATATCCATAAATATTCATTGAATACCTGCTGTGTATCAGGCACTATTTTTATTTTTATTTCACTTATTTTTTTAAATTTTTTCCAAGATTTTACTTATTTATTGAGAGGGAGTGGGAAGAAGGGGAGGAGCAGAGGGAGAAGGAGAGAGAGAATCTCAAGCAGACTCCATCCTGAACAGGGAGCCGGACGTGGAGCTGGATCCCACTACCCTGAGATCATGACCTGAGCTGAGATCAAAAGAGGATGCTTAACCGGCTAAGCCAACCAAGTGCCCCTAGGCACTGTTTTTAGACATTCGTTACAAGTTCATCATGCATGTGAAATTTAAGAATTGTTTCTTTTGGAGATTTTTGCGTTCTTTTGAAATAACTGTTAAACCATGTTTTTTTGTTTGTTTTTATCAATAGGGTGATTCCGAAGAGAATATGGAGGAGCATTCTCAAGAACAGAGGTAAGAAAAACAACAGGAGCAAATACCTGCATTCTGAACATTTTTGCCCACTTTGGATGCTATCTGAAGTCTTGGTATATGTACGTTTATGTTTACATGTTTGATAGGTCAGTGATAGACCTTGCTCTTTGGCGTTGGGGTGTCTGTGGTCTCTAATAATTAATATGTCTTTGTTTGAAAATAAAGTTGTACAGAAAACTGTTAGAAATATCTCCCCCATCCCCGATATTCAGCCTTGCATTTTCCATGGCGTACTTATGCTGCCCCCCTTTCCACAAATACCTGTTTAGCATCAGGCACAGTGCTGGGTGCTGTGTGTAAAATAAGGACCCAAACCTGTGTTGACTGTAGTGGTGGAGTCAGACCTTACTGTAAACAAAACAAAATGGTTGTGATTACATTATCAACAATCAGATTGCAGTGATAAGTGAATAATGAGGAAGATCAGGTGGGGCCCCTCTTAGTAGGTGATATTTGAGCTGAAGGCTAGAGAATGTGGAGGACTAGCCACGCAGCAAACAAAGGGAGAGTGCTCTGGGCAGAGGGAGTGGCAGGTGCAAAGGCCCCGAGGTGGGAGGCGCTGGTAGCATTCTAGGAACTTGGAGAAGGCCAGTGTGGTATGTGGGATACTAAGGTAAGGTAGGACCTTAAAAACCACAGTAAGGAGGTTGGGTTTTATTTTTTTAAGATTGGTATGATTTGTTAATGGATTTAAAGCAGGGGCTAGTAAATCTAAAGGTGTAAACTAGATTTTTAAGAGAATACTTTGGGACAGTTGGTTAAGAGTTTGCCTTCAGCTTCTGTCATGATTCCAGGGTCCCTCTCCATTTGCCCCTCCCCCCTGCTCATGCTCACTCTCTGTCTCTCTCTCGCTTTCTCAAACAGATAAATTAAAAAAAAAAAATACTTGGGTGGTGGAGCAGTCTCTGTCACTTGTCAGACCGGGATGTCTGGTCGCTTGGAGGTACATGGAGACTGGGCACAGGGATTACTTCCAGAGAATCAGCTTCTAGATCTCATTATCCATATAGTCTCCTGAAACTGATCTGTCTGAGGTTATAAGTTATCCTTTCCTACCTCCTCTTTTGTGATCTCTCTTTTCTACTTTATAGGAGAAAGGCAGACTTCTTCCCCAGCCCCCATCTTACTATGTGCTCCATCTTGGGCAAACAGAGGCGTGATTTGAAATACTGACATTGGTTAGGAGAAGCGATTAACTCTGACTGGATAACAAATTCTTTTCTAACGCTGGTGGTTTTCAAACCTGTCCACAAAATTGAAGGGCACAGTCAAATCAGCAATTGATAGATCATCAGAAGTTATTTTTAATGATAGATCACTGTGTTTTTTAGATAAACAGTGAGGGAGTTTAGAGACTATAAGGACAGTGCTGTAACAATTCTCCTTCCATTTACACCCATTTATGTGAACAAGCTTTTTCAGGGCTTACATTTAAAAAAAAAATAGACAAGAAAAATAATAGTCACATGAATCAAGGATGGGGGTAAGACACTTTCATCCATTTCTTTAAGGAATGCATTTTCAGTAAATTTGTTTCCTTATGTCTAATCACCTATCAAGATTTATAAAATTTGTTGGTTTGATCGGTTGTATACTAACGAAAATTACACTGGTAATTCAGAAGAAAAAAATATTTAACACTTAAGCCCAGTAGTCACAGGAAATATTTTGAAAAGCCCAACATTTCAGGTGAAACCCATAGTTTTGCTTCAGAAGTCTTTCAACATAATGATGTACATGTTAGGTTAAAATCCTTGGAGGGAGGGGCTCCTGGGTGTCTTAGTTGGTTAAGCGTCTGCCTCAGTTCAGGTCATGATCCCAGGTCCTGGGTTGGAGTCCCGCATTGGGCTCCCTACTTAGTGGGGAGCCTGCTTCTCCCTTTCCCTCTGCCTGCTGTTTCCCCTGCTTGTGCTTACTCATTCACTTGCTGTGTCTCTGACAAATAAATAAATAAAATATTATAAAAAAATCCTTGGAGGGAATATCCAGCCATACAGGAATGCCTATTGGTGTGTTTAAAAATATGGACGATGATAGGACAGCTGGCTGGCCCAGTTGATACAGCAGGTGACTCTTGATCTTGGGGTCATGATTTGGAGCCCCATGCTGGGTATAGAGATTACTTAAAAAAATGAATGATGGTAGATTTCATTGAGTAGTGTTCAGATTCCATTGCACATATATTTTTAAAAAATATTTTATTTATTTATTTGACAGAGAGAGAGATCACAAGCAGGCAGAGAGGCAGGCAGAGAGAGAGGGGGAAGCAGGCTCCCCGCTGAGCAGAGAGCCCGATGCGGGGCTCCATCCCAGGACTCTGAGATCATGACCTGAGCCAAAGGCAGAGGCTTAATCCACTGAGCCACCCAGGCGCCCCATCCATTGCATATATTTTTAGAAGTGATGGTGAGTTGGGGCACCTGGGTGGCTCAGTCCGTTAAGCAGCTACTTTTGGCTCAGGTCATGATCCCAGGGTCCTGGGATCGAGCCCCACATCGGCCTCCCTGCTCAACAGAGAGCCTGCTTCTCCCTCTCCCTCTGCCTACTGCTCTGTCTACTTGTGGTCTCTCTCCATCTAATAAAAAAAAAAAAAAAGTGATGGTGAGTTTTATTTAGAAAGCTGTTATTTATAATATGGCAGAAATGACATTCTTTGCAGCCATTTAAATTCATAATATAAAATTTTAAATGTGGGATAAATATATAAGGCAAAATTCAGAATTTGTCACTGTCCTCTGAGTGTAGGGGGAGGGAGCAAGAAGAGGTGAGGATTATGGTGGTGGTTCAGACGAGGCTGGTGGGAGTTGGGAAGTTCTGAGATGGATTTTGGGGGTGGAACAGATTCATCAGTTGCTGAATCAGTGGTAGAGAAGGAGGGGAAGAGAAGTCGTCACAGAGTGCTTCTAGAATTTGGCTTGAGCATCTGGAGGGATGACAACTGAGATGGGAAAGGAAGTAGGGGAGGAATCAGGAACTTTGTTTGGTTGCCTCGTAGGAATGTCAAACTTGATTTGACACGTTCCTGAGGCAGTGGTACTGTGAGCCCCGAGCTAGGAAGCCCTGGGCGGCCTCCAGGGGTGGGTGTATCCAGCCTGTAGGCAGCCTGGTTGTGTGCCTTAGCCTTTGTTCCCTTCTGTAGATTGCTGTGCTCTCTTCTTTCTCATCAGTCAGAACTAGTTACTTTCCTCTGTTTCCTGTCAGACTTGAAGGTATCAGTAGATGTTATCTCCATGGGTCTTTTT
Source organism: Martes martes (assembly GCF_963455335.1). Taxonomy (NCBI): domain Eukaryota; kingdom Metazoa; phylum Chordata; class Mammalia; order Carnivora; family Mustelidae; genus Martes; species Martes martes. Next base: position 85,330,920 of record NC_137889.1, on the reverse strand, counting down.
ACCTAGTGTCAGATTGTTAGGGAAGGTGTATGGGGTAGGAGAATGGCAGTGATTCAGCACAGTGGCTTTCAAACTTTCTGACAGTGACTCACAGTAAGGGATATATTTTACATCATGCTTACCTACCTGCCCATACACATATATCTGGATGTATGAATATGTGTGTGCATGCTTTATTTATAAAAGTGCTTACCTGTACTACCTGTGTCATACTCTTTTTTCTTTTTTTAAAAGATTTTATTTATTTGACAGAGATCACAAGTAGGCAGAGAGGCAAGCAGGGAGGTGGGGGAGGGGGAGGAGGGCGGGGAGCAGGCTCCCTGCTGAGCAGAGAACCCAATGTGGGGCTCAATCCCAGGACCCTGAGATCATGACCTGAGCCAAAGGCAGAGGCTTTAACCCACTGAGCCACCCCAGGCGCCCCTGTCATACTCTTTTCTATTTCATTTTTTTATTGTGATGAAATATATATAACAGTTCCCATTTAAACCATTTTAAACGTCAGGTCTGTGGCTTCGAGCTCATCCACACAGCTGTGCAACCACTCACTACCATCCATCCACAGACCTTTTCTAGTTCATTTTATTTCATATAAAAAGAAATTCTGGTTACCTCTACAGGGATGATTTTAAAATTTCTTAATCGTGAATCCCATTTTGATCAGCCCTGATTTATATATTTCAATCTTCTCAATATTAACTATTTTATAGTATTTTGCTCTTACATCATCGCTAGTTGCTTTCCTTTTAACTTGGCTTCCAAGCCTCTTCCTCTTTGTTTCTTCTGGCTTTTTTCCCCCCTCCCACCTTGGGATTTGTTCCTCGTATGTAAAGACTAGATCATGACATGGGTTGGATGCTACTATTAGAGAATTTTCTTTGTGTCCGTTTCCTGAAGATGTAGGTTCTGGAGCTCTTTTCAGGAATTCTCTCTGTAAGTGTAATGTCTTGTGATAGATAAATGAATCACCTTAGTACTTAGTATTCATTTACCTTTACTGCACTGTTGAGAAATTTTTTAAATGAAAATTTAAATACCTCCAAATCTCATATAATGTCTTGCTATAGTTAAAGTAGAACTTCTGTTTTAGAATATATTTAGATTTATAGAGAAGCTGTGAAGATGGTACAGAGAGTTCTCATAGAGCCCTCACACACTTTACCCAACTGCTAACATCTTCCATTATGGTAGCACATTTATTAGAACTAAGAAATCAACACTGGTGCGTTACCGTCAACTAAACTCCGGCACTATTTGAACTTGACTTGTTTTTCCCTGATGTCATTTTTCTGTCCAGGATCCCATCCAGGATGCCACATTACTTTTAGTTGTCATGTCTCCTTAGGACCTCTTGGTTGTGACAGTTTGTCATACTTTCCTTGTTTTTGAAACCTTGCCCCTTTTGAGGAATACCGCCTCAGGTCTTTTGTAAAATGTCCCTCCGTTTGGGGTTGCCTGATGTTCTTTCTCCTGGTTAGATTGGGGGTATGTGTTTCGGGGAGGAAGACCACAGCTATAAATTGATATTGTCATCACTTATCAAGGATATCTGCTGTCAACATGGCTTATCGCTTTGATATTGACCTTAATCACCTGGCTTTTTCATCTCTTCTCATGCTACACTCTTTGGAGGCAAGTCACTGAATGGAGTTAAACTCCACCTACACAAATTATTTGGAGTTCTTCTCTGTGGGAGACATGTTTATTTTCCCTCATTTATTCATTCAGTCATTTATTTATATCAGTATGGACATACTTATTTTACGCTTTGGATTATAATCTGATATTAGATTTGCCCTGCTAGTTTAATGTCCTGCCTAAATCTTATTGGGAAGTTATTACTGCCTCTTTACACATGGTTTTAAAGATTTTTTGTGATTTTTGGTTTTAATTATTACCCCACATGCTAACTCTCAATGATAAATAAGACTCGAAGTCAGTAGAGGCAATGCTCAGGAATTCTGCACCACAAATGCCTCGTCTCCGAGAGCACCATCTAGAGGACCACACTGCGACTCCAGATAGCTGTGGCCATAAAACAGAGTTTTAAGATGTCCCAAGAAAAGTGTAGGTGGCACTGACATCTATCCCTGGTGAGAATCTGGATCTGAAGAGGGCTCTGTGTCTCAGTCTGCAGCTTGCCCAGGGTGGGGCCCGAAGCAGACCACCATTACTCTTGGGGTGGACTGTTCTGGAGTCGCCGCCCTATGATCTCAAACACACTTTGGGAAAGCTTTCAGGGAAATTGGCCTCAGTGAAGATTTTGTTTGTATTAACTTGACTTAATCTTCTGTGAATGCTATGTAATTGCATTTGGTTGAAAGCCAGGAAAGCAATATCTGAAAGATTTTCTCCCCTCTTGCCTCTGAGTCCACGTTTTCCTCCCGGGTGTTCTCAAATACCAGCAGTAATCTGTTCCTTCGCTGAAAGTGAGAGATTGCATTTGGGATTCAGCGATGAGAGCCAGTGAGAGCGGACTTCAGCTCTTGCGGGAATCGAATGCTCTCTGGGAAGCTCATCTGGCTCTCTGTACATAGCTCCCATAAGCCTTGCTGGCGTACATTTGTTAGAATGTGAACAGCGTGAGCAATGGCGAGGTGAACAGTATAGTGTATCAGCGTTTAAAAATGGTGATATGAAAGTTGTAAATACCGACTGGTCAAGTACAGTGTGGGACCTGTCATTGTGTTGTGTTTTTTTGATGTGATTTTATATGATCAGTTAACAGCAGCAAACTGTATTCTCCTGAATCCGTTTTTACATCAGTTAAAGGCTGAGCCTAAGAGTCAGGACATGAAGAAAGTCTTGTTAACCTTTCAGCAACATAATGAAAGATATAATTGCAGACAAAAATGACTTAATTGCTAGGGAAACTTCCTTTTGGCAGTGAAGGGGATTTCAGAGCCCCCACAGGGAATGGAACTGCTTTTCACTTTTCTTTGTTCTCCTTTAGAAGTTGAAAGCTGTTTTTTCAGTACAACCCCCCAGTTCCTTACCTGTTGACAGGATCCTAGCTTTTTAACCTGAGCATGCCTCCCCAGGGTTCCACCGTGGACATTCTTCTCTTCCCATCTGTCGTTTACTCCGAGGTGATCTCACCTGTTCTCTTGGGGCCTTACCTAAATAGAAAGAACTTGAACTTGGATTGTACCTTCTAGCCAGGGGTCTTACCTGTCCAGCTGCCCACAGAGAGCTCCTTTTAGTTTTCAGGTGCTGCTGACTTACTGAGCTCTTGGGCTCAGTTCCTTCTCAGCCCTCCCCCAGTTATGCACCGTACATTCATTTGTGTAAGCCAGAAACCAGGATGCCCCCTTGACTCCTTCCTGCTCCCCACCCTAGTGGATGACCAGGTGGTGGCTGGATCTTCAGATGATCTGCTACTTCCATTTTATAGCTACCCAAACCTGTTCTCCACCTTCCTACCTGAGTAATTTATCTCAGTGATACCTCCTTTCCTGTCCTTATTTCTACACACAACCTTGCCCTTTGTGACCAAGTGTAGACGTTAGAACATAGCATAGAAGGCCTTCTGTGATCTCGGCCTTGCTCACTTCTTCAGCCTTCCTGCCCCTGCTTCTCCCTTCCCTCTTTCACATGGACTCATGCTCTCTCTCTTCTCTTCTCTGGCTAAGCCCCTTACCTGACCAGCTCCATATAGTACCATTGCACTTCTAATACAGGGCCTATCTTTGTTTAAAATCACCTTTCTTGGCATTGTCCTGAGTCTTGTTCCACTAATTCCTTAGCACCCAACCTAGTACTTAACATCTAGGTGAAGAACTGCTAAATGAAGGAAGGCAAGCTCCTGATACAAATTTAAGTCTTTTAAATTGATAATTTGTATTGTTTCACATGTTCTTTGTATCCAAGCCCACAAACCATATTTGCCATCAAAATCAAAGCAGTGGTATTAGTATTAGAGGTTGTGGTTTTTAAATTAGGTCATTGCACTTGGTGTGTTTTTAAAGAAAATGGATTATTAGCTCTATTGCTGTGTGCCCCATGGTACCTTCTACAGAATCATGTGGGCCCTGGGAAGGTTGCAGAATGAATGCATTCAGTCATGGTCTGCATGGCCTTCACAGTCTAAAGTAAATTTTCGTTGACTATAAGAGAGCTGCTAATACAGATATTCTTAGAATTCAAACTTTTCAACAGGGTTCTTGGTATATATTAAAACTGTTTTCAAGTCACAAAATACATTTTTTGTGTTTTTTTGTTTTTACGTTTTGAAATTTTCAGCAAAGCTTTTGAGACTTATTTGTATAATTGTTTAGCCCTCAATTAGAATTAATTAGAAAAATAGTATAGTAGGATCAGTATCCTAATTCTGATTTTCATTAAAATTATTACTTCTAGATTTATTTTTTTACAGACTTTGGAGTGATTAAGCTTGTGCTAATTTATATCTTTATATTGAAAAAGATATTTGAACCCATTTTTATAATTCCAAGTATATTTTAAAGGGTTATTCTAGATTAAAACTAAGCAAAACATTTCATTAATGTTCACAATCCTGAAACCATAAAGTAGAGTCGAAGTCTCAAGAGCGTGGGTATGGTCCCTAAACGTGGCATAACTTGTGCCAGAAACTTGATATTCATTACCTTAGACTAGGAATTGCCTTTAGGTGGAGTGTTTTAATCCAACACTCAAAGTCTGACTCTCAGCTCGCTTCACAACTCTCTCAGCTACTTGTCACAAATACTTCACAGTCAGGTGTCTTCTGAAGTCTGTTCAGTGAGGTGTACATCCTGAAGTAAGAGCTAGGCAGATTCAACAGCCCAGGAAGACTTGCCCATGGAAATGACAACATGGGTATTAAAAAGTACATAAAAGATTTGTGAGGAGCTTCTTTCAGACCAGAGTGAAGGTACCACTGTGAGTGAAAGAGAGACTTGGATGTTTTGCCATTTCAAACCCAACCTCCATCTTCAAGAAAGCTTACAGCTGTGTAGTTAGAGATGAGCTGACACTTTGGTTGTCTTAGGTTTCTTTGATGCTGGGAGAATTGTGCTTTGGTTTGTCTTTACTCATCACGATGCGGTGATGAGAAATAAAAGTACTTTTCAGATGAATCCCAGTATACTGACAGCAGTATCGGTCAATGCTGTGGAGGCATTCTGGATATGCTGGGACACCAGACTTCATATTGCTTAAGAGGGTGACAGAGCTTGGGATTTCAAGGTTCAAAGGAGAAATATAATTTCCCAAGGCAGTATTCTCTGTCTAGGAACATAAGTATTAAAATAAGAGGGTCTCCTGGGAGCTCGTTACTCTAGTTTTAAATGAATTGTCATCAAATTGTTTTGTTGTTGCAGTCTTCCACATATGAAATAAGACTCTGGAGTAGTAGTGATTCCCACCCCCACTCCAGTAGGTGTAACAAAAGAATGTTGCCACTTCACAAATAATTAACTACAGTAGTCTAGACAGTATTTCACAGATGGTGTGCTCAGTAAAGATGCTTCTGGAACCATTGTTTTTGAATTGCTTTGCAAACTCATTTATGACTGATACAGGGAAAGTCTTGTTTATTGTGGCCTTTCCCAATGTTTTCTCCTAAGTAGTGGGGATGTAGTTTTAAAAAGTCCGCTATGAACATGAAAATTCTTTGAAATTAAAAAAATATATATTTTTGGGGGCGCCTGGGTGGCTCAGTGGGTTGAAGCCTCTGCCTTCGGCTCAGGTCATGATCCCAGGGTCCTGGGATCGAGCCCCGCGTCGGGCTCCCTGCTCAGCACGGAGCCTGCTTCCCTTCCTCTCTCTCTCTGCCTGCCTCTCTGCCTACTTGTGATCTCTGTCTGTCAAATAAGTAAATAAAATCTTTAAAAAATATATATATATATATATTTTTTTAAATTTATTGAGAATTTTAAGTCATTCTAAAATTACTCACTGATTGTTCTTTTTTTTTTCCTTCAAAAATCTTTCAGTAAAATGTATGTTTCGGGAAGATTGCTGTATTTACCTCATGGGATAATTTTCTGTGCTACACACATACATATCCCAGTTGGAGAAACAAGGTTTTAGTGCCATATATGTTTCTTCCCTCATGGCCAATTCCTGTTGTTTTTACCCAGTTTGTTCAAATATTTCAATCAGAAGACATAGCTCTGGATGGCATGTGGCTCTTGGGCTGAACCTAAACATTACCTATTAATAAACTGTGGGGACAACACCAAACTAAAAAGCTTCTGCACAGCAAAGGAAACCATGACCAAAACAAAAGGCAACCTGTGGAATGGGAGGAGATATTTGCAAATGACATATCTGATGAAGGATTAGTATCCAAAATATATACTGAACTTACACAACTCAACACCCCCAAAAATGAATAATCCATTCAAAAACGGGCAGAAGACACGAACAGACATTTCTCCAGAGAAGACATCCAGACACATGAAAGATGCTCTATACCACTTACCAGGGAAATGCAAATCAAAACCACAATAAGATCTACCTCACACTTGTCAGAATGACTAAAATCAAAAACACAAGCAATAACCAATGTTGGTGGGGATGTGGACAAAAAGGAACCATTGTACTGGTCATGGGAATGCAAACTGGTACAGTTACTGTGGAAAAGAATATGAAGGTTCCTCAAAAAAATTAAAATTAGTGGGGCGCCTGGGTGGCTCATTGGGTTAAAGCCTCTGCCTTCAGCTCAGGTCATGCTCCCAGGGTCCTGGGATCGAGCCCCACATCGGGCTCTCTGCTCGGAGAGCCTTCCTCTCTCTGCCTGCCTCTCTGCCTAATTGTGATCTCTGTCTGTCAAATAAATAAATAAAATCTTAAAAAAATAAAAAAAAAAATTAGAAATACCATATGATCCAGTAATTCCGGTACTGGATATTTACTCAAGAAAATGAAAACACTGATTTGAAAAGATATATTCACCCCTATGTTTGTTGCAGTGTTATTTACAATAGCTGGGATATGGAAGTGTTCCATTGAGAGATGAGTGAATAAAAAGGAGGTTTTATATACATATACATATACATATACATATACATATACATATACATAAAATGGAAGATTATTCAGCCATAAAAAAGAATGAAATCTTCCCATATGTGACAACATGGAAGGACCTAGAAGGTATTATCCTAAGTGAAATAATTCAGATAGAGAAAGATGAATACCATATGAGTTCTCTAATATGTGGACTCTAAAACACAAAACAAATGAATAAGGAGAAAACCAGACTCTTCATTACAGAGAACAAAAATGGGTGGTTGCTAGAGAGGAGCGGGTGGGGGATGGGTAGAAGAGGTGAATGGGATTCAGAGGTAAAAACTTCCAGTTATAAAATAAGTCACAGAGATGAAAAGTATAGCACAGGGAATATGGTCAGTAATATTGTCATCCTGTTGTGTGGTGACAGATGGGGACTATACTTATTGCGGTGAGCACTGAGTAACGTATAGAATGGTGGAGTCACTATGTTGTACGCCTGAAACTAATACAGCATATGTCAACTATACTTCAGTAATTCTTTTAAACTTCAGAAAAACTTCACCCCCCCACCCCAAAACTAAATTTTTTCTATAGGAAAGATGATTTGCCACCTGTGAAATGTCCAAAGAAAGCCACTGCTGCATTTGAAGGTAGTTCCCGGAGAACAGCTTCAGTAAAAACCAGACGTTGTGTGTGGCTCTCGTGTTGACCATTGTGCAGACGTACATAGTAAATAATTCATGTTGATGTAATGCCTTGTACATCGTTAACTTTTTGGGTTGTACTACCTTGTGGCTGTTGGTTCCTTTAGCTGCCACTAAATTACTGGAAACAGGTGAAGTCCAGTTTGAATAACAATCCATCGTTCCAATGAACAGTTATGGCAGATGTATGTAGCGTGAAGCTTTGGTGAGGTAATTCCTCTGGGATCAAGACTGATCTATCTCGCCCAAAACCAGGTTTCACTAATCCAGTTAATCCATTAAAACCTGGATATAAGTGGTTGCCCTTGTATTATACTTTATAGTTCACAAAGTATTTTTACATGCATTGTCCTTAGTTAACTAGGAAGTCCCATTTTATAGACGAGGAAACAGATTGAAAAAAGCAAATCAGTTTAAGATTACAGAGCTACAAAGTGGCAGAAAAGCACATAATCTGAGGTGTCCTCTCTCAAGAAACACTTGTTTACCTTCATCTAAAGTGATATAGGGGGTGCCTGGGTGGCTCAGTCAGTTAAGCCTCTGTTTTCAGCTCCCTCTCCCCCTCCCCCTTGGTGGGGGGAGACCTGCTTGTCCCTCTCCCTCTGCCCCTTCCCTACCCTCGCCCTCCCTTGTGTGCTCTCCCAAATAAATAATAAATAAAATCTTAAAAAAAAAACAAAACTGTTACAGGTTGGAACATGATTTTCCCAATTAGTCTGCTCTCTGTAGAAGGAGACCAAATCTAAGATTGATATGTGGAAGCAACTGATTTTTTTTTTTTTAAGTAACTAAATTCCCTGGTATTATATGGTTCCTAGCAAACTGCTGAGAAAAATGAGTCTACCTCTTGTAAAGGAGACCCAGAATTGAGACTCGAGTACAATAACACTTTACTGTGTGTTAGAGAGTTTCTTTCATTTTCTGTTCTTCTTTTTAAAAGAATTATTAGAGAGAGAGAGAGAGAGAGAGAAAGATCATGTGCATGCATGCATGCACACACACGCATAGAAGCAGGGGGAGGGGGAGAGGGAGAATCTCAAGCAGACACCCTACTGAGCTTGGAGCCCTAAGCTGGGCTTGATCCCATGATGCTGAGATCATGACCTCAGCCGACATCGAGAGCTGGAGGCTTACCTGTCAGGGCCATCGAGGTGCCGCACCATTTTCTGTCCTGTTCTAAGTGCTGCTTATCCCCTGACATTTCAGCGGCATGGCTTTTGAAATCATTGGAAAATATAAATCTGGTATTTTAGAATTACTCTGTGGAACACATACAACTGCAATGTGCGCAGAGACATCTTTAGCCCTCTGGATGGGCATGTTATCCTGTTTGCATTGCTTTGTGATTAGATATTTTCGGCTTCAAGTAACAGAAAACCCTGACTCAACCAGCTCAAACAATGAAGAATGTGTTTTGTCACCTAACAAGAAGCCCAGAGGCTGGGTGGGTCTAGACTGGTTTACTAAGCAGGTGAGCGTCAGCACCAGGCAGCCGGCTTCTTCCAACTCCCTGTTCTGTGGCTAGCTCAAGGTGCTGCCCAGCTCCCTTCAAGGTTGCCGGAGGGCTGAGGCCTCACAGCCTCGAGTCCTCCTCTGAAATCACCAAAGGCAGGTTCAAAGAACCTTCATCCTGTGCCTCTTTCTCAGGAGCGCCCCTCAGCTGACCTCCCTTTTCATCTCACAGGTCAAAAAATGGTCCATGCTCACCTTGAACTATGCCGTGAACTACCCAACCTGGTCCGCAGGGTTTACACAGTCGCCAGGGAGTGGTGCTTACTGACCCTGCTGAGGCTGTCCCTGTGTGGGAAAAGGGGGTGGATGGTGTGAAGGCCCGTGGAGGTGCCGGCTGGCTCCAGCCTGGGGCTTGTCAGGGAGGAGTGACAGGCAGTGTTTCTCAAAGAGGAGTTCTGGACCAGCAGAATCAGCTCAGCTTGGGAACCTGTTAGACCAGTTCCCAGAGCCTACCCCCGGGCCTACTGAATCAGAAGCTCCAGGGGAGGGGCCTGTGATCTTGTTTTAACAAGCCCTCCAGATGATTACACTGCGTGTTCAAGTTTGGGAATCCTTGGTCCAGTGTAAGGCATCTGAGGAAGAACATTCCAAAATCTACTTTGGCTCAAGATTAAATAATGAGCAGCAGAAACGGTCTTGTTGGTAAAACAGTGGGGTGGAAGTTGGGAGACAGAGGTTACTTTTTTTTTTTCTTCCTCTCCAGCCTGGCTTACTGTTACTGGCCCAGTATTTGAGCAAACCTAGAATACATATTCTTTTCAGATGGTATCAAGTTTCAGCCAGTTGATCCAATTTTTCTAAAAGAGCTCTATCATGGGTATGGGGCTAGAAGGTGGGGTTCCACTCTTCGAGTCTGCCGTGCTCTGGCACGCCTAGTAAACAGGTGGGTGAGGCCATTGCAGGTCAGCTTCCAGGAGAGAACGGAGGAACTTTCTCAGGGATAATTCATTCATTATAAGGGAAGTGAGTCTGGCAGAAAACCTTGGCCCTGTAACAGAAAGTCTCAGTTATTGGATGGGAGTGGCCACTCACAGTACAGGCTGGTGTGTGTACTCAGATCTGCCTCCTGGCCCTGCTCCCTCTGGGCACGTGGCTGTGTGTGTGAGACAGTGAGAGTGCGTAAGCCCGAAGGGGGGATGTTGGGGCATGAGGAAGGATATTATTGAAGTAAAAACTGAAAGAACTGTGCTGAGAATTCTGTGAGAAACGGTGGTGGGTGGAAGCAGAACCGGCACCGCCTACAGGGAAGGGAACTTCCCCACCGCTGGTCACGGACACTTGGACGGGAGAGGGTGGCGCCCCAGGGACATGGCGGGAGCTGGAGGGAAGGAATAAAGTCTGGATGAGGGCCTAGGATAGCGTCGCTTGTCCTGTGACCCTTTAAGAGAGATTCCCTAACCAAACCACAGACTGGGGTTTCCCTGCAGCCCTTTCATGGTGCCATGGGAGGATTTGCCGGCTGAGGGGCGGATGGCGGAAGGCAAGAGAAGGAAACCCAAGTTCAGGTGCAGTGTATTCCTTTTCCTGGGGCTGCCATAACAAAGTACCACAAACTGGGTGGCTCAAAACAACAGAGGCTTGTTGTCTCCCAGCTCTGGAGGCCAGGAGTGTGGAAGTAAGGTGTTGGCAGGGCTGCGTTCCCTCTGAAACCTGTAGGGGAATTTTCCTTGCCTCTGCTTCTGCTCATTTACTGGTAGCCTTCGGTGTTCCTTGTCTTGCCGCTTGCATACATCATTCTGGTCTCTGCCTTTGTCATCACACAACATCCTCCCCATGTCTCTCCATGTACTCTCGTGGCCATCTGTTTAGAGGGACAGCAGTTGTCTTAAAGGAGGGGCCCCCTCTTCTCCACAGTGGCCTGTTCTTAACAAATTATGTCTACAAGGCCCTATTTTCAAATAAGGTCACGTTCTTAAGTACGGGGGAGTTGTACACTTGTAACACACACTCATTTGTAGGCTCATGTAAGGGTCTCCTCATCTCCTTTTCTGCTCTCCCCCAAGTCTGGGGTTCCTGGGAAATAACTGTTGTTGGGCTGGTGCTCTAATTGATTGGTGGTGATTTTTGGTTTCCTGGAGCTGCTCTTCCGGACCCGTGGGGGCTTGAGATTGCCAGAGCTCCAGGGGCAGCTGCAGGCCCCGTGCGTTTTCTGACCCAGCTCATTGAACCTGGCCTTTTGTTCCAGTGGACTTTATTTCTTTTATTTTTTTTTGCACATCTGCAAGAGCCTATCCAGGGGAATTCTGTATGCTATTTACGCAGTCACGAGTGTCAGGAACAAGTATCTTCTCTAATAGATTTTTTTTTTTTTTTTTTTTTTTTTGCCTTGTGGGAAGTAAGTGGGAAGATTGATGAGCATTTCAGTATGTACCGAAGCTTCACGGGCAAAGCCTTGAAATCAAGCTGCACTCCTTTGATGAGAATCCAGAAACATGTGGTTTCTGAGACCCCTGGCAGGCTGTGTACGCTGTGCTGGGTCTGTGTGTGGCCTTGCCTGCGACTGTTTCCTCATCGGTTTCAGCTCAGCACAGAGGAGTGCCTGTGGGTTGCCTCACAAGCCGAAGCAGATTCCCGGGAGCCGTTTAAGGGTTTGGTGGGGGAATCCTTTTGCTGTTTCCTGGAAGCAGGTGCCTGAAGATGAGTCCCTTTCTGCTTCTATATATTTTAATGGCAGGTGGCTAGGTGTCTCACAGTGTAACCCTGAAGAGTAGCTGTGTCATCGTGAACCTAGACACTTCTATCATTCACTTTCAGGTGGATGAGTGGCACATCCAAATTGCCTGTGAGTTTGGCTTTCATGTAACTTAATTAGCAGATTTGTGTTTTGGGAAAGTCTGATCTGTGATCTTGAAATTGGTTACGGTTGGTGTAATTCATGGGTAATTGGGCGCCTTCACTGTGACTCCTCCCATCATTAGAGGGCTGGGGTGGTTTGTGGTGGCACTGGGAGAGAGGGAGAAAGCACTGGCTCCCCATGCCTTAATCTTTTAATCCATTTAACCTGGGTTGTCAGTGTGGGCTTCGTTTTAATTTGAAAGTATGCTAAGGTAGTTGGGAAGGGGTTTCATTTACTCACCACATTTAGACCATAATTAAGGGAGGAAGGTTATCCCCAATTGCCTACATTTCTTAAAGTTACCGTGGATTCAGTAAGGTTCCCTTAAAGTTATACTTCTCTTTGTTGGAAACCAAAATTCTAGTTTAAAAAAAGAAATGAGGCTAAAAGCAAACAAAACAAGCATAGCAAAACCAAACCCCAGTTCAGAGATTTTACGTGGGTATGGTCCTCATGAGTTCCGTAGTGTATCCGTGGCACGTGGACTAGGGTTTATGGACACACAGATACCAAGTAACACACATCAGTTTCTTGCTGAGTTCAAGGTCTGTCACTTAACATGCATTCTTTACAATGTCTTTTTATTCCTGCTTTTGAATTGGGGATAAAAGGGAAAACTGGAGAAGGAGAGAGATGCTCCAGGAGACCTGAGCACCTGTAATAGTGACTAATAAAAGAGAAGGGGGAGTAGGTAGGAAGTAAGTGCATCAGGAAAGTGGTTAAAGAAAAGGAGAGTCTGGATTGCGGGCGTTTTTTGTTTACACCCTTCGTTAGGGATTTTGATCGCGTTTTTTGTTTACACCCTTCGTTAGGGATTTTGATCAGATAGATGGTGACTATAGTGTTAATCTTATGAAATTAAGTCACCAGTGTTATGTGTTATCTTCTCAGTCGTCCATGTCATTTTTCTGTCCTCTGTAATCATTCAGGTGATTAGTAAAAATCACTTTTACTCCTCTAAATCTGTTTAGGGACAACTTTATAAATATTTTTTTCCATTAGTCATTTTATTCCAATTTGTATGGTTTGTGTATTTATTTTTTTAATATAATGTTTTTTGGGGGTCCCTGTGTGGCCCAGTCGGTTGAGTGAGGTCAGGTCATGATCCCATGAGTGATCAGGTCATGATCCCAGGGTCCTGAGATGGAGCCCTGCATTGGGCTCCTTGTTCTATGGGGAGGCCAGTTCTCCCTATGCCTCACTTTATCTCATGAATAAATAAATAAATAATAAAAATCTTTCAAGGAAAAGTAATGCTTTTTAAAAAGTTTCTTTAAGTGATATCTACACTCACTGTGGGGCTCAAACTCACAACTCCAAATCAGGAGTCATGTGCTTTACCAAGTGGGCCAGTCAGGTGCCCTAAAATCTTACCTTTTTTTCCCCCTCTAACCCAATCAGTTCAGTACCTTTTTTTTTTTTTTTAAGGTTTCTTTTGGTCTTCTGAGTAAAGACTTTTAATACCAAAAAATTATTTAAGCTATTACAATATTAGTTTTCTATACCAATATAACTTTTGGAGTATTTTTTCTTGTAATGGCTAGTTTTGGATATATTTGGCAGAACTCAATAGATGGTATTTCTACCATAAAGTAGAAACCTGATTAAGAGACTTTAGCATACTGATTATAGCAAATAAATGAGAAATAGCTAGCTTTTAATTTTTATGGAAATCGGAATCCTAAAATTTTCATAGACGTTGAAGCCCTGGAATGTTAAGTCTGTTCTGGCCTTCAGGGAGGGGTGCTAGGAGGGACAGGCTGACTTGAGCATTTTGCTTTATGCCACTGTACATGGGTTGTCAGACTGGCCTGCTGCACTTGGAGTGACATCCTCCCAGAGAGGGTGTCTTACTCACATTTGTACAAAAGCACCATATGGGCCAGTCCCAAACTTAACTCTGCCTGCTCCAGTTTTATTATACTAAGCATGTGTTTCTTTTGGAGCCTAAACAATTCATTTAGAAATTAAGTTAAAATGTTAATTATTAAAACTAAGTATGCCTTCACATACTGGGTTTTCTATGCAGACTAACATACTACACTTTTTAGTTTAAAGCACATGGCCATGTGCTCTGACTAAGCTTGTAGATCGTATCTCATCTGGAAAAGGGGGATAATGAAACCAAGATTCTGGGTGTAGAAACATTTACTAACATTTAACATTTCTTTTTTTTTTTTTTTTAAAGTAAGTACTAGCTTATTTAATTCATAGGAACCTCCCAGGAGAAAATAGCCTTCTTTCAATTTTACCCTGACTTTTGAGTCTCATGCCTCTCAAGGTTTCAGTTCTCACCACAAATGAGAGGTGTTGGGGCTGAGACCAGAGTCCAGGGATCAAGCCACCAGACTTTGAATTTCTCACACTCATGGGTGTGATGTTAGTTGAAGTGATTAGAAAATTCTCACTTGCTCTCATTTCCTCCTTTAGTTTCCCTCTATTCTGAGATGAGTAGAAAAAAAAACAAGATAGAATAGTACCATCTAATTACATATACTGAAATGTTAATTCATGTAAACTGGGGAAAAGGCAGAATGGAGTTATGGAAACTTTGACCTAAAGGTTATTAAAAAGAACATTTTTTTTTTCTAAGAGATTTTTTTATGTGAGAGATAGTGCAGGTGCCAGCCAGGCAGGATGTGGGGGCGGGGAGGGAGAGAGAGAATCCTCAAGTAGACTCCAAATTCCCAGCCGAGCACGGAGCCCTGACATGGGGCTGGATCTCACAACCCTGAGATCACAACCTGAGCCGAAATCAAGAGTTGCACACTTAACCTACTGAGCTACCCAGGTGCCCCTAAAAAAGAACAGTTTTTAGTAAAAGTATATAAGTTAGCTGAAGGGGGCTGATCAAAACATCCATGATGATGGTAACCTGTAATTAACATGATGGTTTGATTGTAGATAATTCTTAATTGTTAAATGCCTAATACTAAAATATTTTTCTTTTGAGTTCACCCTGGATTAAAAATAGAGGGACCTTGTTGAAAATTTGAATTTTTTACTCACCTCTGTCCAAATCATTTACATTTTCCAAATTAATGATGCTTCAATTGGACAGATCTTCAGTGACTATTTTGAATTTATATTAAATAATAAATATGTACAAAATTTTGCTTAAATCATGGTCTGAGTCTTAAGGTTATGCATAAAATATCTCAAGCTTGCCAAATTAGACTGGGGAAAATGAATGTTTTGCTGTAATTACTGATTAAAAGGCAATATGCTCGTAATAGGAAACTGGAATTGCATGGTTACTAGAAAGCCCCCAGAAGCGTACTGGTTAACTAGTAGCTTAAAAACACAGGCTCTAGTCTCAAGGAATGTATAGTTTGAAGAGAAAGAACACATGATTTTGGTGGCACATGAACTAATGTATGTTTGAGCAAAGTTTTTAGTTCTTTTTACTTGTCTTTTTTTGGGCTTTATACCTATAATGTTGGGTGAGGGCTGGGGGCAAGGTGGAAAAGAGCCGAAGAGAAAATGGGATGAGGATAGGTGAGTGGAAGAGTGGTGGATGGGAGATGAGCAGCAGGCAGAGGTAAGGAGGAGATGGCTGGACTGGAGTCCCTGTCTTCCTCCTACCTCCACTTCACAGGAAGCTAAAGAAATGAGCCAAGGTCAGGAACCTGAAGTGTTCACGTGGGCAGGGCTGTGAAATACTATGGTGAGACATAGGCGGATATGGTAATATTTACCTGAGGTCGGGTATTTTTTCCAACCTCAAGGTAGGAAGTCACTCAAATGATGTGCAAAATGATGTGCTTGGGGCCAGACCACCTTGATCTGAATCAGACATCCTACTTCTCGGCTGGCTGCCTTTGGCAAGTTGCCAACATGCCCTGTGCCTTAGTTTCCCTTCTTTAAAATGTGGATATTCTTAGTAGTACCTGGTGGCGGAGTTTGTTTTAAAAGTTAAATAAAGATACGTAAGGCATTCAGGACAGATGGGGGCACAGAGCCACCCTACACGGCTGGGGGTGGGACTGAGATGGCCCTCACCTGGTGGGCAGGGGCTGTGCTGGAACATCAGTGGGTGGCTCTGGCCCACACACTTCCCTGGCTTCCAGGGGAGACTGCTCTTTTCAGGAATTGTTGCATTTGAAAAGCTGGAACTAGTGTGGGGAAGGCCCTGGGCTCAGGGTGTGACCCCATCTCTGTAGTAGCTAGCTTCCCAGCTGCGTGTTCTTGAGCCTCTGTTCTCTCATCTGTAAAACCGAGCACCACCTCACAAGATTGTGAGAATTCTTTAAAGGGGTTACATGTACGTTGGCAGCATCTATCAAAGTGTGTGTGTGCTTTAAAGATACTATGCTCTGGGCGCCTGGGTGGCTCAGTGGATTAAGCCTCTGCCTTCGGCTCGGGTCATGATCTCAGGGTCCTGGGATCAAGCCCCACATCGGGCTCTCTGCTCAGCAGGGAGCCTGCTTCCCCCTCTCTCTCTGCCTGCCTCTCTGCCTACTTGTGCTCTCTCTCTCTCTCTGTGTGTGTCAAATAAATTAAAAAAAAAAAAAACCTTAAAAAAAAATAAAGATACTATGCTCTCAAGAGTTTCTTGAGGAGACAGTAGGATATGTTTACAAAGATGTAAATGTATATTTACATGGGTAAAAACTTATTTTCCCCTATTTATAAAAAACATATAAAAATATATTTTCCCCATATATAAAAAACTTATTTTCCCCTATTTATATAATCAACCTATTTTATGTTGGGAAAGAAGTAGAAACAGTTATACCAAGGACATCCATGTAGATAACGTTATAATAAAGTATTGGAGAAAGATGTTCATGACACTGAATTTTTGACAGAAAAATATGGACAGATTACTGGGGTGATCATTTTGCCGCGTGTACAAATATTGAATCGTTATATGGTACACCCGAAACTGATGCTATATGTCAGTTTTATCTCAATAAAAAAAAAAATCTCGTAATGAAATCTTGTCATGGCCCCTCCGACAGTTCCGTCTCCACCCTCCAGAACGGCTGCTAACGACATAGCCCTTCCTAGGGTTCCCTTCTCCAGACCCATAGTCACTCTTGTCCGAGAAGACCACTTCCCACTCTTCAGGTGACTCTACCCGAAGCAAGGGTAACAAAAGGTACTAATGTTGACCGAGCCTGGGCCAGGTTCTGTGATAGAGTTCCCCACATACTGCTTTGTCTTTTCCTCATAATGGCTCCCAGGGATGCAGCTCAGAACTCAGAATGACCGGTATGCCACAGGACACACGGGCAGTCTGCGAGGACACCCTGGGCAATGGTCGTGTTTTTGTTTGGGACTAAAAGATTATTTTTATTTTTGCTTATTCTGCCATAAGGTACATTACTAAAAAAAATAAGACATCTTGAATAAGGGAAATTCACAATAAAAAGAGGAAACTGATAAAGAAATAATGACTTGTGATCCTTGATACTCTTGAGTGCTGGGAGCCAGGGAGAGCCTTTCCGCCAAGGTGGTGTTTATCCATGGGAGGTCCTTGCTTCAGGTAGTGTGACCTGAAGACTGGGAAGTCGTCTTCTTGGACATGAGGAGTGACTGTGGGGTGGAGAAGAGAACCCTGGGAAGGCCTACATCGATAGCAGGCATTGAGGAGGGTGGAGGTGGAGCTGTGGGAGGAGCTGTGACCCGGCTGACAGCTGTGGGCGGATTCTGGCGAAAGTCTAGACCCAGCTCTGAGCCAGGGTGCTGGGAGCGAGCCAGTGAGGGGGGTGGAGCTCTGCTAGTTGTTTACCCATTAGTTGCTCAATCCTGGCAAGGTGTGAGGGGGTCCTAGGAGAGGAGAAGTAGCTCCTTGGCAAACACGTAGGAAAGCATCTCGGCATGTTAATGAGGGTGTCTGGACGGGTGCTTAGGGAGTGGATGTCAGCCCAAGCCAGAAAAGAAGTCTGAAGATGAATTCCTAGAGTGCCAAGCCAGCCTCACTGCAAGGGGTGTCCCTAAGAACTGGAGAGGTGGTTGGTGGAAGAGAATCCCGTGCAGAGTCAGGGTATCAAAGTAGATTGGGCTATAGATTTAATGGATAGAAGTTCTTTAAAAAGGATCAACCAGTACTTGTCCAGGCATTACTTCAGAAGACTGGTCTAAACTACAGTTTCAAAAAAGGAAACACTTCTTAAATCACTGAACACTTTATTTAGGCCACTCTGTTACAGTGGGGATGGGGAGACCCACTGAGCCAAAGGGACGGTTACCTTCCAAGAAACCCCCCCCCCCATCTTATTATTCAGCTGCAATGGCCATGCATGGCAGGGAGGACTAACCCTACCCCCAGCCCCAGAGATGTATTCCCGTCTAAGTCATCCCCTTTTGCATAGTTGTATGTCTTGTGTGACCATGACGTTGTCATGGTTGTCCCCTCCATTTTGCCAGCAAATAATTTGGGTTAGATGTTTATGAATGACAGTTTTTTTTTTTTTTTTTTTTTTTTTTTTTTTTAAGATTTTTATTTATTTATTTGACAGAGAGAAATCACAAGTAGGCAGAGTAGCAGACAGAGAGAGGGAGAAGCAGGCTCCCCGCTGAGCAGAGAGCCCGATATGGGGCTTGATCCCAGGACCCTGGGATCATGACCTAGGCCGAAGGCAGAGGCTTTAACCCACTGAGCCACCCAGGTGCCCCCATGAATGACAGTTTTGAAGGCAGTGTCATTTGAGGACCTGAGGGAAGGTTTTCCTCACCTCAGCACCAGTGAGAGTATGCTGCCGAGTGGATGGCAAGGTGGGACATTTCCACAGCTGGACCTGCCTGTCCTGAACTGTCTAGGACTTCATGTCCTGGGAGTCATGTGAGAGACATCCTCTTATTTACCTTCTTCTGAGTTAGGCCTCATGCTGCCTGCAGCTGAAAACATCCTGTTACTCCTGTGTCTTAGGCACCCTGTCATGTCCTTGAGAGAAAACTGTGAGTCTAACCCAGTTTAAAGCTTTTTGCTCCATGGAGTCATTGACCTAGAGAGTTAATTTCACTAAATTGGGTCTCCCATTTTGTTATTCATATTTTCAAAGACATGTTTTTAAAGTCTTCATCTCAGGTAAAGCATTTTCCATATTATAGTTGAATTGCTGGTCTGTTGGAGCTGCTTTGTCCTGTTCTGGAAAAGAGAGTTATTTGTGTGCTGAATACACAGATTTGAAGTTATAGCATGATGACACAAATACCTCACCAGAACAACCACCAAACGAACCACGCAAACCTCACACACAACCTGTACATAGCAAGCACAGCACACACAGCCCACAACACACGCATACCCACAGAAGACAGGCACACACCATGCATGGACAATAAACGTGCTCCCCAGAAAAACTGGCTCTTCTTGTCATGGACTGCATTCTTTCTACTCCTTTTTTTTTTTTTTTTTTTGTTAGATTTTATTTATTTATTTGAGAGAGAGGGAGAGACAGAGGGAGAGAACATGGCTGTATGAATAGGGAGGAGCAGAGAGAGGGAGAAGCAGTCTTTCCCCTGATGCAAGACTCAATCCCAGCACCCCGAGATCATGACCTGAGCTGGAGGCAGATGCTTAACAGACTGAGCCACCCAGGAGCACCTGTATTCTTTCCACTCTTTACTGTTCTTTCTGTTTTTACAGATACAGAAATACTTAAAAGTGCATTCTTTTTTTTATGAAACATTTCAAAAATAAAGAGAACTTGAAAAGACTATGCAATGAGCACCGAGACACACATCTCCTGGATTCAGCTTCTCCTGACATCCTTAGAGCTTTCACGAGCAGGGGCCCATGTCTGAGCATTTTGAAGTTTTTGGCTAAAAAAAGAAAAACGTTATGTTGCCTTCTCTTTTCATTTTGTCAGCTTGAAGGCACAGCTCCCTTTCAGCCTGCCTGCCGTTCCCTGTGGCTTTGTGAGTTTGAGGAGGCGGGTGGGAGAAGGTGTAGGAGGATGGAAAATGAGCATCTTTCTTTCTTCACAGACATTGCTCAGTGGGTTGTGGATGGAGCCAGGAGTTTTGAGGAGTCTTGTGCAGCAGGCCCTTTCCTTCAGCCCTGTATATGGTTTTGCTGCTCCCCATGAGAATGAAGAGACTGAGGGGCCCTCCCCTCCTGGGAACTCTTCCTAAAAGTCCACTTTGGGTAGAGAAGCAGATTACAGCCACAGAGCCGAGGAGGGCCGAGGCCAGCCTTCCCTGCTCTCCCACTCATTTCCGGCTCGCTGTTTAATTTGAAATCCTGGAACATGTGTTTTAGTGAATCGGTTCATAAAAATGTTTTTGCAGGGTTCTAGAATAGAGGCTGTGCATTCTTTAGTATGCCATACATGGATAATTGCACTGTGTGAGTGTGTGTGTGTGTGTATGTATGAGAAAGGGACAGAGACAGAGTGTGTGTATGTAGATTGTATTTTTGGAGGTGGATAGGGAGGTAGAGGGTGAAGACAGTTCTTTTAAACTCTCTCTTCACAAGATACAATATGTTTTTTCCCTTAGCACTTATGCCGAGGGTGAACAATGAAGAGTTGGGATCCCTTGACCCTCTGGATCCCCAGGGTCTTCTCACTTGGCCCTTCTGGGCAAAGCTGGGCCTCTTCTTTTTCTGTTTCAGTCCCTTTGGAAACTAGTTAGAAGCTGGAAATTGAGAAGTTGCTGTTTAGAAGTTTATACAACATATGCAAGAGAGAGTCTATTCCAGACTTTGCAGTTATGTCCACTTTGAGCTTTCCCAACCTCTCATGCCCACTGGAATTAAGTGAAAGCTCACCGTACTGCACAGCATAGCTCATTCTGCATTGGTAGCATGTATGTGGTGTGTAAGTCTGGACTGGGTTGTTTTTTGGCTTTGAATGCAGTCTTAACGTGGAGAACTTAGGCTTCCTCTCATTTTCTGAAACCTTTACCTGACTTATCCTAGACACAACCCATTTTTTCCCTCCTTTAGTATTTAGAGAGGTGGGTTAGACCTGAACTCATTGTTTTATCTTCTGAGCCCTGGTCCTGGGCAGTGACTTTCCCACAGAGACAGCAGGGTTAGGCCAGGCTGTGGCATATCGTTCTCTGGTGCAACGGTCTAGACAGGAGTCATCTAGCCCTGCCAGTGAAGAAATGGTGCCCTTTGATGACACCCTTCGCACTTGATTGATGGTTCAACTTCAGCTTGAATACTTCATGTGACGGGGAGTTCACCACCTTGGAAACTCACTTTCCATTTTGGAGCCTGTCGCTTTGTTAAGCTGATGTTCGACTATGATTTCACATTTGCCGTCAGAGGCCTTCCAGCAGTTGATTCCAGCCTGCCCTCTGCAGCAACACAGAATGAGTCCACTCGCTCTGCCACCAGACAGATGGCAGTTCCACACAGATCTGGAGACCATTATCAAATCTCATCCTAGGTTGATTATATCCAATTATTATTTTGATACTTCAGGCTAAATTATTCCTCACTTTTTTCCCAGTACTGTTATTTTGATCTGAATTTTTTTTTTTAGTGTAAGTTTGGCCAATACTGGATAAAATGATTCAGTTGAGATCAAAAGGGTGCCATATGCAAAGAATTCTTTTTTTCTTCCTTTTTTTGGGTCTCGACTCTGCTTATTTTAATGAGGACTAAGATTTCATTAATACTTGTATCAGTCTCTTCCCACAGGGTCTGTGTTGATTTTTTGGCCCGACAAAACCAAGAACAAAAACCAAAACAAAACAACCCCTTAAGATTTTCTTTTTCTCTTTTTCTTTTTCTTCTTTTTATCAGGAACTGTTAGGTTCTCTTTCTCAACACAGACTTAAGTATTTAATTGTCTTCTCAAAAAAAAAAAAAAAGCCTTCAAGTATTTACATTTGGTCTTGTTAGGATTCCATTTTGTTGATTCAGACCTACCTTAGCCTGTTGTGACCAAAGGAAGACACACACATGCACACACACACACACACACACGCTCTTTTATTTCTCATTGTGAAATCAATTCCAGACTAACCACATGACTTAGTCTCCTCTCACTCCCAAGACCTCATCTGATATGACAGGACAGGAATTTAAAAGGTAGGAAAAGCTCATAATGAATAAATGTTTGGGAGAGGAGCTCTTAAGTTGTTAAGGAATGTCGAAAAAAATTCTGGAGAATCAAAAAGGGGTGAAGATGGTAGCTGACAGAGGAACCAGAGAAAAGCCTACATACAATGTGAAATATAAGGGGATCTACCAAGCATGACAGGATAAAGAGAAGATTCTCCAAGGTTTTAGGGGGAGAGTGGGCAGGGTTTGGCAGGGTGCAGTTCGCTAATGAAGACACCACAGTGGGAACTGGATGCTTGACTGGGGATAGGGGCTTAGCACTCCCACCTCCCAAGGTTGTTGCCAATATTAAAGTAAGTAATGTATGTAGTTTGTTTTCTGGCACATGGTAGGAACTCTCAGGATGTGTGTGCAGGTGTTAACGCCTCTCCTGACCATACCTGCTACTACTACGAAGGTGAAGAAGCGGATCACTTAGGATTAGGATCAGCTTCATGAGACAGAAAACCTGGTGGCATAAACAAGGTAGAAGTGGAGTGAATGGGAAAGGAGTTTGCTTCTGGACCACTCATCAAGTCGTCAAGCTCCATGGTCCATGGTTGTCAAGGTTTGGCTCCTTCTGTCTCCCACTTCAAAATGACTGCTCAACCTGCAGGATCCTGTTCCTGTGGCTTCCAGGAAAGAGGAAGGAGCTTCAGTGGCATTTGGCCTTCAACTTCCCTTTAAGGTCACTTCCTGGAAATAGCCCCAGAATTCTAATACACATTTCATTTCCAGAACTTAGTCAACATGATGGCCTCTTCGGTGCAGGGTCAGCTGGGAAAAGGAGTCTACTCTGCCACCATGTGCCTGGTTTAAGAATGTAGGGAGAGGGTAGTTGGGTTATGGACATTGGGGAGGGTATGTGCTATGGTGAGTGCTGTGAAATGTGTAAGCCTGATGACTCACAGACCTGTACCCCTGGGGCAAATAATACAATATATGTTAATAAAAGTAATTTTTTAAAAAAGGAGGAAGGGAAGACAACTATTGATGTTGGCAGCTAGCCATTCCCTTTGTCACAACAAGCCTTTACTTACCAATATGTTAGGACCTCAACTTCTGGAATATAAGATTTGCTCCAACTCTTTGGGATTTAACACAAAGGTCCATTAACCCAGAAACGTTGACTTTGGTTGGCCTGTGAATTATTATGTGTTAGACTGGGCATTGAACCGCAGAAGATTTTAAAATGGCTAACGTGCCTTTAAACGTACCCTGCTGAAAAAGCTTAACATTACTTTTGAAAAGATCTGCAGATAAGGGAAACACTGGAAATCACTAACGCTATCTTGTGCGGCTGGTAATAGTCAGACATTCCCCTCTGGTATGGAGGCAATTCCTGCAGATTGCTTTGACTGTTAGCAGCATTTGGTGTTCATAGCTTGTTACTTGATCTCTCTGCCCTGAGAGTGCTAACTCTGCCGTCACTCCTGGGAAATGTACATCTTAGATTTTTCACATTATTCCCTTGTGTTTGGAGGATAGCTATGGGGTCCGTGACCTTATTCCTAGACATGAAATTTCTAGAAAGCCAGTTATTGTGAAGTCTCATCTTGCTGGATGATTTTTTTCCCCTAATCTTTCTGACCATGTTTATTTCTATTGACCCAAATACTTGAGATTTATTTTTAGTTGGAACAACTCAGATGCCTAAAGGTTAGTCTTAAACTCTATAAATTGTACATTAAAACAAAGACATAATTTCAGCTTCTCACACTTAACTTGGAGAATGCTTTCTCACTTAGGAAACTTTTCAAGAGGCTTCACACTTAGCAAATGTTCATGTGATGTTTTCCATTGCTGTAATTTTTCTTGTTTAATTCACTTTTTCCCATTAATCATTTTTAAAATGCAAGGGAATTCTCACATTTCAGGGATCTGGTTATTATTCCTTCCCACCCTTGGAGCATAACCTAGCTTTTATTTTTGTGTATGTATGATGTATGTATGTATTTATTTATTTAAAGATTTTATTTATTTATTTTACAGAGAGAGAGAGAGATCACAAGTAGGCAGAGAGGCAGGCAGAGAAAGAGGGGGAAGCAGGCTCCTCGCCGAGCAAAGAGCCCGATGCGGGGCTCTATCCCAGGACCCTGAGACCATGACCTGAGCCGAAGACAGAGGCCCAACCCATTCAGCCACCCAGGTGCCCCATAACCTAGCTTTTAAACATAAACTAGGATGGAATTAACCTAATTAAATAGGAAAGAATTAAGGTTCGGTGGCACAAATGGGCAGCTATTTGAAATGTAGACAAAATGAGTAAATTCTATGAGTTACTATCATTTTTCAAATTGAGACATTATGCAACTGCTAGGATACAGCTTTGAAAAATCCGTTAGGATGTCTCATTGGATACACCGAAATATTAATAGGTAAGAAAAAAACTTTGAGTATATAGGAAATCAGTGCCTTAATTCGGTTTGTGGCCAGAGCCAGGACCAGGGGTTAGAGAACCTGGGTCCTGCAGGTTACTAGTAAAGTGGTTTGGGGCATGTCATTTGACTTCTGAGTATTTCATTACAAGAAGCAAAATAAGGCTGATGTCTGTCCTGCCAGCCTCATTGCAAGAATGTAATAAGAAACTGGTTGTAAAGTGCTTTGAAAATGATTAAGGGTCATAAAAGTAAGGTTATGTTATGAAAGAGTCATAACTGAGACTAAAAGCAAATCTTTAATAAGAAAACAGAAAACTCACTACTTTTCAAAATACATTGTTTTCACTACACATATTGAAGCCTTTGCTTTTAAATGTAGAACGAAGGCTAAATGTTTTGGTTCTTTGTGTTTTATCCTACCCAAGAGAAAAATTGGCTTATTTCAATGATAATTATTGTGTTGCTTGGCTAGTGTAGTATAAACTTTCTTATTAATGATAACTTTTTTCATTTATACCCTAGAACTAGCAAAATATTGTGATTCTTTTAGCTGGGTTATAAGATTTGTCTCTACAAAAAGGCTTTTTTTTTTTTTTTAAATGAATGAGTGAAATTTAGCATATATGAGAAGTAGAATCCTTGACTTTTTGCCTCTTTACCACTGGCAACATGCCACTTCAAGGATGGATGCATTCCCTTGAATCTCAGCTAGTTTTTCCAGAGTGACCAGCTAAGAGAGGTTAGGGTTCAGGCAGCCATGTGGGAGGAGAGGTCAAGGTTGGCTAGGTGTAAGATACAAGGATGTAGGGCGAGTGTCAGGAACCCTGGTAGGAGGATAAAGACAACTTAGGTATAATTTGTGCTCATAGATATTTGCAAATAAAGTACGCTAGACTGTCATGAACTCCAGCACTATAACTTCAGTCTTAAACTACAGTGTGAGTAAAAACATGTTGGTGCATCATTTGAATTAGTGTTTGAAAGCATATTATGTACTGAAGGGAAAAAGAAAAATGTCCTGTTTGTCAGTATTCAAGCTCGTGTTCTGTTTGGAGGATAAGTTTTGAGCTCATGACCTGTTAGTGGATGTGGGATAGTACTACAATTTTATCACCCAGCTAAAATGTCTTATATCCCTGAAATGAGTTGGTGGTAAAATTATAAGAATTCAGAAGAAGGGAACCAGTTTGGGGTGAGAATGGTGCCTGGCCAGAGAGCATGGGGCACATTTTGTGGTTTCAAACATAAGTCTCCTGGAGAGGTCATACCAGATTTCTATAGCTTGAATTCTTGCCTGGGGAATGAAACTATTCCAGGAAGCAAAAAGGATCAGAGGGAAAGTGTTGGAAATAGAAGATGGTAACAAAGTAACAAGAACTTATTTATGATTGAGCTGTGAAGAAGAAAAACAGAATTGTGCGGTGGTACTCTTATTTATTTATAGATTGTATTCATTTTTAGAGAGAGAACATACACATGGGGGAGTGGAGAGGGAAAGTCTTAAGCAGACTTAGCTCTAAGCATGGAGCCCCACATGGGGCTTGATCTCATGACCCTGAGATCACGACCTGAGCTAAAACCAAGAGTCAGACGCTTTAACCAACTGTGCCACTCAGGCACCCCAGTGGTACTAATATTTAAAATCCAACAAACGTTCAGAAAAGAAAAGAAGACTTGAATGCCCATGAAGTACTTGGGCAAATTAACCCAAAATGACCAGCTTGGAGATGCTGTCTAATTAAAGCATTAGACTTCAGAGAAAAGGAAACAATAGTCCCAAGGATTACTTGCAAAAAGATTAAATAATATGCAAAGGCAAAACAAATTTGACCACCCTCACTTTCCTCAAAATGACTTTCAAAGCGAGGTCACTGTGGAGATGCCTTTTCAGAAGAGCTTATGGAAATTGATAACCACGCAGTTAAATCCAGCCCGCCGGGCCCTCAGTCCCTCAAGTATCAAGGCTAGAAAACCAGCTTTACACATACATCACCTCAGGGAAGAGTCTACTTTGGAGCCGTTGTTGAGGAATCTGTTAGAGGATGGACTTCATTTAAGCAAGAACGACTAGGGAAACGTCAGCAAGGTGACTGAGCCCCAGCATTTCACGTTTTGTTTGCAGATCCTAAGACTAAAATCTTTGGAAGGGGGCGCCTGGGTGGTTCAGTTGGTTAAGCGACGGCCTTCAGCTCAAGTCATGATCCTGGAGTCCCAGGATCGAGTTCCACATTGGACTCCCTGCTCTGCAGCGAGTCTGCTTCTCCCACTGACCTCTCTCCTCTCAGGATCTCTCTCATTCTCTCTCTCTCCCTCTCAAATAAATAAAATCTTTTTTAAAAAAATAAATAAATAAATAAATAATAAAATCTTCGGAAGGGCCAGGGATGGGAGAATGAAAACCTTCCCTGTAACTGTAATTGACTTGTTTTCCGCCTCAGTGTGTGTTCCTTAGAAGCGATTGCTGAGACAGAGTTTGTTGTGCAGGGTATTTATGAAGGATTAACACCTGGGGAAGGGAGGGGGCAGAGGCAGGGTTGGGCGGATGGAGAGGTCAAATTGCAGTATAGGTCTGCATGAGTCCAGTACCATGGGGAGCTTCGGAGTGTTTATGGCCCGTCAGGGCTGTCCAGTGTTGGGTGCAAATTGTTGGGCTTTTATATCCTTGTCTTCATCAGTCATTCAGTGTGGACTGCCCTTTGAAGGGCATGTTTTTGGGTGGGTGGCGGTCTGTGGCCGAGCCACACCTTGAAGGAGCTGCCTGGTAGAGGCTCTCTGCCCATAGCCATGTGGGCAGCACATCTCCAGGTCTGCCATGCTTGCTTTTTCTTTAGTAGGAAGACAGTTGTCAAAGCAGTCATTCAGAAGATGAATTTCTTCTCATTGGTGATGGTAGCCGCTCCCTTACCAGACCAGTTCTAAACATGATTCAGCCTTGATCCTAGGACTGGCTGTAACTTAGTATCCTGCTGCAGTGAATGCCTTTAAAACTTGTAGACTCGAGGGGCACCTGGGTGGCTCAGTTAAACGTCTGCCTTCTGCTCAGGGTGTGATCCCGGTGTTCTGGGATCGAGCCTCACGTCGGGCTCGCTGGTCAGTAGGGAGCCTGCTTCTCCCTCTGCCTCTTTCCCTCCCCCTTTGTGCCCTGTCTCTCAGATAAATAAGGAAAATCTTTAAAAAAAAAAAAAATAAAACATGCAGAATGGATTCTATAATTGGCAACTAAGAACTTAACACATGTGTAGAACGGATTGTGTGGAAAACATCCTAGAGGCTGGGGAAACAGTTAAAAGACCACTGCATAGTCCAGGTAGGAACTAGTGAAGGCCTGAACTAGAATAGGCTTAGTAGACCATAAGAATGGATTTAAGAAGAGTGTAAAAGAAGGAATGAATCACAATTAAAATGGTTTGGATAAGGAAATGATGGGGAAAATCAGATCTCATTCAGCATTACCTCTGGGGAATGGATTTGGGTGTGACATAGAGATGATTGGGTGTGTGTAAATAATAGGCAGACATACTTTTCAATTTATACCCTACCGTACTGTATTTATTATATGCTTAAAATATTTTTATGGTTTAAAAAAGCTCTAAGTTTTGAACCAGGAAGATTAGAAACATGGTAGTGTTCAGATGTCAAATTTTGGTATGTATATTGTGCATGTGTTTGAACCTATTTTTTTCTAATAGGAGAAGTCACAATAAGTCAGATGAAGGAAGGCTATGAAGACCAGAAATGTAAAGTTAGAAAATTAGATACATGTTCCATCTGAATCTTCCATTCAGAACTTATAAAGCACAGTGTGCTAGGGTCCTTAAATGTTTTCTTCTCACATCTGCATTGTAGATAATATCATCCACTAAACAGATTCCCAGTGGAGATTGATTAATGGTGTATCTCATTGGTTTCCTTGAATTGAGGAATGTTATTTATTTAATGTTTGCTTTAGATGGCCTTTTTAAGCAGAATCAGGCCTATAAATACAGAGAACAAACTGATGGTTGCCAAAGAGGTAGGAACATGGGTTGAAGGGGAGTGGGAGATACAGGCTTCCAGGTATGGAATGAATTAAGTCACAAGAATAAAAGGTACAGCCTAAAGAATATAGTTGGTGATACTGTAATAGTGATGAAATGGGAGAAGTGTGATGAACATAGCTTAGTGCATAAACTTTGTCAAAGAAGTTGTACACCTGAAACTAATGTAATACTGTGTGTCAACTCTACCAAAAAAAAAAAAAAAAAAGAAAAGAGAGAGAAGAGGCCTCTTTTCATAAGTCAAAAAGATGGTGCATTTTATCTGCATAGAACTCTACCACCTGTAATGCTTTTTAAACCATTGGTAATACTGTTGGTGGGAATGCAAGCTGGTGCAGCCACTCTGGATAACAGCATGGTGGTTCCGCAAAAAGTTGAAAATAGAGCCACCCTATGACCCAGCAATCGCACTACTGGGTATTTACCCTAAAGATACAAATGTAGTGATCCGAAGGGGTACATGCACCCAAATGTTATAGCAGCAATGTCCACAATAGCCAAACTATGGAAAGAACCTAGATGTCCATCAACAGATGAATGTATAAAGAAGTGGTGTGTATATATATATATATTTTTTTTTTCCCAATGGAATACTACTATGCAGCCATCAAAAGAAATGAAATCTTGCCATTTGCAACGATGTGGATGGAACTAGAGGGTATTATGCTGAGCGAAATAAGTCAATCAGAGAAAGACAATTATCATATGATCTCCCTGATAGGAGGAATTTGAGAGGCAAAGTGGGGGGTTTGGGGGGTAGGGAAGGAAAAAATTAAACAAGACGGGATTGGGAGGGAGACGTACCATAAGAGACTCTTAATCTCACAAAACAAACTGGGGGGAGGGGGTCAGGGAGAGGGTGGTTGGGTTATGGACATTGAGGAGGGTATGTGCTATGGTGAGTGCTGTGAAATGTGTAAGCCTGACGATTCACCGACCTGTACCTCTGGGGCATATAATACATTATATGTTAATAAAAGTGTCTTGGTTTGGGGGAAGAAAAATCATTAGTAATAGATCTTAAAAATTAAAATAGGTTAACCTTGGGTTAATCTATAGATCAGAAATAAACATTAAAAACTAATTTTAATATTTAGATAGTAATTAGTTCAGTGGTTCTCAACCCTCATCATACTATAGAATCATCTGGGCAGTTTTTTGTTTTTTGTTTGTTGGTTGGTTGGTTTGTTTTAATACTGATGTTACTGGCGCTAGCCTAAATTGATCGAATCAGAATATGGACAGCCAGAGTTGAGATTGCTGCATCAGATTGCTTTTGTAATAGACTGACAGCTGCTTCTATGGTGCCCTTGTTTTGATCTTGCTGACTGGAACATGATCTGTCAGGAAAGGAATGACAGTGTTCATTTTGAAGAAGCCCAAATTTTCATTTTAAAATAAAAACACGGGGCGCCTGGGTGGCTCAGTGGGTTGGGCCTTTGCCTTCAGCTCGGGTCATGATCTCAGGGTCCTGGGATCGAGGCCTGCATCGGGCTCTCTGCTCGGCGGGGAGCCTGCTTCCCCCTCTCTCTCTGCCTGCCTCTCTGCCTACTTGTGATCTCTCTCTCTTTATCAAATAAATAAATTAAATAAATAAATAAATAAATAAAATGAAAACACATCTGATGATGTGAAAAGGTATGACAATACCTTTTGATATTAAGATTTTGATACCTGATTCTCATTTTCCGAAAAGTATGTGTATGGAACAGCCAAATTAGAATCTGGCTTTGCATAATTTTTTCTTAATTTTTATCCTGTGCTTCCCTGTCATTCCCATCTGCCTTTGACCTTGAGGTCTATCCATGTAGGAGTCTTAAGAACAGTGGCCTTCAGATCCAAGATGATGCACATCTGGGGATACTTGGAAGCCTTTTCCAGCGAATATGCATGCACCTGTAATTGAAAGAGAATCCATTTCAGATTCTTAGACCTTGAAAGTAATCAGTCCTAAAACTGACCTGCCTCAGAAAAATGCTCTTGGCCCAGGTGGTTTTCTGGTTCTCCTTTCATACCTCCCCTTTCAGAATTACCTGTCTTTAAAGGAAAGACAACTTCACACTTCCCCTAATCATCAAGGTGCCAAGCAGAGGGATGAGGAGAATATTGGTGTGGCTGCTGAGAAAGGGAATGACTCTAATAGAAAATGGTCCTTTTGCAAATAAGTTTCCTATTCTTTACTGTCCATAAAATTGAGAGAAGATTTATTGAGTGTTCAGCTGATAAGTTATTAAATATCACACCCATGGATGCATATTATTACTCTTTGCTACAAAAATCTTCCACCTCCATCTACCTATTTATTTGAACCCCTTTTCTCAATGCCTACATCTGTAAGAACTAAACCTAATAGATATCATGTGGAATCTTGTCTCGATCCAATAATAATCTACAAAGAATGAACTAATATGAGGGAAAGTCCCATCCATGTCATTAAGATAGACATTATTGATTATATATTGAATAATTATTTTCAATTATATTGAATAATTGTATTATTTTTTGGTCACTTTTGTCCTTACAATAGTAACTGTATCAAACTCAATTTAAAAGAAACTTTTAACGTTGAATTTTATGGTTAAATACCCAAATCTCAGTTTGTTTACAGATTTTTGTTACAGAGAGGTAGGATAGACTTAGGCATAAAAGTATATGGTAAGACTACTGTAGGGAAAGTAAAATGGAAAGATGAGCTCAAGGAGAAAGGGATATGATACACAATTTCCAAGTTTTGAAGAGTTTATTCATTTATTTTTTTAAATGAATGTTGGTATGTGAAAAATGCTGACGGAATTTAGACTAGAATAGATACATTTAAAAGTGATGTAATCGTTTTATCTAAAACTCAGTATTTACAAAATGCCAGAAATTATATTCTTTGCATCCGTTTCAGCGTGCAATTTTGAATGTTAACTTCAAATGGTGTAGAGTACATAGTTTTTCAGAAACCTTTTTGGGATTATGCAAACAAAAATGCGAAGAACCCTGGCCAGGCTTATTGTGGGGGCAGCGGTAATGAGGAAGACAGGGTTATTGTTTTTTTCCTTGGTTGAAATACCTGGAAAGAGGATATGGCTGTGCATTTTTAAGCTTCTCAGCAATAATTTAACAAAAGAAGATAGTTGCCAGATTCTAAACAGGACATCCAAAAATGCACTCTCTTTTCTAAGATCCCTTAACTTCTTAGTCCCAGAGTCTTTAGGCCATTCCTGACATCTCCATGTCTTCCGCCCTCCTCCTACTATAAGATGAATCTCTTTTAGAGGCCTTATTTAGATAAGCAGGCCATTTGTGTTATCAGTAGATGTTAATGGCTTTTGTTTTGTTTTTCTAAACAAAAACTTCATTTTTTTACATTTATTTTTGAGGTTGTAACACTGACACACAATGTTATACTATGAGTTTCAGGTGTACGACGTAGTGATTCCACGAGTGTATCCGTCATGCTATGTTCACCACAAGTGTTAACCATCAGTTAACGGGTTTTAACTTACCAGTTTGTCACATGCAGATACGTCTTCCTGTTCTGCTAATTTCCATTTTTTATCTGCTGGTTTCAGTTATCAAACAGTCTAGAGAGATTGGGAATGCCAAAGGAAGTAGCTGGAGCCCCTGGAGAAAGAATTCGGATATACCGTGGTGTAATTGTGGCCCTGTTGTCAGCAATCTGCTTGAATTTATAGTTACTTTGCAGACTGCCTTGTTAGCCTAAGGGGGGGAAATCGGTGTTTGCCTTTCTTGTTGCCTTGGCCAGAGCACATTTGTGTACTTAATAGGGAAAATTGAAAGACTTAACTACAAAAGCTTATTTCTGTTGGTTCTAGGTCTCCACACTGGATAGATGAGGAGCTCTACTCTATCATTTTGGGGTTGACAGTTTCAAAAAGACAGAATCAGAAAATATTTATTGAATGAGTAGACTGAAGATTGAAATATGGCAGATTTGGTTTGGTTTTTATATTTTGTGGGCAGATTGGGTATTGGGGAAACAGTATAGATCATCTTGTTTTCTTATATTTATTCTGAATTCCTGTACTGATGTTTCAGTAGCTGTCGTAACATAAAAATATTTAATAATATAACCCTTGTAAAATTGGTCTCCATTCAAACATGTCTTGCTACTTAGTATTAGCTTATGTTCACTGATTTCCCATCTGGTAGGTAGCTAATATCTTTGTGTTGGCAGTTGAAGACGAGAACATTGACAAAGAGTGATTATTTGATGCTTCAAAAGACAGCCGTTTAAATATCAAAACATTAGGAGATACCATTATGAAAATTACTAAGGCCCTTAAATGTTTTAGCAAATGTAACTCCTGTGTCCTGTCATACTAGTTTTTGTCAAGAATTGTGCTAGAAATTCTCAACTCTTGACTCATTCTTTGTTCCTGTTGAGACTTACTTAGGGTACAGTTGGGATTATAACAACGGTTGTTAAATATAAAATGCTTATTTTCATAACTTAGTTTTGTTTTTTAAGATGTGAAGCCCCAAATAATTCATAATTCTCTTCTCTCTCTCTCATACTGTTGTGGATTTTAAGTGGCTTCCTTTGAGTAGCTTTTTTTCCCCCCAGGTACTAATTTTCCCTCAAATACAGCACCACACAGGCTTTGGCACCATGTACATTGGTTTGAATCCTGGCTCACCCCCTGCCCATGGTGAGCCTTGGCCGAGTAAATCTGTGCAAGCTTTGATTTCCTACTCTGTAAAGTGAGACTAGCTGTAGCTTTCTCAGAGTGTTGTTGAGAAGGTTTCCCAACAGCATGCGTGTAAGGCGCTTAGTGAGGGCCTATGTGATAGCCAGGGCTCCATGCTGGGACCAGAGGCTGCCATGAGGTACTGGCCATGTTACTTTGGTATCTCCGTCCCTTTGGGCTTGGCATTCGTCTCAGCTGTGGCAAGAATTGCTGCTGCTTCTTCTTCTTCTTTTTTTTTTTTTAAGATTTTATTTATTTATTTGACAGAGAGAGACATAGCCAGAGGGAACACAAGCAAGGGGAAGTGGGAGAGGGAGAAGCAGTCTCCCCGCTGAGCTGGGAGCCCAATGCAGGGCTTGATCCCAGGACCGCTGGATCGTGACCTGAGCTGAAGGCAGACGCTTAATGACTGAGCCCCACAGGCACCCTGGGAATTGCTTCTTAATGATGTGAAACAAATCAGGAATGAGAAGTAATGGAAGTAGGAGGGCGTGTTTCTGTTTTCAAAGTGGAAATACAGTAGTTGTTTTTATTTTAAAGGTTATAATGGCTAATTTTTGAGTGCTTGCTTTGTGCTGGATACTCTTTACAGCCCTCGACAAATGGAAGCTCATATAACTCTTCGAATACAACTGGGAGTTAAATGCCATTGAGATGGGTACCCATCACTAACCCTATTTAAGACTAGGAAGTCAAAGGGAGTACTTCCTCAGGCCCACCTGGCAAGTGTAATGCCTGGTGTTAAAAAAGTTTTCTCAGGAAATACTACATAAAGAAGAAAACTAAAGCCACCATAGAGTACTGAGATCACTGTTTTAAAAAATAGCTTTATTTAGATAGAATTCACAGTTCACACAGTCCTGTGTAAATGTACCTGTTATGGTATACAGTTCGGTGGTTTTAGCATATTGGCCCTTGTGCAACTATCGCCACAATCTCAATTTAGAACAATTTCATTGCCCCGGAAAGAAATCTCATACCCACCTCCAGCCACTTCCCATTACCTCCGCTGCAGTCCCTGGCAAGCACTACTCTGTTTTCTGTCTCTCTGGATTTGCTTATTCTGAATATTTCACAGGCATGGGATTGTACAATAGGCAGTCTTCTGTGACAGGCCTGTTTCACTTAGCATCATATTTTTGAGGTTTACCCACATTGTGACATATATCTGTACTTTGTTCCTTTGTATTACGAACTAATATGTCATTGTTTGGATGTACGGATTTTGTGCATTTGGGATGTTTCCAGTTTTTTGGCCGTTATGAATAATGCTGCTATGAACATTGATTGGTGTATAGGTTTTGGTGTGGACGTATGTTTTCAATTCTGTTGGCTATGTATCTAAGAGTAGCTTTGCTGGCTCCAGTGTAAGTTTCTGTGTAACATTTAGAGGAAGTGTTAAACCCTTTGCCAAAGTGTCTGCACCATTTTACATTCCCACCAGCAAGGTCGGGGAGGTTCCAGTCTCCCCATCCTCACCAGCACTTAATTACTGGACATTTTGATTCTAGCCTTGCTAGATGTGCTGTGAAGTGACATCTCATTGTGGTTTGGTTTTGCATTTCCTTAAGGACAAGTCATGTTTAGCATCTTTTCATGTGCCTAGGGCCCGTTTGTGTTATTTTCTTTGGAGAAATATCTATTCAAACCTTTTGCCCATTTTTAATTGGATTAATTGTATATTGTTTAGCTATACAGTTGACCCTTGAATGACTTGGATTTGAAATGCACAGGCCCACTGATGTGTGGATTTTTTCAGGAAACCCAGTTCAGTACCATAACTATATTTTCCTTATGATTTTCTTAGTAACATTTTCTTTTCCCTAGCTTACTTTTTTGGTGAGAATATAGTATAATATATACAACATATAAAATACATCCTGATCAACGGTTTATGTTAGCGGTAAGGTCAACAATAGACTGTTAGTAGTTAAGTTTTTGGGTAGTCAGAAATTACCTGTGGATTTTCATTGTGTGGGAACAAGCCCCACATTGTTCAGGAGTTAGCCATATATTGTGAGGTTTTAATGTATCCTGCCAGAACTTTTTTTTCCATTAGTAGTGTGTATTGTTTTTACTGTATATTTTTAAATGGGATTATTTGACATGTACAGTTTTGTAATTTTTTTTCTTTCTCCAGTTGTATTGAGAAGGAACTGACATATGCCACTGTTTATACAAATTCAAGGTGTGCAGCATGATGGCTTGACTTTCTGTATGTTGTGATTACTGCAGTAGGTCTAATTAGTGTCCATCATTTCATGTAGATAAAATAAAAAGAAAAAGCAAAAAAAAAAAAGAACAACAAAATTTTTTTTCCTTGTGATGAGAATAACTTTTAGGATTTCCAATCTTAACAACTTTCCCATATCTTACTGTACAGCAGTGTTGACTATAGTCATCACACTGTATATTACATGCCTCCTAGTTATTTATCTTATAACTAGAAGTTTGTATCTTTTAAACACCTTCCTCCAGTTCCCCCCACCTCTGGTAACCACAAATCTGATCTCTCTTTTTCTGTGAGTTTGGTTTGTTTTCCTGTTTTAGATTCCACATATAAGTGAGATCATACAGCATTTGTCTTTCTCTGTCTCACTTATTTCACTTTAGCATAATGCCCTCAAGGTCCATGTATGTTATCACAAATGGCAGGATTTCCTTGGGGGTTTGTTTGTTTGTTTAAGGCTGAATCCTATTGCATTTGTGTGTGTTATGTGTGTCACAACTTCTTTATCCATCAGTGGACACTCAGGTTGTTTTTATGTCTTGGCTCTTGTAAGTAGTGCTACTAGGAACATGGGGGTGCAAATATCTTTTTGAGTTAGTGTAACTTGATTTTAACCTTAATATATTGTGACCATCTTTTCGTGTCTGTATCTGATCACGTCACTTGTAATGACTGCTTTGTCGTTCATTATATGAATGTTCCATAATTTAAAGTCACATACTTTATATATGGGATGTATTTGAAAGGAAAAAAAAAAAAAAAACCCATGACACTGCATCTCCAGCTTTGAGCACTTATGCAGTCATTTCTTTAGGATACCTTCCTTACTAGAACTGGAATTGCTGAGTCAAAAGGTGGGCAGGTTTTAAAGCCTTTGAAAAATATTCCCTGGGGCACCTGGGTGGCTCAGTTGGTTAAGGGGCTGCCTTCGGCTCAGGTCATGATCCCAGGGTCCTGAGATGGAGCCCCGTATCAGACTCTCTGCTCAGTTGGGAGCCTGCTTCTCCCTCTCCCACTCCCCCTGCTGTGTTCCCTCTCTCCTTGTCTTTCACTGTCAAATAAATAAATAAAATCTTTAAAAGAAAAAAAAAATTCCCTAAGTGCCCTCCACGAACATTGGGTTCCAGTTTATACTCTGCTGGTTTCCACACAACCTACCTAACGCTATCAGTAGTTTTGTTAATTTTGAGTCTAAGGGCCCCAATGGGTATTCCATACTTCTTTAAATTTGCATGTATTTATTAATGAAGTTGGTTGCAGTCTTTGTTTCCCACCATTGTTCCCTGAGCCTGGAGATTTCCTTCTGTGCCTCTTCCAGATAGCTCTCTGGCTGGGCCCCCCGATCTAGGAAATTTTCCTACCTCTTCCCCCACCTGCACAGACCCAAATACCTTCTCTCTCTCTTATTCTCAATTGCCCACATCCTTCCCAAAGCCCTGGGAGGGATCGGATGAAGGTGTTCACACAGTTAACATTTTTTAATTAAATTTTCAGAAGTGAGATATATTGTATATTTTTTCTTCCTTGAGTCCCTCCAGTAACTTTCAAAACCCCATAAAAGCTGGATCTCCCTGCCTGGGACATGTTACATGTTCAATACAAAGTTGGGTTGAATGGCATCCGTGAAGTTTAGTGCTCATTAGCTTCTTTAGTATTTGCAAAGGAACTTTTGTTCATCAGAGAGCCTTGGTTCCTAGTAGGGTCATGAAAAATATGGTAGCAGTGAAAGAAATATGCTCTGAAGGTTTTTAATAGTTAAGATTAATTTTGTGGGCGGTATGTGTGTTTATGCAATCATGTGTTCCCAAACCTTGTTAACCAGAAGTCAGAAATCTATTTTGGTACATTCCTGATTTCCTGTGATAACCCAGTCAAATTACTCATTGTCCGTATAGCCTCTATCTTAACTCACTCTGATTCACCTCTTTTAAAGCCTTTAAACAGAGTAGGAATCTTTTAGAACCCTATTTTTTAGGTCTTGAAAATTTGCCCAACTTGAGTGATGGGGCTTCAATGTGATTAACTTTACTAGTTTTCCACATTTCCTAAGCTAACCATGTGTGTGTATTGACTAATGGGGTGAAAAAAATTCAGTAAACTTGAACAGAAAATTTCTGACTTGCTTTCAGTGAGACCTGAGACCTGGAGCTTGGGGGCAAACACCCAGGGCTTTCTGTGGACTCCAGTCTGGTTCGCTTTTAGAAGTGAGATTGGTCAGCAGGTGTTTGAAATCTCACGGGTTCCCTAGAACATGCTGTACCCTATGACTGGAGGATTGAACACATAAACTTTAGAATGCCTCCTCTCATTTTCCTGAACACCTCTGGGGAGAGAGCTGTGGTGGATTCTGCAGAGTATTTCAAAAGACAGTGTTTGGGGTATAAGAGAAGACTGTGGCAGCCAGCAGCGAGGCTGGATGTCCAAGAGCAGATCCAAAGAGAAAACTGACTCAGAAGAAGCTGAGCTTATGTCAAAGTCTGTGAAAATAGGGAGCAGACACAATTAGCTGAGAAACTGTTAATGGAATAGAAGAGCTTGAAAACGGTGAATAAATTAGTTTTTGTTTCAGCACTAGATCCTTCTGGGGAGAAAAATGTACGTAACAAGTGTGACGTTGGAGGGTCAGGGTGTAGACTAGCGAGAGTCTAGTGTGACACATGGTAAGGGAAAATCGGGTAAATTATTAAGAAATTTCCTCATGATTAAAGTCATGTGTGACAGTTTCAAAAAATCATACCAGGCTTTGGTATATGTTGGCATATGTTGACTATAAAAATGAGTAGCCTCACTTGGTGTTCAGACTCTCTTTTCAGTATTCCTAGGATATACCAGTGGTAGTTTTCAGCTTTCAGAAGGAAGCTGTGACTCCAGGGGACAGTACTTAGCTACAAGTCGATTGGGCCTCCTCTCTCTTTTTTGCTCCCTTGCAGGGCAGGCACCTGGAAATCCTGAATGTTAAGGCCATTACAGATCTCAAGAGACTTTAACCTGTGGTTTACTTGGTATAGTTGAAACTTTTGAACACCTTTCTTACATTTCCTGTGATCAGTTTTTAGCCTCCGTGTGTAGTACTCTTGTCCCTGCCCTCCTGGGGGGAGAATTCTATATGTAAAGGACTTGCTGAATTGGTGTTATGGTCAGACAGTCTTAGGAACACACGAAGCATGTGCTGGTGAGCCAGAGAGGTGTTGTGGCTGTGTGGGCTACCTTTTGTTCCTCGTCAGTTGAAAGCTTTGGTAGGGAAAGTTCTCTGGGATTTCTACAGCAGTTGTTCTGATGTCATATGTAAATATTGTCTTTTTGAGTTGCTTGCTTGGGGCCAAGCTTTCAGTGAAAGTTGCTGAAGTGATAGAGGCCGAGATAGAAAATTATTTACTGGCATTGCATACTTATTTTTGAACTTGAATCTCTATACTTAGGTCTCTCACTTTTTAAAAAAAATATTTCATTTATACATTAGAGAGAGAGGAAGCACAAGCGGAGGGGAGAGGCAGAGGGAGAAGCAGACTCCCTGCTGAGAAGGGAGCCTCACCTGGGGCTCCATCCCAGGACCCCGGGATTATGACCTGAACCAAAGGCAGATGCTTAACTGACTGAGTCACCCAGGCGCCCTGGTCTCTCACTTTTTATTCTTGACACAGGGAATGTAAAGTTTTCCTCAAACTTCAGGTTACATTAATACCGTAGAACGAGAAAAGCTGAGATAAGATTATGCAGACACTTTAAATTGCCATGGAAGGAGTTTGAGTATATGTACCTGTCCAATTCTTATTAGCCAACACATTTAGACTATGGAGAATGAGTAATTTTAAACTTTTATCCTTGGCTCTACATAGGAGGGGAACAACAGGTGCATGGAATTTTAAAACAGATGCATGAATTTAGTACACACGTAATTTGGCCAGTTCCCTTTGGCAGGGACAAAGGAAAAAGGGCTCCATCCAACAATTGGGTAAATGGCTGTTCTTCCTGTCAGAAGTAAGGGGCTTATCAGGCTTTCAGACAGAAATTCACTGTGAGTCTCTAGGAAGATGGCCCGTTGGCTCCTTACACACTTTTTTACACAAGGCCTTGGAGAGCCTGCTGTACTGGGACTCTGTGATGTGTCAGAAACAGGATTCAGTGTGGTGGACAGATAGGGAAGTGTGGCCTTCCTTGATCACAGGGAGTTTACACATTTATGCATGTGAAAAAAACCCACCAGGGTAAAGCCCAGTCTGTAAATGCCAAGCGAATGGTACAGCTGCCATTTGCTCAGGGGGAGGTATTGTCAGGCGTACACTACGTGGGGGCCCACAGTGAGAACTCATGTGTGGGGACAACCAGGGCCCATTTCCTCATCTGGGCTAACTCAGGGGCTTTGGGGTCTCTGGAGGCCTTGAACATACATGGTTCATCTTTCTCTGTTGCCAGTTTTTCTTAAGACTCAGAAGGAAGATTTTTAGAATAAAATAAACCCAAAAGTCCAGAGTATAGTGGTCAGTTTGCATCCATCTTAAAAATAGACGACTAGCCTTTAAATATTTGTCACACATCAGGCGGGAAACTGGGAAGACCCTAGATCCCTGTTGCATTTCATTCCCCACTGTCAGGGGTGGTTAGTGGGGAAAGTTTGAGAAGCGCTGATGAGAGATTGAGAAGGATCAGCTCCTGAAGTCTCTCCTTTCCCCAATGACTCAGTGGGTTTAGGGAGC
This sequence comes from Martes martes, assembly GCF_963455335.1. Taxonomy (NCBI): domain Eukaryota; kingdom Metazoa; phylum Chordata; class Mammalia; order Carnivora; family Mustelidae; genus Martes; species Martes martes. The sequence continues at coordinate 85,290,857 of NC_137889.1, read as the reverse complement.
AGTGGTTTTGGTTGGGTGATAGAGGACTTTGTTGTGCTGGGGTCCTTGGATGGATTCATTATTAAATGCAAAGAATTCAGGGGCACCTGGGTGGCTCAGTCGGTTAAGCGTCTTCCTTCGGCTCAGGTCTCCCTGCTCAGCGGGGAAGGCTGCTTTTCCCTCTCGCTTTGCCTGCAGCTCCCATGCTTGTGTGCTCTCTCTCCCTCTCTGTCATATAAATGAAAAAAATTTTTAAAGATTTTATTTATTTATTTGACAGAGAGACACAGCAAGAGAGGAAACACATGCAGGGGGAGTGGGGGAGGTAGAAGCAGGCTTCCCACCAAGTAGGGAGCCCAATGTGGGGCCCGATCCCAGGACTCTGGGATCATGACCTGAGCCAAAGGCAGATGCTTAACAACTGAGCCACCCAGGCACCCACAAATAAATAAAATCTTAAAAAATGCAAAGAATTCAGCACTACTTGAAGTATTTTGTCTTTAGAGTGAGTTGATGGGAAGCACTGTAGAACCTTCTGCTGTGTGGCCCTATCAGGTGGAGGCCAGGGGCCCTGGTGGTGAAAGGATTCACCCACAACAGAACCATGGAGACAGAAATTCATTGAATACACTGCAAGAGAGCAGCAGGCAGGACAGAGAGGATAGACAGTCTGCCAGGAGGCGGGGTGGGGGTGGGGGGCTGCTGTTGTTAAGGGGTGGAGTGAGGAGCTCTAGGAACCTGTGGAATTTTCCTTTTCTGGGACCTGTGCCTGGTTGTCAGTCACCCATTGGTCATGTAGGGCTTATGGCTATTTTGAGGTCATTTGCCTAATGAGCCTGCTTGTGTTCACCTGGTGGTCACTGAGGGTCCTCCTATCTTACTCAGCTTTCCAGTGCTCAAGCCTGTTGCCTAAAAGCGGCCTCTATACCTCCTGCTTTTTCAGCTGAGGAGTTTGGATCCAGCGTTTATAATAATGCCCTGCGGTTACAGAGCAGGTGTTCACTGTGTCTGTGCTGGAGGTGGGGTGCAGGGTGGGTGGAATGACTTGCCACCCACACTTGGAAGCCAGTGCTTTGCGTGTATGACTTTAGGGGGAAAGGCAGTAGTGGGGAGTCCCTATGAGGGAGCAGCACTGCCTCCAGGCGGGCGATGCATAGACTTGAGCCACTTGGAAGTGTGTAATCTTGGGCCTTCTTTTCTTCATGTGTAGAAAGAGGATGATGCCTCCTTTTCTAGGGTAACAGGGAGGCTGGAGGTAGCGGGTTAGTAAGTAACTATGTGTTAGGGACTCAGCTAATGGTGGTGATGTCTGTGTTGAGGATAACAGTGCTCATGTCATTGGGAGGGTTGAGGGTGACTCTTGCTCCAGGGAAAGTTTTGGGCCCTTGTCTTCCAGGCAGGACTCTCTCAATATGTGTGTGCACTCTTGATGTCCTAGTTAGGAATTAGATAGTTTCCATTATAATTGCCACCTCCATTGTGTGCCATTCAAAAAAGGGTATGTGTGTTGTTAAATATAGATGGGCCCTAGTTTAGATACAATAAATTTCTGAAGACTGTTTTTCTTTTCAATATTTAATTAATTAATTTATTTGAGAGAGAGAGAGCAAGTGCACACACAAGTTGGGAGGAGGGGCAGAGGGAGAGGGAGAAGCAGGCTCTCCACTGAGCTGAGAGCCCAATGTAGGGCTCGAACCCAGGACCCTGGGATCATGACCTGAGCTGAAGGCAGACACTTAACTGACTGAGGCTCCCAGGTGCCCTGAAGATTGTTTTTTTTTTTTTTAAATTATTTAACTGTGATAAAATATATGTATATATACTATAAAATCACCATTAACCAGCCACATCACTGGGCTACCAGCACCGTCAGCTATCCACAGGACTCTCTTCATCATTCCCCCTCCCCCAGCCCCGGACAGCCACTTTCTGTCATTATAGATGATACTCTAAGCCCCACATGTAAGGGGAGATTTATTTCACTTAGCATAATGTCCTCAGGGTTCATCCATGTTGTAGCATGTGTCCCTTGTTCTGATTGTTCCTTGTCTTTTATTCCTTATGCTATTACAGAAGAAATACACGTTTACTTTACAGTCTTTCAGCAGTATAGAGAAGAAAAACGTTCCATGATTCTCCTACCTGACATAAGTCTTGCTGTGTTTCAGTACGTGCTTCTGCTAAGGCTGCCTCTTAAAGCAGAACAGTCTAGAGTGAAATCCCGCCTCTGCTGGGGCCTCTGGCCTCTTTGGATGTGAGGGAAGCTGTTGAATGTAAATTTGAAAGACAATGAGAAATGAAGCGTTTAAGTGTCTGTCGAGCTGTGGTGACAGGGGGGTGGTGGGGGAGAATGTGGAGGGGTGAGGTGGGAACCCGCAACCACCTTTTATGAAATGGGACATTCTCATCTTTGAAGCTTCAGCTTGTGGGTTTTGAGTTCCTGTTTGTGCCCTTTAATTTCAACTTTCTAAGTTCATCAGTTTGTAATAAATAGATGCCCTGGCTTTCATTATGTGCAAATATGAAGGAGACCTCCTCGGAAGAGCAATCTTTTCCCTCCAAGGTGGGCGGGTTGGGAGAAGAGCTCTGTGCTAACAAGCACGGCAAGGGAAGAGATCCAGCATGGAAGGAAGGATAAATGCGGTGCTGAGAGGCTGTGCTCTCTGGGTCCCCTGAGACTCAGCCCCCCAGTCACTTCCAGGAAGTCCCAGAGCCTTGCTCCTTCTGCCAGAACTTCTGGTGCTCTGCCTGCCTGGTTCTCTAGTCTTTAGTTTGCCTCCACGTGGTGAGATGGAGTTCTTTAAGAGCACAGTCCTGTTACTTTCTTATTTTGGTGTCCCTGGTGTGCTTAGCTGGGTGCCAGAGCCTGAGATGGTCTTTCATGAGTGTTCCCTCCAGTGAATGGAGAGCCTGCCCAGAAGGTGTCTGCTCCTGGGTCTCACATGGGGCTCTGCTGTCTTGATTGTCACCACAATCCTTCTGTCTCCCAGGGCTCCCTGCTTCCCCACTGCGCCCCTTCAGCACCAACTTTGCTAGGAGCCCTGCCTTTGGTGAGTTAAGTGATTTAAAAAAGGCGGAGGAAATCCCCATCACCTCTGCCTCAGGGCTGCAGAGCTCCTGGGTTTTCCCTCAGCCCTCTGTGATACTTGGTAGTTAGACTGGGACTAGACAGGACTTAGGGATTGAGTAGGTTTTTGTGGCGTCGTCTAATTAACTTAACCATCGTGTAATATTTCCATGGTCCTGTGCTTTTCTTTGGTCTGGAAAAGTGCTTAAAGACCATGTGACTGTAGGATGACCTGTATTTTTGCCTTTTACATTTGTCATGCCTTTAGTGTTCTATGTCAAAATAAGACCTGAAGTCTCCTGTGAGTGTAATTCCCAAATGTTATGGCAGGCATTGGCAAACCCTATTAATTAAAAGTACCAGAATTATGTTGCTTTTTAAGTAGTAGTTTTGAGCCTTAAGTATTTTCTGTGTTTGTCTCTCTTTTGCTGTCCTTTGAATGGAATTCCTTCTGTAAGATGCAAGGTTAGGAGCTTTGCCTTAGCTTAGGGAAGGGGGTATAGTTGTCTCAAAAATGAAATGGACAGCAGAGAGAAGCATAACAAACAAAAAATTAAAAATTTGAAGGAAAACATCATTGCCTTGTGTAGGAGGAAACCAAATCTGATGCACACGTGCAAGTAACACTTGGGGCCAGGAGAGGCGGAAGTGTTTGAGGAAGAGGAATTGAGGCTTTACAAATGCAGAGGCAGACATTTGCAGAGTTGGTTGGCTGTTTTGCAGGGTGTGCTGAGGAGAGCAGTCAAAGGGAGGTTGGCTGTATGCTTCTAACTCACCTCAGGTTTTGTAGTGGAGTTCTCAGGTGATCATTGTTTAACATATTACTGTTGATAGGATTGTGGGAAATGTCTACAGTTAGCTAGTGTTAAAAGAAAATTAAAACTTACCTCCAAATCAGGACCACACCCAGAAATGAAGCTATCACCTAGATTATAGGCAGTGTTTTATTTGTTTTTTACCCCTTGCTCAGGGTGATACCCAAGGTTCTATTCAGAAGTCTTAGGCAAGGGAATTCATTCTAGTTGAATATCATCCCTGCCCTTCCTTCCTGACAGAGTTTTCCCATTATATTTCTCATTACCAAATTCATGTTTGTGATAGTAAGCTTAGGTAATTCAGAAAAGAACAAAAAGGATAGAAATCATTCTGTCAGCCCCACTCTGCTCAGTAATACTGTCTTGCCTGCACCTCTCACTTTAGGTACGCAAGGCTGTCCTTTTGTCCTTCCCAGATTTCACTTCTGTTTGACTTTTTCTGTCCCTCCTGCACAGAGTCTAATGGGGAATTTGGTCACTGGCTGCACAGGAGTGCCCTTCTCAACCCTTCTCAAAGCTTTGCACGCCAAGGACTCCCTTACAGTTCGTGTGGTCTGGGGAAGGGCACTGATGAACCTGCATTGGATCACATGCAAGTCCTGTGGCAGGGAAGACTGGGTCTCTAACTGGAAGGAGGGAATGGCCAAAAGTCATGGATCCTCTGGGTTAGCAGTTAAGTATTCTCCCACAATACTTTGTAAATTTTAAAAACACCCCCCCAAAAAAAATCGTTGTTAATAACGAGCACACAGATATGGCATCTTTAATGGCTGGCATTGTTTGCGGGTAAAATGTGTTATGTGGGTGTTATACTTTTTTTGCTTTATCGTTGTCTTATTTTAGAGATAGCTTAATAACAGTGTATGCTTCTTGTCTATGTTAAGGGATTTTGTAAAGAAAGTAAGCTTGTGTGGTAGTACAAGGATTGGTTAATAGGAGGCCCGGGTTTGTTTCTCAGTTGGCTTCTAACGACATTTCTGATGTTGGGCAAGCGGTCACTTGGGTTTTCATTTACTGGCCGAGAGAAGGAGAGATTTAGAGAAATTTAACATCAAATTCCAATGCTACAGCTTGATTTTATCACTTTATATTATTTAGAGGGTTTGGAGTTGTGTCATAGATTTTGTGCAACATGGTCATTACTGTGATTTATTTGGTGTCTTTGGCCAGGATGTGACCCTTCGATTTTACTGCACTTCCCATGGGAAGATATGGTAGGCTTTATGTTATGGTTTCTAGGAATGTGCTGTGAAAGTAAAGCAGGGATTGTCTCTGGGTAAGAAACTTCATTGGGTGGCTCTTCTGATGAAGACAACAGTATTTGGGTAGTGACACACACTTAGCATGCTAAAACAGCATGGCTCTCCAAGTATTTGACAGGTGGCTTTTTACCGTCCCTTGTGTTAGTTTTTCCTGCCTTAGTGGAGCACCTTACATTTATTTCTTTCTAGTTTCATCTTTTTGGTACCACATTTTTATAATCTGAGAGGCTTTGATTTTTGATCTTGTTTATTTTAGGGTGTTAGCCGTACCATTAGTGTGAGCAGCTGCTTTTTCCTGTGGTCTATTCTGAATTTCCTGGCCATGCTGAAAGACATTGCATACTAGGGCTGTGACATCCATTCACTCATTGAGATTATCTTGTCTCTGTGAAATGGAGAGCATTGTGGCTACGGATGGAGCTGTAGAACTGGGAGTGAAATATTGTAGCCTCAGCTTACTTCGAGAATTTGGCATTAGATAATATAAGATATATTGCAGCCTGCCTCTTTGAAAACTATATTGTTGAGTTGTAAAAATGGAAATGTATTGATAGGGAGAATCTACTAGATGAAAACAGAATGGAGAGTAAGGCTGTATTTGAGCTCCTAGCAATTGGCCTTGGTAGATTTGTGTGGGTTGAAAACATAAGTTTTAAATTTAGTGTATCCTTTTCCAGTGACTGGAGGAAACTATGTGGCATGTTTTAAAATACTGAAAAAAGAGGACCAGTTTTAAAATAAGGAATGTCCAGTCTGGTTGCAGTAATGCAGATAAACCCATCCACCTATGGAAATTTAGGGGGAAACCTCTAGGTTTAAAAACAACAAGACAGTTAAAAACAAGGTGAGAACAAGCGTCAGCTTAAAAGCAGGTAGAGAAGGAAAAGACTTATTTTGGAACTTAAGGAGGAAATAACTGTCGCTTCCGTTTTCTCTTATTTGTTCTTTCTTTAAAATACTGGTCTTGTCTCTGTTGGTTCCCTTCCTGGACCTGTCTCATAAAATGTTTGTATTGAAGTTGCTGTGTATCAAGCAAAGCAGTTGATTATGCACGCTTCAGTTTTAGAGTTTCCAAGACTAAGGGAAGTAGCATGGGGAAAAAGGAATTGGTTTGGGCTTGGGGGAGCTGACCCCTCCCTCAAAGAGTCTGGCCTAGAGATAGGTTAGAAACTCAAGAGAAATGACAGCCATAGTCCTTATCTGATGATATATGCTATAGGTCACACAAGGTATGGATTGTTGCTCCCTTTCTATAGGGCAGCTTTGCATTTAGTCTGATCTGGGAGGATCACATTGCCTGGAAGTAGGGTTCTGTGAGGTAAAGAAGAACCTCCCATTGCTTTTACCCCACTGTCCAGATGGCTTCTGAGACCATTCATCAGTCATCTGTTCCATTATCTTTAGTGATCTGCTGGGTAGTTTGTAATTAATTGTACCTTGATGCTTATGAGGAATGACATTTAATCCAGTGCCCGTGAACTTTGACTTTCATCTACAGAAGGTGGAAATGTACTATATGTTGGCTAACTGAAAAAAAAAAAAATAATAACAACAATAATAAAGAGGGACTGTTCTCTTCCGTATTGAGTTGGTTGTATTTGCAGTAGTAAAAGAAATGATTGATGACTCTGAATTTTCTATTTAAGGAAATTGCATACAGCATGCTTATAAAATGTGGAGGATGAGATGGAATCCTTTTACAAAAGAAATGGAAGTAAAGTTTCCACTTAAAACAAATTAGCAAGTTTTCGTGGTTGTGCCTCTTCTACCTTGAGCATAACTTGAAGAGAAACTTACTCTATGTATATGTTTCCACTTACTGAAAGTGAATGTGTACAGTGAGATAACTTATGTGCACTCCTTATTCAGAAACCGGTGCTGCTGCTTTGGAAGGCAGTAGGCCAAAAGATGTGAAAAGACAATGAGAAGAGAAAACTGAAACCCTTGGGCGGGGTGGGGTGGGGGAGGATCTTCATGTAAGCACAAATATGACACCAAGTTAAATCTAGGAGTACAAGTAGTTTGCTCACAGGAGAAAATAAATTAAGAAATTAAGGATGCATGTGCATCTTACACTATAGTGTGCTGTCTGGCCTGACTCCTTGTGTTAGGAATGATTTTATTTGCTTTAAAGCTCTCCCTTCACTCCTCACCCTGGCCAGATAACTGTGGGAGATTTTCCGTTATTCGACATATGCCCATGTTTTGAAGTCACACGGTGGTATTGTATTAAGTAAGATCTGATTGCAAAAATGGACACTGTAGGCTGTTACACAAGATGTTACCATATGTTCATTCCACGAGACCTCACACATGCTTCAAGAAAAGAACAAACGTTTTTCTTTCAAATCCGAGTAGTTTGTAGTTAATATTGGGGTCAAATATTTTAGTTCCAGCATTAAAATTCTTGCTGTGTGTGTTGTTCTTTTTCCTTAGGTCTCTGCTGCTCCTCCGAGGATAGCAGCTCCTCGTGGTCAGAGGCCTTTATCCATTCATAGCACTCGTGCTGTGATGGGCTTAAGGTTTAGAAAATACTGCATGAAAAGTACTGGTTTAATTTGGGCAGATCTTGATGATGTGATTACTAGTGTTTTCTTGTGAAGGTGGTGGTAGCGTATTTTTTGTTAATCCTATCTGCTTGGTTTAAGTGGCATTGATTTGGTAAATGACAGGATTTGGGGTCAAAGTCCAGTTTATTGGATGACAAAAATCAGGACCCTATAAAATATCTAGAGAAGGCTGCATTATGAGTGGAATCAGAAAAGAAGAAAGATATTAGGTTCGGTACTGGGATCTGAGTGAGCTGTCATCCCCAGAGGAAGGGGACATGGAGAGAAGAAAGGCCAGAGGAGGTCCTGTGGGTGAGGGAGACAGAGAGTGTTGAGGACTGTGGAGTGGGGGAGTGCCTTCTCAGTTGGCTGCGGAGCTGAGGTCCTCTGCTCAGGGCGAGGCTGGCATGGTGGACTCGGCTCTGGTGATCACTGTTGACTGCAGTAGCATCAGAAGCACGTTTAGCTCATGGAAGTTGGCGTCTGGGAGGTAGCAAAAAGTGAATGAGTCTTCCCTACTTTGACTTAGTGGCTGTGTGGTGTAGGACCAACAGTGGTGGCAGAGATAGCTCTCAGGTCCTGTGGTCCCAGCTGATGGGATGTTCCTGACTGGGTAGTCCTAGAACTGCTTCCTGGAGTGGTACACCTCCCCATTGTGACAGGTGGCACACCTCCCCAGTGTGACCAATATTCTTCCTGGGGCCGCTTTCCTCTTGTTCTGGTAGTCCCTTCTAGAGGCCCAGTGGAGAGACTGCTCCCTTGAACGTTCCAGCAAGCTCATAAGCATTTAATTCCCTATGTGAAAATCTCTCTCTGCTTAAAATAGCTAGCTTATTTCCTGATTCTCAATGAGACCGAAGAATTTTATGATGAGAATGAATGAGCTGCATTGGAAACAGACGTTTCCCTGGAAGAATCCCAGAATGAGCAGCAGAGAGATGGGTAAACGGATCTGTGGTTCTGTCATGCACATGCTACTTCTGCTTTCCTAATGGGGGCAAGAAGACTGGAGTTGCCAGAGGGAGTTCTAACAATGGGGATTTCCGGGCTCTATCTCCTGAGATTCTGACCCAGGAAGAGGTGATGGAGTCCTGAAGTCCATATTTTTAAAAAAGCTGTTCCTGGTTATCTCTGAAGGATGCATAAATTGGATACCAGTGGACTAATTTCTTGAGTCTGGGAGCTGTGCTCATGATGATCCCTTTTTTTGTTTTGTTTTTAGAATTATTTATTTATTTGAGAGAGAGCACGTTTGCTTGTGCCTGCTGTGTGCTAGAGGGGTAGGGTAGAGGGAGAATCTTCAAGAGAGAATCTTCAAGCTGACTCCTGCTGAGTTCGGAGACTGAGGTGGGTGGGGCTGATCGCACCACCCTGAGACCATGACCTGAGCAGAAACCCAGAGTCCAAGGCTCAATTGACTGAGCCACCGATGTACCCCATCATGATCCTTTTTAAAAAGGAGGAAATGTTTAGGAGTTAAGACGTTTTTAAAGATTCCACTGCTGAGGATTAACCTTTTCTTGAGTTTAACAGGATTAATTCTGTGTCTACCACCAGAATGTGGTAGTATTTCTAGAGTGGAGTGCACAGGATTTCCTTCTTTTGTTATTACTAGAGGAAAGAAATTTATTTCTGAAGTGTTACTGAATGTAGGATAAAAATTGAGTTGTTTCTAGCAAGAGTTAACAATTTAAGTGTGAAGTTTCCGTATTTTATTTATTGTATAACTATGGTATTTTACAGTGTAATACCACCATTTCTTTATATAAAATACTATTAGTACATTTTCTTATCTCTGTTTATAGTTAAAGGAAAATCACAATGAAAGCTATTTAAAATGCAGAAGTGCCTCCTCAGAAGAGAGGTCAAAGGATTATTTGGAGAACTGGCAAATTAGGAATAATTTAGTGGTTTCGGGGTTCACTGAGCTCTGTAGACCAGGTGATTTAAGGATCAGGACTCACATGTCCACGTGGGGATGGAGATAGCAGGCGGGTAGAGGACCTTTCTTGGTGTAAATAGTGTTCTGTTCTTATTTGATTTCTTCACCCGGCACCCACCCCCACCCCCAGGAAAAAAAAAAAACACCAGTCCTGATTTCTGCACTTGTCCTTCATCCTCTCATGCTGGCTTTTTGAAGGTACACGCTAACAGATGAAGAAGGAAGTCACCATTATTCTGTAGTCTAATAGTGCCTACTTGATTGAAATTGATTAGCCCTAGAAGACTGGAGTCCTCATAGCAGCGGGGGCTATATGTCAAATGGGCCTCCACGGATGGGCAAGACTGCTTTTCCTCTGCAGCTGCCGGGCTGCTCGAAATTAGGCAGAATGATTTTGCACTTGGATAATGGGCAGGAATTAACTGCAGCTCACCAAGTGCTGCATAATGATGGGAAATGTGGAGAGCGCTAATCAAATGCATCTGCATATGGCATTCTCATTATGTATAAGAGGCATCTGTGTGCGCAGAAAGGAAATCAGCTTGGAGGGCTTGGGTGGGTGTATGTTGGGGAAGAGGAAGGGGCCTCCTCTTTCCCTTGCCACCCTGAATCCTGATGGAATGACTGAACAAGGAGGCTGGCACTGTGCGGTTGCTTAGGTTCTTAACAAAAGCACAGCTTTATTGAGACATAATTCATATACAGTACGATTCAACCATTTAAAGTACACTATTCACGGTTTTTAGTCTATCTGCAAGACTGGGCAGCCGTCACCACAATCTAATTTTAGAACATTTCTGTCCCTCTTAAAAGAAGCTATTGGTTCTTTTTTAAAGAAAAGGTAGTTTGCACTTTTTAAGAGACACTTTTTTTCTGTTTTTTTTTGTTGTTGTTGTTGTTGTTTTTTCTTTCGTGGGGATGCAGATGATCTTAGGCCCTCTGCAGAATCAGCCTGTTTCTCAGAAAGCATGTGTTTTTATATATAGTCATAAAATAGATTTTAATGTTCCAAAGGTTACTTGCTTTTCTGACTTTGGACCCAACCTCATGAGTTACATTTTAGTTACTGGATTTGTCTAACTACTAGTTGGGACCTTTTCAGCCTCAGACGCCAATCATTTGGTTAAGCATTAAGGGAATTTGTTAGTCCTTTTAATCCGGAAGAAGGAGGGTTGTTGGCTCCAAGGAGTAAGTGAATTTCAGGATTCTCCCTCCTTCTCTTGGATCTTTTACCTCCATGTTAGCCTCATGGAGGACTAGTGTGGGGCTGGGGTGCACCTGGATTCCCCACTGGTGCTGATCCAGGGCTGAAGCTGAGGGTGTGGTTTTAGGGCTCACCTCAGCTTGACTTGGGTTTTGTGTACCCGGGATTTATAAATACAGTAGGTTTTGATTTCTTCATTCTGGAATTACGAATCTACTCGTTTAAGCAGCGGGACATAACAGCCATCTCAGGCATGCTGTGGTAATTAGTGATGCTGATTCGGATGGTGTCAGGGATTTGAAGCAGGCCCAGGCCCTGGATGCTGCCTTCTAAAAGATTCTGCCCAGCCACCGGTGAACAAAGCGGGTCTCTTATGATACTAGCTTTACTCTTCCAAGATGTTCTGTGCGTGATCCACTGCCTTATTTTCCTCGAAAGGTTCACTATCCTGTTTTTTAAAATTTCTTAGTTGTCTTCTTTTTATGATTTTATCTATTTGAGAGAGAACAAGAGTAGGGGAAGGGCCAAATGGGGGAGGTAGAAGTAGGCTCCCCACTGAGCAGGGAACCCAGTGCAGGGCTCAATCCCAGGACTCCAGGATCATGACCTGAGTGGAAGGCAGACAGATAGATGCTCAACCTCTCAACCAACTAAACCATCCAGGTGCACATTAAATTTCTTAGTTGTCTTGACATCTAGACATTTTATATACCCTTGACATGACAAGGCCTGACTTTTTTTTTAAGATGAATAAAAAATACAACTTAACTGATTTCTAATACAACTTAACTGGTTTCTAAGACTGTTGTATACATCGTTCATTCATTTGTTCTTTCTTTTCCTTAGAATGAAATTCAGTAAAGGTTTAAATTGAAATTTGGAAAAAAAAAATTTTTTTTAATGATCCTGTGGTTCTGCTGTGTTATGGTGAGGCTGACTTTATACTGGATAATTAAAAAGGTATTCTGAGGCCTGAACTGTGATTTTATAAATCCGTGGCATCAGCTGAAAAGGTTTTCTTTTACTTACCAAGTCCTATCCAGCAGCTGTTCTCTAAACACTTGGGACACGTTGGCCCACAAGACAGACCAAAATCCCTGTCCTGGTGGAACTTGCCTTCAGATCGGGGATGGGAAGGAGGCAGCAAACCTAAATACAATAAACAGCTGAAACTAATGGGTGTTTGAAGACCCTCCGTGGTATGGAGGAGGTTGGGCAAAGGCAAGGGAGAAGATGCGGACGTGGGTGGGGTGGGGACTGTCATTAGAGTGGGGAGGCTTTTCAGAGGGAGAGATTTTTTAATACAGATTTGGAGGAGGTCATGGGGTTGGCCATGAAGTTGTGTGAGGGAAGAACTTGCTGACAGACGAGCCCCTCCAGAGGCTCTTGACCGTGGGAGCTTAGGCCCCGGAGTGCTCACAGAGGAGACCACCTACCAAGGAGGGGAGGGAATTGAAGGCAATGAGGTGGGGGAGGATGTGGTGTAGGGTTCAGGGGAGACATTAGCAGTGGGCAGTCTTTGCGGGGATTCTGATCAGAACCCAGTGGGATGATCTGAGTTAGATGTGTAAAGGCTGGTGTGGGGCCTCGACAGCAGGGAGAGCCCTGGAGGTCAGTTGAGGCCTTGCAGCCAGGAATCAAGACAGGGAGATGAGCATCCTCTGGCCATCCCGGAGGTGGTGAAGGTGGTGAGGCTCTGGATATGCTTTGAAAGCAGAACTCAGAAGATTTCCAACAGACTGATGTGGGGGGAGAGGCGGAGAACAGTCCAGGATGATTCCAAGAGTATTGGCTCGAACAACGGAGCTGAGATGGCTATCGACGGAGCCAGTGGGGTAAAGAGTTTTGTTTCAGACTTTTTTTTTTTTTTTTTTTTAATGTCTTGTAGACATCCAGTTGACCTGGGGGTGCATAGTCAAGGGGCTGGGACTGGAGAGAGGGCTGGGCTGGAGATGTAAGCTTGGGGTGATGTTTGGATCCTGAGATTGGACCAGATCAGCCAGTAAGGGCACATAGGCGGGAGAGAGAAGGCTTTCAGCCTGGGGGTCTCTGTCTTGATGAAGTAATGAAGGAAGAGGAGTCCCTGGGGGATTGTGGAATCTAACCAGTGACTTAGGGAAGTAGAACAAAGTAACAACCAAGTGTTCTGGAATTGAAGCTTCTGTTAGCTTTTAAATAACTTATAAATGTGGAAATGTGTTCTTGGAATTGATCAAAAGAATGATCATAAGTGATGTTTAAAAAGAATGCCTTCCTTTTGCTCTTGAGTTTCCTAAAACCACATAACTGAAAAATCTTCACTATTCTCAGAGACGTTAAGCCGCTTAACGGTTTTGGAGAATCGGGGGAGAGGGAGATGTTCCTGACATTGCCCTTAATTTTAGTCCTGCCTTCTCCTGTTCTTCTGTGTATTTTTTTTTTTTTTAAGATTTTGTTTATTTATTTGGCAGAGAGAGATCAGAAGTAGGCAGGCGGTGGCGGGAGGTTGGGGGGTACTCAGTCCCAGGATCCTGAGATCATGACCTGAGCCCAAGGCAGAGGCTTAACTCACTTAGCAAACCAGGTGCCCTCTCTGTGCATTCTTTAGTTGTAATCATTGTGCATGGGACAGTTTTGTTTCTCTTTATTTGTTGGCAGCATTTTTTTCGTGGTGCTATTATTACCTGCAAAACACAGTTTTGATTAGGGCACTCCACTCTTTTGGGGATGAGAGCACCTTGATAAAAGGATGGAGTGGGCCAAACTGTTGGCACTGGTTATCACTGCTTTCCCCTCCCTTCTCTGCTGGAGTCTGCTGGGCCCTGGAGTCTGCTTTGGATTCATCCTGGGCTTTGTCTAGGGGTGGAGAATGCCTGAAGCAGAGGGGGAGATGTTAGAGATGGAGCCAGGCTGCAATGATGGGGCCAGTTCTGACCAGTGGGAGGGTAACAAGCCTGCAGGGCCAGACAAAGGGAGGGAGGGCCCATGAAGAGGGGCCTCTCTCCTGGGCTTGAGTGACCACAGGGCCGCTCTTTCTTCATGACATCTTCAGCAATAACACTTGAGTGCCTCAGAGGTTTGAAAGAAAAATTACAATTTAAAAGGAAAACCCCTCATGCACTATTTGCATGTGAGTGGCGCCTGTATAATTAAGAACAATTAAATTCCCTGGGCTGAAATGAAAGGGTAGCTGCAGCTACTTTTGCTGCTGTTCCAGGGGAGTGCAGCCTGGAGCTGTCAGCTCTCTTGAATTAAGTTGGAGGCATTCTGCCTGCCTGCCTCCCCCAGCCACGTAACCCCCCACCCACCCGTCCACCCACACACACACACACACACAGACACAATAAATTCAATTCTAAAACAGACTTTTTTTTAGCCTTGTCCTGATTTGTTTCTCTGGAGTCTATGGAAATCAGAATATCAGTCTTTACTATTTTGCTTTTCTTCCGACCTTAGAACTGACACTTCTCTACTCACTAGGCAAACACTCTGCTGGGTGCTTTGCAAGCTCTTTACATGTAAATTTCATTTAATCCTTGCAGTGGACCTACCTACCTATCTTAATTTTATAATAATGAAAACTGAATTCTGGCCACAAGAACAGTAGATGATCTTTATACTCATCTTTCTAGTTAATTCCGCTCTTGTGTGTTGGTTTCTGTTGGAGATCCAGTCACCTACCTGTAGGCCTTGGGAATACAACCTTCTTTCATTGCTAAAACCTTCTTGATCCTTGGAGTCCTTCCTCCCAGGACAGAGTAGGAAGCAGGACACCATTATCTCAGTTCTTCCTCTTCTGGCTTTGCAAGAGCTCCACAGTTTGTCACAGGGTTGAAGGACTTTGGGTTCAGCAGGAGGGTTATTGCTTTCTGACCTGGGGCTCCCGACATGCATCCCCAGGGAAGAAGGCAGTGCATGTCAATAATTGAGTGTGTTTCAAGCAGTCTTTGAAAAGTAGGCTAGTTTTTATTCCTTGCCTTCATGGCAATGTAAGTGGTGTTGGGCTCTTATTGGCAAGGCCCCTTCGAGGACTTATTCCTAGCAGATCAGATGGGGACAGCACCTGTGTGTTCCTTCTAGCACATCTTATATTTCTGGTGTGGTCACATCAGTAGGGAATGCCCTCCTAACCTGGGTTCCCTGAAGTGTATCATACGGGTCCTTCCACGTCCCTGCATGGGATTGTCCCTTCGTGTGTGCTTAGGAGCAGAACGATAGGTTCTACACTATAAGGTAGTTTCTGTGTGCCCAATCCTAAAAGTGGTTCATACGCAAGCATTTCTCATTTTATACCAGCTTGTGAACAAAGCTACCGAAGGCTACTACCACAGTCAATGACTTTTCCCAGTAAAAGGCGGCCAGGAGCTATCCTTTCTTTACTTAGAAGTTTCTTTGTTTTGCCATCAGATTTGGGTTACTTTTATTGCTTTAACTATGTAGCTTTCTGATTTATTAGGAAGCTGTGGTTCTGGAACACATGAAAGGGAGGCGGCACTGGGAGCCTATCTCCCCCTGGGCCAGCAGAGGCTGGAAGGGTCGCTAAGTTACCTGGTATTAGTTCTGTTCAGCAGTGGCTCCTGCCATTTCTGGTGTTTGAGAAGGTTGAGAAGCTGTTTTAGTTAGAATTAAGTTTTTAGGTAACAGAATTTT
This sequence comes from Martes martes, assembly GCF_963455335.1. Taxonomy (NCBI): domain Eukaryota; kingdom Metazoa; phylum Chordata; class Mammalia; order Carnivora; family Mustelidae; genus Martes; species Martes martes. Next base: position 85,275,410 of record NC_137889.1, on the reverse strand, counting down.
AAGATGCCAGTGGTTTAAAATAAGATAGATCAAAAATCTATGAAGAACTTATCAGACTCAACACCCCCCAAAACCCAAGTAATCCAATCAAGATATGGGCAGAGGACATGAACAGACATTTCTGCTAAGAAGATATCCAGATGGTTAACAGACACATGAAAAATGCTCCACATCACTCGGCATCAGGGAAATACAAATCAAAACCACAATTAGATACCACCTCATACCAGTCAGAATGGCTAAAATTAACAAGTTAGGAAACAAGAGATGTTGGCGAGGATCCAGAGAAAGGGGAACCCTCCTACACTGTTGGTGGGAAATGAAAGCTGGTGCAGCCATTCTGGAAAACAGCATGGAGGTTCCTCAAAAAGCTGAAAATAGAGCTACCCTACAACCCAGCAATTGCACTACTGGGTATTTACCCCAGAAATACAAACAGAGTGACCTGAAGGGGCATGTGCACCCGAATATTTATAGCAGCAATGTCCACAATAGCCAAACTACGGAAAGAGCCCAGATGTCCATCAACAGATGAATGGATAGAGAAGACGTGAGATCTATACACACAATGGAATATTACTCAACCATCAAAGGGAATGAAATCTTGCCATTTGCAACAACATAGATGGAACTAGAGGGTATTATGCTAAGCAAAATAAGTCAGTTGGGGAAAGACAAATACCATATGATTTCATTCATATGTGGAATTTGAAAAACAATAGATGAACATAGGGGAAGGGAAGGAAAAATAAAATAAGATAAAAACAGAGACTGAGGCAAATAATAGAGACTCTTAACTCCAGGAAATAAACTGAGAGTTACTGGAGGGGAGGTGGGTTTGGGATGGGGTAACTGGGTGATGGGCATTAAGGAGAGCAGCTGATGTGATGAGCACTGGGTGTTGTGTACAACTGATGAATCACAAACTCTACCTCTGAAACTAATAATACACAATATATTGATTAATTGATTTTATATAAATTTTAAAAAATAAGGCAAAAAAAAAAAAAAGAGAGATGGTTTTTGTCTCTTCTATGTGAGTCTGGATTTCCACAGCCTTTGGCGCCAGAAAGTGTTCAGGGACCCCTGCTCCCTCCAGATCATGCATTGCCTTCCCTAGGGTCCTGGGCCTGGTTCTCAGGATGCAGGGTGGAGACACTTGTGTCCATGACAGCAGGTAGGAGGAAGGAATGAAGGAGAGGTCCAGAGGGTTCCTGGAAGCTGCTGCACAATACTCCGGCTTACCTCCCATTTGTTGGAACTTGGTCCCATAGCCATACCCAGCTGCAAGGGAGCCTGGGAAAGGTGCCCAGCAAAAAATTATATGCAAGAGGGAGAGAAGAGATAGTAAGGGCCAAAGAATAAATTCCTGTCACACAGAACCCTGGGAAAGAAACCATGAAACCTTTACCATTATCTCTCCAGGGGAGATTTTTTTGTTTTTGTTTTTTTTTGTTTTTTTTGTTTTTTAAAGGTTTTATTTATTTATTTGACAGAGAGAGAGATCACAAGTAGGCAGAGAGGCAGGCAGAGAGAGAGGGGGAAGCAGGCTCCCTGCTGAGCAGAGAGCCCGATGTGGGGCTCGATCCCAGGACCCTGAGATCATGACCTGAGCCGAAGGCAGAGGCTTTAACCCACTGAGCCACCCAGGCGCCCCCGGGGAGATTGTTTTTGAACAACACATTTTTAAGCCTCACCCACTCACCCGCTGCAGTCCCTAGGGAAAAAGAATAACCCAGCCCCTCTGATTTGTAGTAAGGCGTACTTGTCTTTCTGGGAACATTCTAGTCTAGTTTCTCCAGTGTCAGTATTACTTGGATTTCACATGAGAAAAATCAGTGCTTGAGCCATTCTGACAGTGGAATTCTATCCTACAAGATGTGAGCTTGGCAATCGTAAGCGATGCTCTGTGGGCAAGCGTGTGGTGTGCCACAGTGTTTCGTAGACGTCTTGACAGGCCAGTTAAAAGAGCTGCTGCTACATTAACAACAACAACAACAACAAAAACAACAAAAAACAAACCAAAAAATCAGAGGGCAGTTTCACTTTTTGTTTCGCTTTTAAAGAAGACTTGACCTTGTTGGAGAGTGACTTGTCCAGGTATTCTGAGAAACAGGAATGCCTGGACACACAAGTTAGTATTGGGCAAGACTAACCATCGCCTTGCCTTGCCAGTAAGCTGATGCCATGAGTCCTTCACTTGCTCTGGCCGAGAAGGCCACGAGGAACAGTTAAAAAGCGCTGACATTTTTCATTAGAGTTTTCCAACGGGATTACTAATAGTCTCTGTAATTGCCTGAAGATGATTTTGATATATTGCTCACATTGGGAATTAAAAAAAAAAACTGGGGCACCTAGCCGACTCAGTTGGTAGAGCATCTGACTCTTGATCTCGGGGTCATGAGTTCAAGACCTGTGCTGGATGTAGAGATCACTTAAATAAAACTTAAATTTTTTTTTTAAAAAATGAGTTCATTGTGTTTGAATTAAAGTGTTGCTCTGGGATGTGAAATGACATAGTATTATTCTTTCATTCTACCAAGAAACTAAGAAATTGCTTTGCATATATCAGTGTTTTTCCTTCTTTGCCTTTTTGAGGTCTGTGTGCCTTCATTTCTGTTTCTCCCCTTGTCTGGAATTCCTCCTTTATTTCACCTGAAGACAGCACATCCAGCTTTCCAAGCCCTACTCTGTGCCGCCTCTTCCAGAACACTTCCTAACCTACTCCACACCCAGTTTTTCCATGTCAGGGACTGTGCTCCACCTTGTCTTATATGCAAGACCATAAGCCTTTGATTCAAACTGCTTTGGCTGTTGTAATCTCTTAATGCAGGGAAACTGAAGAAATTAATGGCAGTGTGGTTTGGCATTGCTGCTTTCATCATGTGAATAAGTATAGGTACCCAGTTGCTGAAAGGGTGGTAGATGAGCTTTAAAAAATAGCTGGGTCTTATGTTCAGAGAACTAATATCTAAAGTTATATGGATACTTCAGTAGCTCAAATTTAGCTCAAATTTTGGCTATTTTAGAAATAGCCACAGTATTGCAGAAACTTGGATTGTCTACCTGTGACTGAGAAGGAAAAGTCCTTCATCCTGAGTCTCCCCATTCCCTTAGTGTTCGTGTGAATTTCTGCCTTGGCTTCCACTTCTGATTGTAGCATCTGGCCAACTCTTATGCTGCTTAGAGACTGAATTCCTTTTTCATCCTAACTTGGTGTCCTAGAAATGAAAGGTAGTGCAAAATGCATTTGGTATTCTGCAGATAAAAAAGTCACAATTATTTTAACATATAGTAGAATCTAGGAAAATATGTTATTACATCTTTAAACTGTAGATGGGAAGCCATAAATTGCACTAAGGCTTAAGTTGGAACAGGAGTTAGGAAACATGGGCTTAATTACTGGCCTTCTCTTTCATTTATTTATATATTTATTTTGCCTTTTCTTTTCTTTCTTTCTTTTTTTTTTTTTTTTTTTCAAATTTAGTCACTTAGCTAAAGGAGTTCTTTATGGTATGTGGATTGTGATGTAAATACAATAATATATTTTAAAACTATTTGAAATGAGAATACAGTGCTCTTTGAGGGTTCCCAGACCCAATTCCAATGTGTGTGGGTGTTCCCCCACATATAACACCAAGCAATTCTAGGACACCAGCAGGATGTCCAAGAATTCAACTCAGTTCTGACTCAGAGATCGCATAAATTAAGGGGTCAGACCTACAAGACAGCTCTTTCCGCTGGCCCCCTCTTCAGATGCCAGTCACAAGCCTGTTGGCATTGTGACTGTTACTTGTGCTTCTGACTGACAGGTTCAGATTGGCGGTTCCAATGACCTTCTCCTTAGGTTTGATTAATTTACTAGAATGCTGTCAGAAATCAGGGAAACAGATTCATAAATTTTTTAAAGGATATGATAAAGGATATGAATCAACAGCCAAAGGAAGAGATGCATAGGGCTGGGTCTGGGGAAAGGGCGCTGAGCTTCCATGCCCTCTCCACACCTTCCACTCTTTCTGCCTCCCTACCAGTTCACCAACCCAGAAGCCCTAGGAAGTAGTCTCTGGTTTTTTGTGGAGGCTTTCTTTTTTTTTTTAATTTTTTATTTTTTAAATTTCAGTGTATCAGAATTCATTGTTTATGCACCACACCCAGTGCTCCAAAATAAAGATAGACTAAGTCATTGGCCATCAGCTGAACCAATCTCCAGTCCTGTATCCCACCCCTACAAGAGGAGGTTGGGGCAGAGAAAGAAGGTTCCAAGTCTCTGATCACAAGGTTGTTTTCCCTGGCAACCAGCACCCCCCCACCTTGGTTGGGGTCCAGCATTCATTAACATAACAGAAGACTCCTTTATCACCCTTAACACTTGGGAAATCCCAAGAGTTTTGGGAGCTGTGATCCATAAATTGTGGACAAAGACCAAATATATATGAGAAATAAATAGTGACAAACAACAATATTGCAAATGCCTTTTGAACATAAGGTCCTGTAAGTGCCACTAGAAGGCAGGGACAGATCTGAGGGGTGTGAATGTGTCAGGTCCCCGTAGGGCCTTCAGCATCCATTGCATGGGGAGTTAAGAAGAGTACAGGAGTCAGAATCTCAAGTCTCCCCGCGGGCAGGTAGGCCATCAGTCACCAAGATGGGCATACCACAGTCCTATATCCACTGAGGATAAATTTTAAGAGCCCCGTGGATGCCTGAAACTGCAGGTAGTACTGAGCCCTATCTGTGCAGTTGACCCTTGAACATAATGGGGCTGGAGGTACTTACTCTTGGTGCAGCTGAAAATCCATGTATAACTTTTGATTCTCCCAGATCTTCACTACAGATAGCCCACGATTGACTGGAAGCCTTATTGATAACCTAAATAGGCTGTTAACACATTTTGTAGGTTCTGTGAATTGCATACTGTATTCTTACCATAAAGTAAGCTGGAAGGGGAAAATGTTAAGAAAATCATAAGGAAGAGAAAATTCATTTACAGTATTGTATTTATTGAAAAAAATTTGTGTACAAGTGGACCCATGCACTTCAAACCTGTGTTCAGGGATCAGCTGTGCTGTTTTTATTCCTAATCATACATACCTATGATAAAGTTTAATTTATGAATTAGGCACAATAGCAGATTAACACCAATAGTAATAAAATAGAACAGTTATGACAGTATACATAAAAGTTATATGAATGTGATCTCTTTCAAAATACCTTATTGTACTGCACTCACCCTTCTTGTGATGATGTGAGATGTCAAATGCTGACCTAGTGAGATGAAGGAGGTGAGCTCTATAGGCTTTGTGACTTAGCCTTAGGCTCCTATTAACTTTCTGGCTGTGTATCAGAAGAATGATTATCTGTTTCTGGACTGGGGTTGATGGCAGGTGACTGAAACCACAGCAAGGGCAACCGTGGCCTGGGGGAGACTAGTGGGCGGTGCCGTGTGATCCGACGGGAGTCGGAGACAGATGCTGAACTCCGCCGTGGATTCCATTGGGACAGGGCTGGAGGCCGTCTGTGGGATGGTGTCTGGTACATTTGGAAACCCAAGGCAGGAGCTCAGCAGAGGGGTCTAGGCCACAGATACACAGTCTTGGGAAATGAATCAGTCAAACCACAGAAACCAGTTCTGGCTGATTGAAGCAGAAAAGGAATTTATTGAAAAGATGTTGGGCAGCTCTTAGAATCTCTAGGAAGACTGAAGAACCAGGCTCAGAAAACAAAGGAAATCAAGGAAGCGGGTTGTAGCAGATAGAAGCACAGCCAGGATTGTGCCATGGAAGCAGATGCCGAGGACACTGCTGTCCTTGACTCCTGCCCCACTGCCTGGCTGCCGAGCTCGTTCCCAGAATGATTCTCTGCTTCCTTCCGTTCCATGTGACCCCAGCTCCCGATGCCCTGCTTCTGGCAGGCGAATCTGGCCAAGTCCTGGTCACATGTCAGCACCTTGACTACAAGCAGGGCTATAAAAGTGAGTAACTGGCCCTTTCAGAATCCAGGAGGGGTGACACTGGGAAGTCTGTGGTTAAAGTAAGGAAACCTGGATGCTGCACAAGGAGATGACAGATGTCCATATAGGAAACCGTCACCTAGCTGGTGATAGCTGAAACTTGAGGGGTGGGTGTGACAGGCCAGAGGGAGAGTTTAGGGAGCACTGAGGGGACAGTCATGTGGGGGAGAGGAGCTTGACAGGGAGCTGAGAAGGAGCAGCACAGAGGAAAGAGGAAGACTGGGTGAGATTTCCTAGAAACCAAGGAGGGACCCTTCAGGAGAAGAGCGAGGCAGATTGAGTAACCTCAGCACTTGCCTTCCTGGCATGTCCTCACTGATGACCTCAGCATAGCATTTCTGGGAGAGTGAGGGGTCAGGACACCAGAGACATGGGTGAGAGACAGTGTAACACAGCGGCTTCTTCCCGGTCAGCCACCTGGCAGCGGAGTGGGCTTTGGCTGGTTGTTTAAACGCCCAAAACGTCGGTTTCTTTGGGTATGGAAATGCAATAATAATGGTGTCCACACAGGGTTCTGAGGATTAACGTGGGACAGTGCTGGGCTTAGTATCTGGTACACTGTGAGTGCTTAATAAGTGTACTTGCTGTTGTTACCTTTGCCCAGAGCTAAAGGGATGAAGGTCAAAGGGTTTTCCCAAGTGACAGGAGCGTGAGTCTCTCCTGTGTCTAAGTGGAGAAGGAGGACAGCAGGAGGGGACGCTGAACATCCTGGAGAGGGCAGGGTGGGTAAGGACCTGTCATCAAACCTGGTTCCATCCAGAAAGGTGCCTTAGAACCTTAGTCTTTGAGAGAAGGAATGCCTGCCTGCCTCATCCATGGGTGGTATGAACTGGGAGAACATCTTTGCAACTCGAGGGACAGATTGGTGTGCACAACTTTTGTCCTAGCCTTGAGAAGGCCTGCCCATCAACACGCGGATATCCCATTACCAGTGAGAGTGTCTCTGACAGACCACTGCTGGTATTATTGCTCCAAGGACTTTCCTCTTGACTTTGACCTTGAAGTCTGAGGCTTTCTGTAATAGAAGCTAGGAAAATCACGTCCAACCACATGATTTTTCCCCCCATCTTGGGAATTCCAGGGGGAAAATACTGGTTTCTGCCTTCACTGTCAGGTGGTTCTTCGCCAGTAGTTACTTCGCCAGGAAGAATGGCAGTTCTGACCTTAGGAGATGTGCGTGTGTCTCTCATATTTTTCTTCTGTAAACTTCTGGGAGAAGTATTTTTTAAGTTAAAAGAGCTGAAAGCAGTTTGTAGTACTAATATTATGATGTGGAATTTCATAACTCATGTAGTTCTAGAACTTACTTCATAAATCATGCAGTTTGGGCTTTTTCACCTTGGCCTGTAAAGCTGGGCACCATTGAATCACAGGAGTGAATCAGGGAGGGCCGCTTCTGGGCTTCTTGTCCGTGGGGACCTGTGGAGGTCTTGCGCTGGTGTTGGCAGGCTTCTGTAAAGGCTGCCCTAGGCAGGAGCTGCTTCTGTCTGTGCAGGGGTCCTTCCCAGTTCTGCTGTATAACGGAAAAGTACTGAAATCCCTCCAGGTTCATGGGAATAACAGCTGAGTCCTGAAAATACCTGCTGTTGGCTCAGGGTCCAAGGAGACTGACAGTGCACGAATCCCTTCCTTTGCGAATCTGTAGGTCTTTTCCAGCTTTGGCAGCACTGGTCTCTGATGGGCACTCCCAGTTCTCCCGGCTAGGGAGAACAGCCCAGGAGGTAGCTCAGTAGCATAACAGGTCTTTCCTTGAATGTTTCAGAGTCTAGACAATAGTGTTATTTTGCTACAGTCTCCTTTGTTACCTTTCTGAGGCAGAGAGGGTTTTGCAGAACATGTGGGAAGCCAGTCCTCTTGTCCTGGTGCTCATCCAGTAGCTAAAGCCTGGTGATGGCCTCTCTCGAGGGACTGAAAGAGTTTGCATGGAAAAGGCAGAGAGCTGTAGCTGTTAGGGCTTTGGGAGACTAAGGAAAACCAGACCATTTAGGAGTGTGGAAAACCAGACCGTTCCATCCTCCCTGGAGCTGGTCACCATTGTTTCTCAGATCCCTGCCAGAGGTTGATTTTTACCTGTTCAGCAAGGATGACAACAGCCTGTGTGGGCTGTTTTCGGAAACACATTTGTCTTCTCCAGAAACTGATTAAACCTTCAGTTCCCTTTAGGAGTAAAGGCCCAGCACAGACCCACAGTGCACGAGACTCTTTTCAGGGCACATCGTGGCGCATGTTAGGCTCGTGTTCCCACCCAGCGTTCTCGTCCTCCAGCAAGACCTCATCGTTGGCTGCCCCCCTTTCTGCTCCCTCCTGTCCTCACTGTTCCTGCTCAGCACTCCACCATTCAGAGCTGCCAGGCCAACTGTCTAGTGTGTTTTCCTCGCTCGGATGGTGTGCTCCAGATGTGGCCAGTGCTGTCCTTAGCCTCTGTGTCTTCCCTCCTGCTGTTAGCTTTGTTCAAGTGGCCTCCCTTCAGTCTCCATTCGAGGTCACTGTTCTTTGAGGCCCCTGACTCCTCCCACCCCCAGCCCCGAACTTTCCTGACCATTTCAGAGATTTCTGTTCTTCTCTTTGAATTTTCTTGATCTTTGAGTTTGGCTTATTGGCCTACAAGCCTTGTCTGGCGTCCTGGATCATAAGCTTGAGGGGAGAATCTTCCTCGAGCTAAGCCCCTGCCCCAGGGCAGCCAGTCCATACTGAGTGTAGGCCACGAGGCCGGGTCTGCAGCTGCTGGGCCCTGTTTCTCATTCCAGAGAGGTGGAGCACTACGTTTGCCCCGATGTGTTTGTTGGTCAGATAGCATTTCTGGATGGCCAGAACAGTTGGCTATAGTTAATCCATTTCCCTATCAAAGTCACTGGACTGAAATGTTTCAGTGGGTGTGTCTGATGTCAGCAGATAGATTTAATTTTTCTAGGAGTACAGAGTACCGGGCACCTGCGTGCTCCTGTAAGGGTGTCAGAGCCGTGCTCCTGCAGTTTGCCAAAGAGGAAACTCAAAGCAGACCTGGGACCTGAACCAAGGTCTTCTCTTTTCCACAGAAATTGCTTTTCTCTTACTCTACCCACTTTTTGGAACTATTTTTGTTGTTGTGTTGTTTATTTTTTATAGAAAGAGAAAAGAGTTAGCTGAAGTTTCTGAAAAAAGAAGAAGATAAAAGAGGAAAAAACTCAGATAATCTTAGGCGACAATACTCTTTCCAAATATCATGTGTAGAATTCCTTGTCCACATGTCCTGCCGCTGAGGGAGGAGTCAACACCGGGGACAGCCGGTGTCCTCAGAAGGGCTAAGAGAGTGTGGGGGGCAGGGTTCGTATAAACAAGAGCTCCCTCACCTCAAATAACCGTCACCTCAACGTCCTCTCCCTGTGCTCCTGTTAGGGAAGCAAAATGGCTCTTCGTTTATTTTTCTCTTCTCATAAAGGGCCTTTCCTTAGAATTATCTTGTTGGTGGGACTGGGGTGAACATTAGAAATATGTGGCATGAATTTATCATTTGTTTTTGTAAGATATCTGAGTTTCTTTTATGCCAGATGAGGGGAATCCTAAGAGTGAAAGAGGGCAGGTGAGCTGTGGCTTAAAGGAAGCATTCACGCTATTGAGGACACACATATGAAAAGGTTAATGCTGACTTTTTGAGTAAGGGAGAAAAAGGAGGGAATTTTGTCTTTTACTGCTGTAACTCCTAAGGCTTAAGTTACTTGGATGTCATCGAGTTGGAAATGAAAACTTTGGCATCTTTAAACACAGTATAATTTCTTTGCCACCAGTGATATTTGAGGATGGTTTTTGATGTCCACAGTTGGCTTAATTTTGGCAGTTTGCTATGTCTTTTCCCCCTTCAGTCTTTAACAAATACTTCAGGGTGTGTGTGCATGAGCGGGTATTGTCCAGGGCAATATCTACACTAAAGCAGTTTAATCTTTGAGAAGTAACTTTTTAACTTAAGACAGTGATGTTAAAGCTCCTTATAACTTGATCTCCTTTCCAAATTGTCAAAGTCAAGTGAGCTGAAACTGACCAAAGAGAAAAAATGAATCTGTTCTGAGTTTTAGAGAGAAATAGTGACATGATTTTACTTCTCAATGATGACATTAAAATAGGGTTTTTGCTTTCTGAAGTTAGGGAAATGCTGACCATGTGTAGTTTATTGCTTTAAGGTGGACTGTACATAGCTGACTTCTGTTGGGTTTGTAAAACTTCCCGATTGTGGGATTTAAAAATCTCTGTTATGAGATGGCCCAGGTTTATGTTTCATTTGTTCTATTCAGAGATAATTACTGCTACCCATTTGGGACTTTTAAATCCCCAGGTCAGCTCTGACTCAAACTCGATTGGCTTCTCCATCTGCTCTCATTACTTTTCTTGTCAGGTGACAGTCTTCCTCTTAGTAACATGATCTAATATTTATTGCACTTTTAACTATGTGCCAGGCACGAAGCAAAGGCATTATTATCTCATTTTAACCTCAGGATAATTACATGGTAGATACTGTTGCCATCTTCATTTTAAAATCGTAAGGCTGGGACTTGTGAGAAGTGATTGACCTGCTCAGGACCAGAGAGTGGTGACCTTGGGCCTGGAATTTAAGTTTGTCTGCATTCTGAAGCCCAAACCCTCAGCCAGCCACTAGACTGCCCTGGTTCCTTGGGTGGGTCCTGTGAACTTGGATAAGCCTGAACTACATACTAGCTTCAAGTTTCTGACCTCAACAGACCTGCATTGGAATTCTGGCTCTCTTAGTAGCTATGTGATCTTGAGTGAATTGCTTAAATCCTTAAAACCTCGTCTTCATTCTGAAGTTGGGTGTGAAATCCAGTGTAAGTCCACTTTCAGTGCACAGGACAGAAGGGACTATAGTTATTTTGCTTAATACTTACGCAGTAGCCTGACTTTTCTAAGACAGTTTTTGGCATGTGAAGTTGCCTGTTTTCTTTTTCTTCTGGGATGCTCTTCCCTGGCCAGCTCGATCTGATGTTCACATTTCTTTACATCTGTCACTTCTGGGATTCTCCAAAACATTTCTGGAGGCAACTAGGTGAGTTAGTGGCCTTTTTGTACGAAAGTTATGGAGGGAGTCCTGGCCTTTTGGGGTTGGAGGGAGACCAGTAGTCAGCATGCCTCTTCTCTGCTCAAGTTCAGCACAAGTGGAGAAGTGGCAGAAGTTGGGCTGGTGAAGACTGAGCTGTCACCTTGATTTAGATAGGGGCAGTGAAGTGGAGGGAGGAAGGGAAGATTGCAGCCAGGATTCTCCCTGTCAGATGAGGGTTTGGGAGGGGTTCTCTGGTCTCTGTGTTGTCTGCACCTTAAGGGAAAATGGGAAACCCGCTTGCTGAAGGTCACAAAGCTTCTATTGGCCAGTGGCTCTGAAACTCAGATGTCCACTCCTGGACCCAGTCTTGGGACCATGTTTGGTGGAGCGCTAGGTGGAAAGATTGTATTTTGGAAAGTTTGCTGGAGTTTTTGAAAATAGCTACACTTGTTACATTTTGGGGCTTCTTCGGTTAAATGTTTTTGGATTACATGGCTTTTAGAAGGTCATATAAACCAGGTGCCTGGGTGGCTCAGTTGGCTAAGCGTCTAACTCTTGATTTTGGTTCGGGTCATTATCTCTGGGTCATGAGATTGAGCCCTGAGTTGGACTCTGTGCTCAGCATGGAGTCTGCTTGAGATTCTCTCTCTGTGTCTCCCCCTCCCCCACCATGTGTGCATGCTCTATCTCTCTCTCTCTCAAAGAAATAACTATTTTTTAGAAAATAAAATGTCGGGGCTCCTGGGTGGCTCAGTGGGTTAAAGCCTCTGCCTTCGGCTCAGGTCATGATCCCAGGGTCCTGGGATCGAGCCCCACATCGGGCTCTCTGCTCAGCAGGGAGCCTGCTTCCTCCTCTCTCTCTCTGCCTGCCTCTCTGCCTACTTGTGATCTCTCTCTGTCAAATAAATGAATAAAATCTTTAAAAAAAAAAAAGAAAAGAAAATGTCATATGATGACTGATAGTTTCTTGGTGTATATATCACACATACCCACACACACATACATATACACGTGCTTTGAATTTTATGTCATTAAGTGTATTTATGTATGTGTATGTGTATGTATATTGTATTATTATGTTATATGTATGTTTTTTCTTCTGTTTGTTTTCTTTATATGTTTTTTGGTATGTTAATTTATGTCTTGGTTCTAAAGAAAAATCATCATAATGATTAAGAACTGCAGAAGAATATGACCTGCCATATGAGGTTTTATGTAATGATTATTCTTACAAATACAGATTTGGTGATGGTTTCAGCATTGAGGAGCGACCCTGTCTACACTCCCCCATCCTTTCCCTACTACAAATAGTCTACTAATTTAGAGACCAAATCCCTTTCCCTCTCCAGCCCCTCACCCCCACCCACCTTACATGTATGTCTTGTCTTGATTTAAAGTTTATGAAAATAGTCATGTTATTCAAATTCATCCAGAAATGAAGCCTATTAAAACTTATATGCAGTCCCATTTTTTGTTGAATGCTTATAAAATCTGTACATTTGATATGAAGTTATATTAACCATCATCTGAAAGTATCTTAAATTTTTGCAGCTGTAGAATTATATTAGACTTCTCATAACTCAGTTTTTACATTTAAAACCAATTTAGACTCATCTGTAAGGAAGGAAAATTATAGCTCATGAGAACCATTGGCCCAAGTATATATTCTTAACTCAGCATTTAAATCTCAAAACTACAACAAAATTAATCTGTCTTGTCTTTTCTTTTTTAGCTTTTCAGACAAACTATTCAGTGGAAAGGGCTTACATTTTCAGCCGTCAGTTCTAGATTTTGGAATTCAGTAAGTATCTTTTCTTTATAATTCTTAATAACTTATTTTATTTGCAATTTTTTGCTTTCAGGATATCATTTATATATACTTAAATATATTAATATATTTAAGATGTACTTATATATAGCATATTTATATATCTATATATAAAATGTTAAATACATTTTAGGTATATTAGTAATATGAGGGATATTGATCCTGGGACTTGTTCAGAGGAATATTTTTGTGGAAGGGAGAATGTAAGATTGTTTTAGCCATTTCTTCAGTTTTGTTTTTTTTTAAGATTTTATTTATTCATTTGACAGACAGAGATCACAAGTAGGCAAAGAGGCAGTCAGAGAGAGAGGAAGGGAAGCAGGCTCCCTGCTGCTGAGCATAGAGCCTGACGTGGGGCTCAATCCCAGGACCCTGAGATCATGACCTGAGCCGAAGGCAGAGGCTTTAACCCACTGAGCCACCTAGGCACCCCGATTCTTCAGTTTTTAATAAATACTCCTTATAATGTGATTGGAATTTAATAAGAAGGGATTGAAATTTAATAAGAAGTCAATATTAAGCGACTGGAATTTAATAAGAAGTCAATATTGTTTTTCTATAACAAATCAAGTTATTTTATAGTAAAAAACACTAAATATTGATGGTTTTGGAATTCTTTGCCTTAGATCCATTTGCTTGTTTTTACTGCTTGTTATGCTTTGTTATGTACCGGACAGACATTAGTTGCTCCATTTAAGACTCTGGAACAAAGTGGGAAAGACAGCATATAAGCTGCAGTTACTTACTCATCCTCGGTGATGCCCTCATCACATTCAGAACCGTGAAGACAAAGGGAACGTGACTTGAGTGTTGGTAGAGGGAGGAATCTGGGAACTTGGAGAAGTTAGGAGAAGGGCGATGCTGAGCAGAAGGGAGAACTTAAGGACTCTTATAGGCTGTAATGCTTACAGTGGTTGAAGTTGGAAACCTCGGGTGTTAAACACCCTGGATGTAGAATGTCTTGGCTCTGAGGAGATACTGCGTCACGTTCGTAGAGTTTCAAGTATGGAAGTGACGGTGTTTCAGGTGTCAGAGCCCCGCTTGCTTCAGCAGCCTGGGACATTAATTTCATGAAGAGCTGTTTTGAGTTACAAGAAGAGTTAGGTGAATGAAGTAGGCATGGTGCTGGGAGTGCATCTGGGATGCCCTCCTTGACTCATCTGGATTGCCTTCTTGCCCTTTCCTTCTGGTCAGCAAAAGGTTAGAGCTGCAGTAAAGGAGAAGGAATATTAAATGTAAAAGTACCTTGTTGAGCTTTTAATGGTGATTCTGTAAAAGGAAGAAGAGAGGAAAGTGGGAAGGGTGCTGGCTGTCTTTACAATATTCTAGGTGTCTGCCTCTTTGTGTTTGAATTTGCACATTTTTACTGTTCAGTAAAGAAATGTTCAAAGCTGAATTTATGATAAAACTTCACTGGTTTGAGATTCTGAGAGATCGCTTTACTTAGGTGAAATGTCTTTATTGTAAACGGGAATTTTAATGCAGGACCTAACTTTACAAATATATACGTTGTCTATTACATACAAATACAACATTGTCTATTACATTGTATGTTAACTAACAAATTTAAATAAAGATATGGAAGAGAAAAAAGAAAAAATTATAACAGTCTGGTAGACATAGTAAAATGAATAGTAGTAAGTACAGTTAGATGAGGGTAACAACTCCAGTTGATGGGACGCTGGCTATGATATATTTCCTCCTCAGTAAGATAAAAGTCCTGAGAACAGTGCACATGGATGGATGGATGTCTTGGCTACAAATGTTAACTGGCTATATGCATCCATTTTTGGCTCTGATAACTGGAAGCAGGTTGAAAAGCAAATGTTTTAAATGTTTTATTTACAAAGGTTATCACACTTTAGCCTGGTCTCACCTTTGGATGATTCAGTTTTGTTTGTATAGTACTTTATAGTTCTCAAAGTACAGTTGTATCTCTTGTCAGCTGAGTCTTCTATCAATCCTAGAAGGATAGTGGAATAGTGGGGGCAGGCATTATCTGAGAGAGAGAGAGGCAGAGAGTTGTGTGTGTGTCATTTTCAAATTGTACTTGAGCATAAACTACAGATGCTTATGAATTTGGTGCTGAGCAGTAATGTTTTTTGCCCAAGGGCATTTCACTAGAAGTGACAGAATAAGTCTTCTGATTTCTAAGCCAGCACATACCCTTTTTTTGTTTTTTTTGGTAGCTCTAGGATATGATTATGGGAATAAATTATTTTTGCTGAAGTTTTTTAAAAATCTCGGTAAGAACAAATGGTAACCTAAATTAGAACGCTTCTTCTTCTTCTTCTTTTTTTTTTTAAGATTTTATTTATTTATTTGAAAAAGAGCGAACATGAGTGGGGTGAAGGGTAGAGGAAGAAGCCGGCTGCCCACTGAGCAGAGAGCCCAATGTGGGACTCAGTCAGGTCCTGGGATCTTGACCTGAGCTGAAGGCAGATGCTTAACCGACTGAGCCACCCAGGCATCCCAGAACATTTCTAAAATTAGTTAAATTCTTCCTTACTTTTTACAAATGGTCTATTTTATAGGCATTATATTCAAACTTCAGCCAGAGAGTTCTCCTCCTGATTTCTTCACTGCCTTTGTTCAGCTGTTGCTATTGTTTATTTCAAAATTGACCTTGGGCAAACCCCATCCCTTTTCATCACTGCGGTTTCCCTCTGGGATGTAGTATCAGGATCTTGTTACTCACCTGCGTTCTGCCCACTTCTTAGGGTTTATTATAAGGGTTAATATTCCGCTGGTCCAGAGATTAAAAGTGCTAATCATTCATAAGAGATTTTAATCATTCTTTTGTAGTATTAAATTAGTAGAGTATCTTCCAGTTGTTACTAGTGGCTGAAATTCTTATCCTCATAACACTTTTAAAAATAGAATTAAAAATAGAATAAAAATAGCGCAGTGGTAACTAGGTCTGCGCTAGGTCTGGTGAGGTTTCTGGTGGATGCAGTCATGGGGCTCTGTAGAATTGCAGTTTGGGGTCTGATTTTCTAAAATGTTTTTGTTTGGGCAACATCTGTATTTTTTTAAACTAAACGTCTTGTATTCCAATGATACAAAGCTTTGAGGATAAGTAGTAATAACTTCGCTGATTGAGTCTATTATTTACGTAAAACCTTAAATGATGGAGTCTTTGTTTATTTAACTTAACTTAGTGAAGGGAGAAGGCAAATGTAAGCCCACTACTCCCAAAGCAGAGCTCTCAGAGGTAACCCTTTACGGAAATATAAAAAATTTTAGTTGTATTAGGTAAGAACATTAAAAAAATAATAATAATAAAAAGTTTAAAAATCAAGAATCACATTAGTGTGTATTTTATTTATAACTGGATGTAAAGGACTTATTTTTTAAAATACACATTGGTTGTATTAGATCTTCAGTAGAGACTTGTGATTATAAGTAGGAAGTGTGGGGTACCTGAGTGGCTCCATCGGTTAAACATCCAACTCTTAATATCGGCCTCAGGTCTTGATCTGAGGGTCATGAATTCAAGCCCCGCACTAGCCTCTGTCCTGGGCATGAAGCTTACTTAAGAGGAAAAAAAGGAAGAGGAAAAGCTGGAAGAGGAATATGAGGGATTTGATGGTGGGATATGGTAGTTTGGAAATCCCATTGTCCATAAGACAACATGTACTTCATTTTCTCTAAAACACACAATTCTTAGTATCAGAGAAATCAGAATAAAATCAGAGAAATACAAGTATAATGTAGATGAATTTTTAATATAGAATATAGTTTTATTTCTCGGCCATGTTAAGGAGAGCGGTATATTTGGGTCTCTGCCTCTGAGGGCATTAAGTCTGGAGAAGGGGCTTCAGTGAAATGTGTGTGGCTCTCTGTGTATGACCATGTGACTTAACTGGTAGGAATCTGAGCGGAAGGATTCCAGGGACCATGGCAGGGAGGAGGGCCCAGGTGCGCCAGTGATAGCTCCATTCCTTTGCAGTTCCTTTGCTCTCCTTGCAGCGAGTGGAAAAGAGGAGGAAGGAAAAAATCAGCGTGAGCATCCTCATTAGTGAGGGTGTTTGCTGGAAAGCATATATCCTTACCTTAGTACATGAATGTTTTGAAATTATGTCTGAAACTTCTATGTGCTTGTCTGTGGAGGGAGGAGCCAGAGCTTTCATCAGAATTTTCTAGAAGACTCATGATTCAAACGGATAAGAGCAAGCACTGGAAAGTGCTGCTGAGTTTGGTTCTCAGAAGAATGGTGTTTAGTAACAGTTAAGTTTTCCTTTCATGAGACAGGATAAAGTCTCTTTGTGAGTAGAAATCCATTCCCCCCCAAAAGCCTCTTTAAACTTACCACTGAGAAAAGAAACTCTCAAAAAACCTGGGTTTTTCTATGAGTACAGTTTCTTATCCAAACCTGTTTTCATTTGAATTAGAGCCCCATTAGGTGAGTACCTAGTTTCTACTCCGTATTTGCAAGCATTTAACGGCCTCTGCGGGTCGAATTCTTCCAACACCAAAGTCGGGGAGGTGTTACCATTGGTCAGCATAAGTGTCTCGTAAAAGAAAGGGTTCTTTTAAAAGGCTTTGACTTGTGAATTAAATAAATGTTTTATTAATAGCCTGATTTAATCACTGCTGCTTTTAGCTTTAATGAACACCAACAGCTTTCTGGGTTGAAAGCATATACATGTTGCGTGGGTGGAGGGGTGGGTGGATGGCCGTATTTACGACCACACAGTCCATTGGTTTTTTTCTCCTTGTTCCCCTCCTAGGTTCCTGGGTCACCCTGCAGCAAAGATTCTCTATGCTTATAACCCTAGTAGGGATAGGGAGGTCGTGGTGAATTCAGTGTTTACAGCTGCTAGACATTTTCATGTGCCTCCTGTTCATTGCAGGGTAAGTGTTGATATACTCTTGGAAACTATGCTGTGGCAGGCTGCCAGGCTTTCTTGCTTTCTTTGGCCTGCAGTTTTGACTTTCTGCTCCCTGTCTCCCCTTTTCCTGCTACCCACACTCTTTCCTTCTGCGTGTTTGCTTTAGCATTTATTTTTTCAGTTGTCCATAATTTTGGTGGCTCTTGATATCTCCATGGGAAAAAAAAAAGTTTAGAGTCTAAACAAGGTATAATGTTGTGTATCTAATAGGACTTTTTCATGGTTAAAGAAACTTAATATTATGGGTCTTGAAATGATGGCAAATGCTGAACCGTTTAGTAATCATTACAAGTTTTAGAGTTGTGATCTCTGCCTGGCGAACCTACTAGAACAGGACTCCTTTCTAAATGTAGGAATAGGAAGGAGTAAATGGCTCCTTATAAAGTTAATAGGCAGCAGAGAGCTGCCAATCCCTGTTCTTCCTGGTTGTTTAGATTTCAGTGGTCTTTAACTTTGAGTGAAGATCCCAGTTGCTAGTGGGTTTTATTTGTTTATTTAGCTTACTTATGTCTACCCGATACACTTTTTTTCCTTTTAAATATGGGACCAAGGAGATGGTGCAGCAGGGAGCCCAGTATTTTGTTTATGATAGTCCAGATAAACGCAGCTCCTGACTTTCATTAGGAATTGGCAAGTTTGTACATTGGTGGCTCCTTTTATTTAAGGGGAGTTAGAACCGTGTTTGGTAAAGGCCGTTGAACACACGGGTGCAGAAGAGGAAGGAAAAGGAAGAAGGTGAGGGCTTAGGATTCCCAATCTGAAGTGAACGGACTCGGCAGCTGCCCTGTGGTCAGTCTGTGGTGTGTTCTTTGATAACATTCTCTTTGATTGTTGGATTTTGATCCATTTGGTGATTCTCAGGGATTCACGATACTTCTGAATCAAGGGTACAGAATAGGCATCTGTTAAATTATCAAAAAGGAAGTCTCCAAAAGACATTTTTTACAGAGGTTCATTCCAAATGGCTAATTTGGTACCTTCCTTTCAGGTAATTCCAGCAATGGGGAAAACATCCTTCAGAATTATTTTCTTACCTACTGAAGAAGGAAGCATTGAAAGTTCTTTATTTATTAATACCTCCTCCTATGGAGTCCTTCCCTATCACGTAAGTAACTTTCCCCTCTCGTCCCTTGATTTGGTTGTTGATTTAACAGGGAGGGTTTGGGTATTTTATAAAAGACTTTTGTAAATATTGCTGCCTGGTTTATGTCATTAGAATACAAGATTGTTAGTGATGTAAACTCACCAGCTTTCCTGCTTCTTCTGCCTGCCCTGCTATACACAGTTGGCTGTCTTGGGCCCAGAGCACAGAGCTGTAACTCCCACTAAGGATCTTTGAAGGGCATTGGAACAAAACCAAGAAGTCCACCATATTATATTTTTATTATAAAATCGAGTGGGCTTTCAGAGCTCTGTCCTGACCTCATGCACAGTCCAGAGGGAGGAGCTGTAAAGGCAGTCCCTAGTGCTTCTGCCTCCTTCCCTCCTGGGCTCGGGAATATTTCTGATCAGGGGATATGGATTTCATGTTTTGGGGGGGCCAGTTCTCAGGGAGCTTGCCTCATATCGAGGCACCAGGAATGGAGGGTGAAGAATCTTTTTGTTGTTGTTCACGAAGTAGTTAGGAATATTTATCTTAAGTGGTATCTGACATCTTTAATAGGATGTGACATCAAGCCAAGATCTATCATTTTTATGGTTAGTTCTTACTGGTTTCCATTAAACACTTGGCCCCATATCAGAAAAATTGTTTATTTCTGCAAAGGTTTGCTACAGTGAGGAACATTCAGCTTAAATATAGCGACTTTTGTTGCTTTCTTTTGTAAACAAAAATACATATAATAATTGGATTAATAGAGTCTTACAGGCCACAGTGGTGGATACAGATTTCCTTTCGAAAGGTATTTTAACATTATGGCAAAAATGTTTCAGAATAAGTAGGGGAGTAATTAACTTTTTTTTTTTTTTTTCTGAAGGTATCTGGAATTGGCACTCGAAGAGTCTCTACAGAAGGGTCTGCAAAGCAGCTACCAAACGCTTACTTTCTGCTTCCACAGGTCCAGAGCATTCGACTTTCACAGACACAGGTAATTTTAATAGATTTATTTTAAATTCTGGTATGCACTAAACTTTGTAGTCCTCTAAATTGAGGTATCTTTTGCTGCCCTTTTTATATAGGATTGTTAGAGATGTTAAACTCACCAGGTTGCAGAATTGGGATTTTACTATATTTTGCTTTTTTGAAAAAAAAATCCTGATATATATAGAAATAATATACATATGTGAAGTGTCGGTGGAATCCACATACTTCTTGTGAAAGGCTGTATAATCTATGGTGTTGCTTTCCCATAGTTCGCTTAATCTTGTTTTTGATCATTTGAAATGTTTCCAGTTTCTCATTATTATTACCATTAGGCCATGTACAAGTTTTATAAGTTTCTTTATTTCCTTTTTGGCTTACCTATTTCCTTGGGGTATGTTTTGTAAGGAGAGATTCCATAGTTAAAGAGTATGAACCATTTTATAGAGCTTGTTAAATCTTGCCAGGTTGCTTTTCAGGAAGACAGAACCTCTGTGGTCACCAGTAATGGTATTTTTTTCAGGAATGTCTTACTGTCTTCCCCTCTCCCTGCTTCCAGTCTTTCCTGAGTGGATCTTAGTGGAAAGAAACGTTGTTGATGTTTTAGAATGTGTATCCAGTCGACCCTTGAACAGTGCAGGGGTTCTGGGGGCCTACCCCATATGCAGTTCAAAAATCTGTGTATAACTTTTGACTCCCTAGAAACTTAACTACTAATAGCCTACTGTTGACGAGAAGCCCTACAGATAACATAGTTGACTAACATGTATTCTGTGATGTAGATGTTATATACTGTATTCTTACAAAAAAGTAAGCTAGAGAAAATGTTATTAAAATCATAAAAGAAAATCCATTTACGGTACTGTACTCTATCAAAAAAGAATTTGCATGTAAGTGGACCTATATAGTTCAACTTCTGTTGTTCAAGGGTCAAGTGTAATGATAATATAATGTTCTTTCAATATGCATTTCATTAATAGGGTATAGATTTTGATCAGTTTTCCCCCTTGACTTATTTCCTGGTGACTACCGATAACTTCGGAAATGGAGAAAACTCTTGAACCAATGTAGGATGAACTTTTCCACCTTACCTACCCTTTTTTTTTTCTGATTAGTGAATAAAGAACATTGCTTAGAACTTTGTGTGGGTCACAGTAGTACCTGGGGCTTTCCTTCATTCAGTAGTCTTCTTGAGCCTCTGCTATGGGCATGCACTGTTTTAGCATTTCCATCTTCCTGGAGCTTCCATCCCAGTGGGAAGACAAGCAAAACTAATTTACCTGGAATGTCTGGGAGATTTGTCATCATTTTAGATAATTCTTGGGGATTTTTAGTATTATTTTTATTTTTATAAAATTGAATAACACCCCTTCCTAGGATTTTAAGTACAATTACTTAAGGTTTGCAAATTTGGATTTGGTTTAAATCCTAAAAACAGTGGGGATCTATTGAAAGGTTTCAAGCATAAGAATAGCATGATCTGACTTGCATTTTTGTAGGGGTTGAAAGACTGGAGTAAATGTTACTTGCATATGCTGATAGGGTAGGTTTTTCCTGCTGAACATTTTTAGCCTTATCTCAGGGCCCTCCTTCAGCAAAGGGGGCCCCCTGCGAATGGCCAGGTTTCTCTGGTTACTAAGACTGGAAGCTTTGAATGCCAGATTCCGTATTAGTGGTAGTAAAAGTATTGAAACAGAGACAGGTGTTCAGATATCTTAGTTAATAGGGGTTAATTGAAGGAGGACTAGGGGGTAAGTAAGGGAGAGAGGCAGTGACCCTAGTGGCCTCTCCATGAGATCTGCTGGAGAGTTTGTTATGAAGAGAGCTTGCACGTTAGGCGCTGTACCTGGCAGACCTTGTCTGCTAGCCATGATGCCCACTGCCCTTTCCTGGGTCCAGGCTGTCATCATCTCTCTCCCAGGCAACTCTGATGGACCTGTAACAGACCTGCCAGTGTCTACTCTGGCCTTTTCAAAAGTCTCTGTCCCCCAAATGCAAATTGGACCACACATGGGATGTGATAAAATGCACTACATTTAAGAGTTTGTAGCTAAAACTCAAATTTGGGGGGCTGATCGTTTGTTAGAAACCAGTATTTTGAAGATCTGAATGTCAAAAAATATCTCTTAAAAGGCAACTATTTTAATCTTCTATTTTTATTGTGATTCAGAAAAAAGGAAACTATTTTTCAAGGCTTACTATATAAAAAAAAAAACAAACCCTACAACATTAGACTAAAGAAATCACTATGGCATTCCTCAGAAAAAATTCTGACTGTGATATTTCTGCATGGAAACTGCATACATATATTTGTGTGTTGTGTTTTAAGTGGGCATAAAATTGCCAGCTAACCTTCCTCAGAAAGAAATGTCTTCATTTTGATATTCTCTCTGTCTCAAGTTTTCTTCATTCTGTTTTTTTGGTCGAGAACCCAACATCTGGGTAGTGGTTGAGTTCAGCTTCCTTCAAAAGGGAATAGAGGGTCTTTTTATGAGAAGGTACTCATAAAATCACCTCTGGCTCAGTTTAGAGCTGGAAGGTAGATCTGCTAGAAGGCTGGGGAGTAAGAAGGCTTAGGCAGAAATTAAGATGTGCTCAACTTTGCTTTCACTTACCTCCTTCGCTCCAGATGAAAAGAAATAACTTTATTGTGTTTAGGAATAAAATTTGAAGTTGAGAAAAGAAATACAACTGCTTCATGTGAGTCCATTGAATCCTAAGAGAACTGAGACTAAGGTGATAATAACCATTTAAAAGAATTCTCACTCAAACAATAAGAGGGCCAAATAACTTTTGATTTCTTTATTTGAATAAAAGGTACAACCTGCTTATACGTTCCGGTTCATGTCACATCTGAGCCTAAATAGAGTTGGATTTCAGTTTAACTGCGTATTAAAAAAAATTACCTGGCTCAAACATAGGTAACAGGAGACAAAGACATGCACAGAAGGATTCACCCAAGGATTCCTGAATATAAAGTGTCTAGAAGGTGAAGGCTCCAAAATGAGCAGATGCTGCTTTGTTCTGCTGAGCTATAGACTTGCTGATCAGAGAAGGAAAAACAGCAGGAGTATTTTGCAAAGCTAGGAGCGTTGTTCAGCAAATGCGCTTCTGGTGCTGTGTGGAGGAGACACAAATGAAACGGCATTTTTAACATGACCATGAGCTGTTGCTTCAAAATGTGAAAGAAATTTGAGTTGTTGACATTCTGAGTTGTCAGGAGGATCACGGAAGGCATCAGCTGTTTTGCGGCTGCAAACCCAACACAGTTCCATGGTGAGAAATTAAGTTGGAAGTAATCAAGAGACAGCTATGTACAGTTGCAGAGCACTGTGACATGTGTATGGCCTCATATACCTGATGCAGGTGCCTCCACTGTAACTCAGACGTCAAGAAGCAGAATGAGGTTTTGGTCATGTGCCAGGATGGCTAGGAGCATGGGGAGCTCAGTACGAATAGTGAAAGCTGTTCGTGCCTGTCCCTCACTTAGAACCTCAGCTCCACAGGGCAGAGACCATTGCTTTACCAACCCATCATAGGTGCTCAAATAACAGGCATCGGCATGACTGTGTGAAAGTCATTTTTACACATCCAGGGATAAACAGGAAAATTCTTACCAAATAAGATTATGGAGTACAAAAATGTACATAGTTTCAAGGAGGCTTTAGGGAGATTGTTAGAAAGAAAGTATTTAAATAGGTCATTAATGGAGAGCTAGGGCTACACAGGGAGGCTTCTGGAACATTTGGGTTAAATTGCATGATTATAAACCATTTTTCCCAACATGCTGTGCATTACATCTCCAGGACTTATCCCTTTTATAATCAGGAGTTTGTACCTTTTGAACACTGTCACCCACTCTGCTCCCCCTACATATCCCACCTTGGGCAATCATGAATCTGTTCTCTCTGAGTTCAGTTGCGTGTGTGTGTGTGGTTTTTGTTTTTGTTTTTGTTTTTGTTTTTTTCTTTTTCCCCATAGAGTCCACATATAAGTGAG
The DNA here is from genome assembly GCF_963455335.1 of Martes martes. Taxonomy (NCBI): domain Eukaryota; kingdom Metazoa; phylum Chordata; class Mammalia; order Carnivora; family Mustelidae; genus Martes; species Martes martes. The sequence continues at coordinate 85,251,572 of NC_137889.1, read as the reverse complement.
ACCATATTTGTTTTTCTCTGTTTTATTTCACTTAGTATAATGCTCTCCGGGTCCATCCATGTTGTTGCAAATGGCAGGCTTTCCTTCTTTTTTTTGACTGAATAATATTCCATTGTATATACATATCACATTTTCTTATCCATTCATTCATTGACGGACACTTAGATGGTTTCCCTGTCTTACCCATGATTTTAAAAAAAAATGCTCGGGTGGCTCAGTCGGTTAAGCATCCAACTCTTGATCTCAGCTCTGGTCTTGGTCTCACAGTCATGAGTTCAAGCCCCATGTGTTGGGCCCCACCCTGGGCATGGAGCCTACTTAAAAGAAAATGCTACAATGAACATGAAAGTACAGATATTTTTCCCAGTTGGTGTTTTCGTTTCCTTTGGATAAATACTCATAAGTCGAACTGCTGGATCACAGGGTAGTTCTGTTTTTAGTATTTTAGAGAATGGTTGTATTGTTTCCATAGTGGCTGCCCCAGTTTACATTCCCACCAACCACCAATGGTGCACTAAGTCTCCCTTTTCTCTGCATTCTTACAAACTGTGTATATGCGTATGAAGAAGTGAATGTTGATAGAAGACAGGGGAGCTCTTTCCACTGGGGATCTGCTAGCTATACTGAGTTTTTCAGATACAGGCAGTTGTCATGGCTCTTTTCTCACACTTCCTTAAAATTGCTTCTTGGGGTAGCAACTAGAAATTTTATGGCATCAGAACACCTTTGCTCCCATATCCTTGCCACTCGCTGCAGATTACCTCATGCAAATACACTGTGACGGCAGTCAGTGTTACTCTCACCAAAACCATTGAAAGATTCAGGTAGCTTGGGCAACTGGGTGGCTCAGTTAATTAAATGTTCAGCTCTTTTTTTTTTTTTTTTAAAGATTTTATTTATTTATTTGACAGAGACAGAGATCACAAGTAGGCAGAGAGGCAGACAGAGAGAGAGGAGGAAGCAGGCTCCCCGCTGAGCAGAGAGCCCGATGTGGGGCTCGATCCCAGGACCCTGGGATCATGACCTGAGCTGAAGGCAGAGGCTTTAACCCACTGAGCCACCCAGGTGCCCCTAAATGTTCAGCTCTTGATTTCAGCTCAGGTCTCTTGGTCGTGAGTTCAAGCCCCACATTAGGCTCCATGCCCAGCATTTATTTATTTATTAATAAATTAACAAATAAGATTCAGATAGCTGTGACAAAAGTCAGGTTTAGGTAATGCCCCAGAATTATGGATTTATTTTAGGGATACAAGCTGGAGGAAAAATTAATTTCTTGTATGAGATCAAAAAGCCAATCTTATACCTCTGTGTGTTTCCAAGAAGCCTTGGATCTTTCCAGTGAGCCACACTACCTTTTGTTGGAAGCATTAAATGAGTGTCTGTAAAGCATATAGGACAGAGCTTAACCTCCAGAGTATAATTTTGTTAAAGTACTCTGAAAAGGGCATTATTTGGTATTTTATCCTCCTTTTCTAAAAGAGCATATGTTTAGGAAAATTGGTCAAACTGTCCATTTTATTTAATCTTCTGTCTACTATTAGGGGAAAAACAGTGTTCATATTTGTATTGTCATATAGATCATACTTGCTTCTGCCCTCTTTTTTTTTTGAAGATTTAATTTATTTTAGAGAGAGCAAGACAGTGCAGTGGGGGAGGGGCAGAGGGATAGGGAGAGAGAGAATCCACCAGCAGACTCGCCATTGAGCGTGGAGCCCGATGCGGGGCTCAATCCCATGACCCTGAGATCATGACTGAGCTGAAACCAAGAGTTGGGTGCTTAACTGAGAGTGCCACCTGGGGAACCCCTGCTTCTGCCCTTCTAATATGAATATCCTAAGCTTAAGATACCAGTTTATTTCTTGGAATAACAAAAAATGGGTCTATCTCATGGAATCAACTAGGGTGTAAGTGAACAACTGTTACCTCATTTTTTTTTGCAATATGGGCTCATTTTGGTCTTTTTTGTTTGTGTCTTTCACCTATTGGTATCTGACTTTTGCATTTGTCCTGCTCAGTTGAATCAGATGAAATGGCTCGCTCACTTCTGGAAACAGAAGTGTGTGTGTGTGATTCATCTTCTTTCTAGATTCTTACTGGCCTGGTGTGTTGTAGTGGCTGCCGAGTTCTGTGGAGAGGAGGGTGTATGTTTCTGTCAGTCTGCTGCACATGTGTGTCTGCTCTTAGGAAGAAAGTAGTGGAACATGAGGACTTGAGATTGCTTTCAACTTTTTAAACTTTCTCATCTGGCCCTTCTTTTTCATTTATTTTGCCCTTTAGGAAGTAAGGGTTCCTAGCAGGTGAGAAGTCACTGTTACAGTGGGTCCCAGTAAGAGTCTGACGTCCCTCTCCTTTTGTTGCAGTCTTGTCATTATTTGGCCCTTGGCTTTTTCTGGTCATTCTTTGCTCCAGTGCATGTGCCACACCACTGCTCCAGCGTTCTCCAAAGCAATGTCGCTCAACACTTCCCTGGGCTCTGTACTAGCTGACTCCCAGAGCTTGGCGTAGGAGGCCCTTGGCCTCTGCTCCAGCTTCCTTGCCAGCCCCAGATGTCCCCCACTTTCCTCCTCCATGCTGGCCTCCAAAACTGCTCACTGTCAGAATATGCCATCCCTTCTTACATACTGTCTTCCCTTCATAAGCTCTCACCCCCTCTAACTCTCATGGTCCTTCTCATTCCATCCTTTGAGACTCAGTTCGGGTATCACCCCCTCTGCAGGCTTCCCAGGGTCCCAGGTGAACCCGTGCTCCAGGCCCCACGGCACTTTTTCCAGGCCCTTGCTTGAACATTTAGGGCCCTGGCCCTCTATCGTCTCTCTCCCGTGCTCTTCCATGAGCCTGTCTGGGACAGGGCCTGTTTCCTTTTCCTTTTTACAATCTCACCATCAGTGTAGTGTTTAGTGCACTGAGGGCCCCAGAGTTTTTAATAGGTAGGTGAGTCAGTGGGCATCTGACTTGAGATCCCCAAATAACGTATCTACCTGTCGTTCCTGTAAGATTTGTATGACTTCACCTTTTCACCACATCAGGCACGCTGACCTTCACCAGACTTACTCCCAGGGCAGGTGGTAATATTCTTATTTTAGAAACTGTAGAAGAGACTCAGAATTTAGGTTACTTGGTGGAGGCTGAGAGCAGAATAGGGATCCATAGCACAGCTCAGTCTGCTGTAGGATTTTCTCAGATGTAGGAAGCATTGTGATGACTCTCATATCTATGGAGTCTGTAATTCATGGTCCACAAAACACAAACAGCAAGTGAAATGTTGTTTTGGGCCACATTTTTATAATGGTAATAAAACCGTAGAAACACCTTAAAGGCTCAACAATAGAGGGAGGATTTGATGAGTTTGATTACATCAGTATGGCAGACTATTAAGTGATTCTTCGAAGTTATAATCATGGTGCTTAATCTGACAAGTGAATAGTAGAATAGAAGGTAGGCTCTACTTGATGATTGTAACTTGTAAGATAGAAGGTGGAATAGAATACATAAATAGAGCTGTGTTAGGCTTGTGAAAAGTGAAAGTTTATATTTTTAAAATTTTTTACAGTGCTATTTTGGTTCTAAACCACTGAGATTTGAGGAGTGTTTCTGTGGTTTATTTGGGCATAATTCAAAGAATATTTGAAACTGGCATTGTCTCAGAATCTGGCCTAGAGTCTCACTGTCGCAATAGGCTTGTCTCCGAGATTTACAAGGACTTGAGTTATTGTTATTAGGATCGTTGTAAAATAATGTTTGTTGCTAAAAATAAAATGGTAAGTCAAACTGGGAAACCCAGAGAAGTTTTGAAGTGAGAAGAAAGCCCATGACACACAGTCTCACCAATTAAAGGGGTATGTGTGTCCTAACATGGTATCATATTACCAAATTATCTAAAAGTGAGATTGTGGTTACAAACAATTACAATGTAATCATTAGATAAGGTGGAGGGGACCAAGAGGACTGAAAACTAAGAGGTAAGACCCAAGACCACGGTTATCCTTGGCAATGAGAACCAGGACAAATGTTTTATCATCTGCTCTCAGTGTGCTTTCTGAGTGTGCATGCCTGTGATGAGGGTTCCCCTTCCCCACCACAGTCTAGTGTTGCTGGACAGTGTGAAGGAGAGCTTCTCTCTGGGTGTGCAATGTGATACCTAATGCGCTTCAGACCCAGAGTTCCTAGCCTTTTCAGATGGACACAGCCCTCACTTTTGGAGTGGTGATGTCAGGCCCTTGTGCCTGCCTGGGACAGGTGTCAGGCAAGTGTTGCTTGGGGCCCCATGCCTGCCAGGCTGGGGGAGGGTGCCCCGGGGTGCTTTCCTGCTTCTCACCTCCAAGATGCTGATCCCTGTTAATTAAGTGTGGCAATCTGAAAAGGAATCCAAAATCACCATGGGGAGGGGACCAAAGGAAAGTCTTTTCAGTCACAATTCCACAAAAGAGAAGGGGGCACATTTCTCACTAAGTTGCAAGAGTCTGATCTAGGATTTGGAGATGGAAGATAGAGAACGGGGAAATGTAACCTCTCTAGCGGCCCTGTTTTCTTGATGGGCTTCTGTAATTAGTTAAATGGAAGAAACAGATTTTCTGAATGTGATAGCCGAGAATGCCTACAAATCTATGTGTCATCAATAATGTATTTAATATATTGTGTGATAAAAGTTATTTGATTTTTTTTTTTTTTTTTACGTAATACGATACAGTGTCAGTCTCTGCAAAAGTATTACTATGTGTTAGGTAAATGCCATTACTTAATTTTTGTCTGTATACTTGCCTCTGAATATGGCTTTTATTTTGTTTTTATTTTTTGGAAAAAGAATCTTTATAAGGGATGTGTGCATTTTTAAAATTGATACTGGACATTAAGAGAAGGACAAAAGAGTACTAATATATCAATAATGAATACAGTGCTATAGAAAATAGTACATTTAGGGAGCAAGTGAGGAACATTTGCATGAATGAATATGGCTTTTAAAAGCAAGGGAATTGGGGGAAAAAAGCAAGGAATCGCTTAATTTTATACTTTTTTCATCTCATCCCAGTGAGGATGATTTAAGGGGATGGGACTGTGGGAAGTGGAGAATAGGGGGCCGGTGAGTGGAAGGAAGGGGAGGGAAAGGAAGGGAAGGGAAGGGAAAGACTGGAGGGAGAAATGCCTAGATGTGTGGGGGTGGGTATCTCTTCCTTCTGTTCGACAGAGCAGGGAGTCCCTCCCCTCCGTCTTCTCCCTGTTGCTTCTCTAAAATCTCTGCTGTATTGGCAGGAGCGAACAGTGTTCTTGGAGAGCAGTTACCTGGTCGATTCTTTAACTCAGTGCTTACCTTGTTTCTTTTCTGCCTCCCAGGAGAATTGGCTGGCGCCTTACGGAAAACCCGAGAGATTCCTAGCATAATAAATACAGTATTCAGAAGTTTCTGTTTTTAAATGTGTATTTTCCTTCACCAAGATTATAAGCTCCTCAAGAGCAGGAATCCTGTCTTAGCCAGTATTTGTTTTCTTACTACCTAGCGCAGTCTGGCCATATAACACGCGGTGAATAAATGACCTTCAAAGGAAAAAACTATAATTTCAGCTATTTATGAACTTAAGAGACAAGAATCTTTTTTGACTTCTTTCAAACATTCGTTATGTTAGAATATTCTAGAAACTTTTGTTGGGGTATTTGAAGATGCCCAACAAATAACGCCTGTATTCCTCACCAAGTTCTAAACTAGTGGACATGTAGTTAGGGGTGGTCCCTGGGTGGCTCAGTAAGATAAGCGATCTTAGTTCAGGTCTTGATCGCAGGATTGTGAGTTCAAGCCACACACTGGGCTTCATGCCAGGCATGGATAATACTTAAAAAAAGAAAATGAGAAGTCAGGGAACCAAAATGCCACTGTCATATTGCTGATAAGCCACATTCTTGTGTATCAGCTGAGCTCAGAGAGCAAGTTACCAACTCTCTGTTCCATTGGGTAGATCACAGGGTGGCCCATCAGAAGGGGGTTTTGAGTCTGAAGGACAGACAGTCTTCTTGAGAGTAGAGAGGAAAGAAACCAGCTCCTCTGTGAGCCCCTACCCTTCTCTGCACTGTCCTCAGCACAGCATCATGTTCTGTTGCCCATGACAGGCAGCCCCTTCTACCTCCAAGGGAAGAGGAAGAGTTGGGGTAACAGGACAGGTGAATTTAGGGAAAGACAATCCTTTCCTTGTAACATTCCTCAGTTTTTGTACCTGTGACCCACTGGGCTTGCCTGTTATCAAGATGGGGTTCTCCTTTCCCCTGGCAAGGAGATCAGCAGACTCCCGGCAACTGTGCTCCCACTGTCCTTAGTCTGTTCCTCCTCCCACTGGAACCAAACCCCCATTTCTTTGATCCTCCTCAGACTGTTGGGGAGCAGTGCTGAGTTTGCCTCTTGAAAGCTCTGAGACAGATTAGAATAATTCACTAATAGTCCGTTCCAAGGCACACTGCAGTCAAGGTTGAAAGTTCATGTCCTCATCTGTTTCCCATTCTGAATTCTTTTCAAGTATGATATTGAATACAGCTTATCAGAGTTTTTGCAGTGGTATCAAATAACAGAATTAAGATACTCCAATAAAAAAATACCAGCCATATAAGTATGTCCCATCATAGAGATTATAGTGTATTGAATAAGGTGAATTCTAAAACCACACCACCTGGGTAAAAATCTTGGTCGCCTCTGAGTGACCTTGGCCAAGTTACCTAACCTCTTTGTGTCTTAATTTATCTAAAATAAATAATAATAGAGTACTTCATAGGATTGCTGTAGCTGTTGACTAAATTCATGCTTATAAAATGCTTAGAACGAGTACCTGAACCCTAACTAAAATTTGCATTCATCACTTAACTTAAAAAAAAAAAAAGAAATTTTGACTATAAACCTTCTCCTGTTATGAAACTCTTGGAGAATTTTTAAATTCAGAGATTCAGTCCTCTGGCAAGATGTGAAAATTCAAGTCTATAGTCCCATATCAAATTATCTTGGCTTGTGAGTTAACATCAAAAGAATTTGAAGCCCTCCCCAATTTCTTATTTTTTTGGTCTTAGCCCGAGAGGTTTTCCATGCCTGTGTGAGCTGGGGAGCCTTCAGCAGCTAGAGCCCAGGCCTCCTCTTGTTAGAACGCATGAGTCTTCCCCAAGTTATACTGGCTTAATATTAAGTCACTCCGGGCTCCTGGCTGGCTCAGTCGGTAGACCATGCGACTCTTGATCTTAGGATTTGAGTTCAAAGCCCATGTTGGGTGTAGAGATTGTTTAAAAATTAAAAAGAATAAAATCTCAAAATGTATCAAGTCTCTCTTGAGCCTTGCTTGAGTCTAGACTCTTAAGATACACAGGAATATCAGATATCAACCTTCCATCCACCAGATTTGGAAAACATGCATCTCATGTCAGCCCTCAAGGGACTAATTCTAAGCAGAATGATTCCCAACACTTCTTTTTGCCAAAAAGAGGGATGGAGGATGGAGAGCATCACCTTCGTTTTGGCTTCAGTTTATGCCAGTTGTTTTGATTCCAAGACCTTTGTATTTAAACTCAGTGAGGAGAGATTGCCCATCAGGAGGCTGCCTTGGGACCTCAGGGGCTTGGGGAAGTGCCGCTTTCACAGACCAGCTCCTCTCAGGAGGGAGCCCCAGAGGCACTCTGGTCTTCCCTCCGAGTGAGCACTTGGCAATGGTGGCAGCGTGGTGACAGGTGTGTCTTTGTTCTCCTTCCTGCAAGAAGCCCTTGTTTCTGGAACCTCTGCCATGAAAGGTGGGGACACCTTGTTGAGGACGGAGGGCTACAGTGCCTGGGCAGGGGCACTGGGATCTGTGTGCACACTGGTTTCCACAGCTGCTTCTTTTTTTGTTTGTTTGTTAAAGATTTTATTTATTTGACAGACAGAGATCACAAGTAGGCAGAGAGGCAGGCAGAGAAAGAGGGGAGGAGTAAGCAGGCTTCCTGCTGAGCAGAGAGCCCGATGCGGGGCTCGATCCCAGGACCCTGGGATCATGACCTGAGCTGAAGGCAGAGGCTTTAAGCCACCGAGCTACCCAGGCGCCCTGGTTTCCACAGCTTCTTACAATAGACTCACTTAGGCTTCTGGAACCTACTTCTTCTTCTTCTTTTTTTTTTTTTAACAAGTCAGTCATAACATGGTAGGATTCCAGCATTAACTTGTTAGTCGTGGCAGTTTTGACTTCACAATGTGAGTTTTTTTTTGTTTTTAATTAACATAGAATGTATTATTTGTTTCAGGGGTACAGGTCTGTGATTCATCAGCCTTACACAATTCACAGCGCTCACCATAGCACATCCTCCCCACCGTTCATCACCCTGGAACCTACTTCTTAGAGAAGGCTTTTCCCTTTCAGCCCCACCTGTTTCCAGTGGAGCATTGTTCTCACCAGATTCCTGGAGGGGAGCTGCTACTGACATTTAGGAAGCTTGGGGCCTGGTGGGGATAGCGTGTTGGCCATGAGCCACTCACGGTCTCCCCCAGGTTGTGAGCTTGCGCCTTTCTCTGCCATTCGGGGCTATTCCTCCAGGATGTGCTTGGCTTCTCCTGGCCTCTCTTTCTCTCAGGAAGGCTCAGTTGAGTTTCTAGCTATTTAACCAGTTTCTTTTGTTGGTCTTTTTCTTTCTCGAACATCTGTAAGGCTGCTACTGTTTTCTGGAATTGGCTAAGTCCTTTTTTTTTCTTGTTCTTTTTGATCTACATTATATATGTGTGTGTGTGTATATATATATATACACACACACATACATATACATGTACATGTGTGAATATATTATATATATATTTTTTTTTTCCTCTAGATGTTTCTTTAGAATTGGCTAAGTCCTTTTTTTTTCTTGTTCTTTTTGATCTACATTATATATGTGTGTGTGTGTGTGTATATATATATATGTGTGTGTGTATATATATATATATGTGTGTGTGTGTGTGTGTGTATATATATATATATACACACACACACACATACATATACATGTACATGTGTGAATATATTATATATATATATTTTTTTTTCCTCTAGATGTTTCTTTAGATGCTTTCTTGTGAGTTCTCCTAAAGGAAGAGAGAGTAAATCAGTGAGTTCTGGGTCTGCTAAAAGCATCTGCTGTTCAAACAAATCTTCTCTTCCCTGTGTTGGAGAGTCTCCCTCCGGAGATGCTCCTATCATACCAACATCTAAATCAGGCCTGGGGGTCAGTCTGTCTCCATAGTCTTGCCTGGCTCCCTTTGAATGGGTTTCATCTTCTTGCTGTGCCTTCTCTTAGACTGAGTCCTACTTCTATGAACTTTGCAAACACGTTCCCCCAGGGCATGGGCCGTAACTGTGTCTCCACCTTGTATTCTCTGAGCATTCTGCTCTGAACCTCCTGTCCCCTGTACCCCTGAACCTCTCCAGGTCTTATGTAGTCGTCCTGGGTATAGCTGTCTCAGTCCTTAGCTGTTCTTACTGTGGATTCTGCACCTGGCTTTACAGGTGTCTTTCTCCATACCTCCTGTAATGGAAACCTGGTTCCTTCAAGGGGAGCAGTTCCTATCTGCTAAGGCCCTGCTTTTCTCCTTTTATTACATTTATTTTTTATTTTTTATTTTTTTATTATTATTTTTTAGAATTTTCTTTTTAAAGATTTATTTATTTGAGAGAGAGAGAGCACAAGTGAGAGCGATCGCAAGCAGGGTGAAGAGCAGAGGGAGAAGTACGCTCCCCACTGAGCAGGGAGCCTTATATGGGACTCGATCCTGAGACCCCAGGATCGTGACCCGAGCCGAAGGCAGACGCTTAACCAACTGAGCCACCCAGGCACCCTATTCCATTTTTTAAATTCTCCAATGAGCACAAAGGTCTCTCTCCCTCACTTCAGTTAGCTACCAGGCTATGTCCATCTCTCTGTATTCTGTTGAGCTGGACTTTTGAGGCCTCGTTTTCTCAGTCATGTTCTAATTGTTCTCTAAGAGGTTAGTCTTTCTCTTAAGGGGAGCTCTCTCTTCCTCCTTCTTCTTCCATCTGCCTTTTTCGTTCATCTTGCTCTGATAGGAAAACTAAATCATGTGTCCCTAACCTTCCAGCACTTCTCTGATGTCCAGAGTGAACCAGATTGTTCTAACCTTAGTGGTTGCTTTCTTTGTGCATGCAGCTAATTCTGTCAAATTGCTTGTCTACCTCAACCCAAGATGAGAGCATCCCTTCTATCTGATTAGCTTATTGCTTCTTTATTTATAAAATCTGCCATCTGTGTATCTGTCATTTTGGATCTTGAGCATCTAAAACAGTGGTTAACATTTAGATGATTAATAAATCTGGAGCCAATGTGATTGGGAGGAACTTCTGAGTCTGTGGACTGGCCCACATGAATTTAAATGAGAATTTAAACTCTTTCATAGTTCCAGCTCTTAGCCATGAAGATAATGCATAAAAAAGGAACAGAATTTGGAGCAGCCTGTCTGTACTGTCTGCCTGGAGTTGGACCCAACAGTTTCTTCAAGATCTGGCAATAAAAGCAGATGGTCCAGCTCTGGAAGCTCTCTCTATTGGGAGAGGAGTCCCGACTAGGACAACTTTTCCTTTTCCTTTTCCCTTCTCCCCTTCCCTTTCCTTTTCTAGTGGTGAAGTATATGCACCATAAACTACCATTTTAAGTGTATAGTTGAGTGGGATGAAGTACTTCACACTGTCATGTGATCATCACCATCATCCATTCTAGAACTTTCTCATCTTCCCCAACTGAAGCTCTTACACCCACTACATAGCAACACCCCATTAACCTCTCTTCTCAGTCCCCCCCAGGACCATTAGTCTGCTTTCTGTCTCTATGAATTTGACTATTCTAGGCCCCCTCATATAAGTGGAATCACAGAATATTTGTCCTTTTGTGTCTGGCCTATTTCACTCTGTTATAATGTTTTCAGGGTCCATCCGTGTTCTAGTATATGTGTCAGATCTTCCTTCTCTTTTAAGACTGGGTAACATGCCATTGTATGGATACCCCATGTTTTGTTTAGTCATTCATCCATGGATGGATTTTGGGTTGTTTCAACTTCTGACTACTGTATGTAATGCAGCTATGGACTTGGGTGTACAGATATCTGTTCGAGTTCCTCCTATCACTTTTGGGCATGTACCTAGAAATAGAATTACTGGATCACTCAGTAATTCCATGTTTGATTTTTTTGAGGAACCACTATACTGTTTACCACTGCGTCATCCTTTCTTCCATAGCCATGGCTGATTTTTGCCATGGCTACTCCTATTTAGGTAAAAGCTACACCCACATCGCTCAAGGTCTAGCTTCCACTGCCTGCATCATGAAAGCCCGAACTTCTGCGGAACCTGGGCCCAAGGTCAAGGCCTGAGCCAGGCCTTCAGGACCTGCTTGCCATTTGCTCAAGGCCCACAGCATCCAATTGTATAAAAATAGCTGCTTGCCTTTGGATCAAGTCATCATATGCCACATGACCTACCAAGGTGAAAATCCCACAAAGCTCTCCTGAAACTGCCAACCCAGCTTGTAACAGCGAAAAGCCAGCTCCCCGAGTGCAAAAGCTGGAGTACTGCACCATATAGGCCACTGGCACTTGGTCCAATGACAAGTCTCAGTATCTAAATGCTAACTTGCTTTCCACATTCCTTTTTGCTAACTTGCTTTCAAGGTTTCTGGCGCATTTCAGGAGGGTGGAAGCTTGTGGGCAACACATGGCTCTTCTCTTTTCTTGGGTTCTAAACCAAATGTAAAATAAGACAAAAAGAACTCAAAGTGTTTCAGAAACAACACCACCACCACCACCAATCCTCTTCTCTTAGAAGCCAAAAGAGTGTGGAAGAGGAGTTTCCCCCTCTTACAACCTTGATGTGGGAAAAACCGCTTCCCAGAAGCATTTATTTTTTGTGAAGTTTTACTCATTTAATGCATTAATTGTGAATGACCAAGTGAAAACAACAACACTCCCTTTGGAAGGTCTACCGTGTGCTCTCTGTGTGTCCTGTGGGTCTCATTTAGGTCTCATAACATGGCTGTGACCTCACTAACTCTGTTTTATCGAAGAGGAAACTGAGTCTTAGGCAGGGTAGAGGATGCCCCTAAGGTTTTTTGTTTGTTTGTTTGTTTAAGATTTTATTTATTTGTTTGACAGAGAGGTCACGAGTCGGCAGAGAGGCAGGCAGAGAGGGGGAAGTAGGCTCCCCGCTGAGCAGAGAGCCTGATGCGGGGCTCCATCCCAGGACCCTGAGATCATGACCTGAGCCGAAGACAGAGGTTTAACCCACTGAGCCATGCAGGTGCCCCACCCCTAAGGTTTTGTGGCCGGGGTTTCATCTCCAGCTGAGTTAACAGCAAAGCCTTTTCTGGAAAAGATGTGGATAAGAGAAAATGCAGCACATGTGCTTTCATCCCCTTCCCTTAAAACAAAAACGAATTTCAGCCATTTCCTAGGTTTTTACAGATATTTTAGCAAGGGGTCTGGCAAGGTAGGTGAATTTTGTTTCAGTGGTTAAATATCTGAGGATTAGCAGGGCAGTGGTTAAGGGGAGGGCTGAAGCCCAGTTGCTAGAGAGGGGAGAAAGCAACCCTACAGGGCTGACTAATAACTCCACTGAGCCCGGCTGTTGTACAGGAAACACTAAATTAGGAGTTGGGTTACAGAGCATGGCTGTTGTGTGGAAGGGACCCAAGAAAGGGCCTGTTTTATGCAAACTCACTTGCTGTATAGATTGTGTTGTACCTAGCACTGTAGATGGGGCCGCTGTCTGGAATGGTCACGTGGCTTATACAGAATCTGGGTTCCTGCTGATAAACATTTACCTGGAAAAGAACCTTTAAAATTTAGCATTAAAAGTTGTAGAAGGGGAGAAAAGTGAGACCTAATATTGGAATTTATCTATAATTCTTTTATATATTCCTCAAATATTCCTTAAATGCAAGGTTTCTGTGTGTGGTCATTACTGCGAACGCCCTGATTTCAAGGCTCTTGATCACTCTGTCTGGATCAGTGTATTATAGATTCTCACATATTTTTGCTAGGATATTGGTTTATTCTTGTTAGTAGAAGTCATCTAAGAGGGCCGGATTTGAAGTCTATCATTTCCTTTCCTCTTTACTTGTACACGATACCCCCAGATCACACTCTGCCCAGGCCTGCTGCCCTAAGACCAGTTTCTTAGCTAGAAGAGAACTAGGTGATTTGTTCTCTCTCAGATCCAGTCAGCTAGAGTAATAACACAAAATCATGGGAATATAAGCCATTACAAAAGGGAGTTTTTAACCCTGCCGTTTTCTGGACTGTTGCATTTTCTCCTGGTAGGGTTTTCTAATACATGTTTCCATGGTGAAGAACTTTCCAACTTTTAAATTTAGGAGTATACTTGGTCTGTTCTGATTTACTTAGAAAAAAGTACTGACCTGTGTTAAAGACCTGCTATTTTTTTTTTTCCTGGTTTCCACTAGCTAACCTTAGGACCTTTGATAAGTCATTTAACCCTGCCAAACCACATTTCCCCCCGGGAATAATACCATATACTGTATGAAACAACCAAGAAATTATTTTATTTTTTGGCTGTGAAATTTATGAACTAATTTGTTAAAGTGATTTTGGAGGGTTTGAAAAGTAAAGAAGTAGGTTTCTCTTTTCCTTTTATAATCTGCCCAGGCACACTCTTGAATAAGGGGATGTCCTACCATCTTAACACATGTGCTCAGCTGGGGTCCTTTCAGAGAGAATTTAATGTGTGTGTGTGTGTGTGTGTGTGTGTGTGTGTGTTTGCCCCAGGTGGCTCATGTTTTGGTTATAGTTTACTTTCTTAAATCAGGATTACATTAGTTTTGTTCTTTTGATGAAGACATGAGCCTTTAAGTTGCTCTTTGAGAAAAATTGGCCTGCTTCAAGGACAGTTTGGAGGTGTTGGGACTCCCCCTTGTGGGACTCTGAAATGTTCTACAACAAATGAAACAATACGGTGGTTTATTTTTGTTGCCCTTCCAACTAAGAGAGAAATCTTACTTAAAATGGTAAATAAGAAATTCATCCAGAAACTTACCAAGAATGACCAAATACTGGGCTTTATATTACATCAGATCACCCTGCAAATTGGATTGTTTCATCGTGTTCAAAAATCCTAATTCTGAACTTATAATATTTCAACATTTGAAGAAATATTTTAGGTAAGAGAATTACCTTGTGAGGTTAAGGCTTATAGTTAAATTGCTGTAAATTTTCAAAACACACAACTATTATAAATGCATATGTTAAAAATGTGTTGATATGGGTTTTTCTTTAAACTTTTTTTGTGGAGGGGAGTTTTAGGTCAGAAGTACATGTCAAGAGACAGGTTTTGGTATATTCTTTTATTTTGTAGCCGTTTATTATTTTTCGTTTCTTGCCTATTTCAAGCTTACCTTTTTCAAGCAAGCATCTGTGGCCGTGTGCCCACTTCTCTTTATTCACTAACTGCATATTGAATTTAGTGGTAGGCCCTACGGTAAAAGCATCACAAAGGTGCTTGCAGTCTTCTGGGGAAGACAGACCTTGGGCAGGTTGTCAGGGGAAAGGTGCGGTGGGTGTAAGTAATGGGCAGTTACACCAGCTATGGGACAACCTTGGTGAAGGGGATGTTTAAGCTGGACATGAAGGTTTAGCTCGGTAGAGGAAGGCTGGATTTGGGGATGTGAGTTCACAGCAGAATGATAAATTCAGAGGTTGAAGGCAAAACAGAGCAGAAAGTAGACTAGTGAGGCTGGAGCATAAATAAGGTGGTGGAGACTGGGGAGGTGCCTGAGTTTTGAGGCTACAGTAAAGGATTTGGTCTTTGATGGGCTTTTGAGCAGATAGTGGTGTTACCTGATTTGCATATTTATAAACTCACTCTTGATGCAGTGTGGAGACTGGAATGGAGAGGACAGAGGTAGACACAGGGAGAACACTAGCCTACCTGTCTCCTCCCTCCCTCCCCTCCCTTCCACGAGGACAAGTGTCTCTAAACTTTTTTCTGTAAAGGCCTAGAGAGTAAATTTTGGCTTTGCAGGCCATATGATTTCTGTTCCAAGTAGTCATCTCTGCAGTTGTAGCATGAAAGCAGCCATAGACAATCCACAAAAGAATGAACATAGCTGGCTTCCAATAAAGCTTTATTTACAGACACAGGCAGTAGGCTGGATTTGGCCCATGGGCATAGTTTGCCAACCCTTGATCTCCAGGGTATTAGGAATGAAGAGAAGTGAATGGATTCAAGGGTACTGAGGGAGGTGGGGGCAGTATAACTTGGTTATGGGTTTGTTTGAGAATGGTAAGTGAGGAGGTAGAGCGAAGTTGGTTTTCAGGTTTCTGTCATAAATAACTGTATGAATAATGGTGCCAGGACAACACGCACAGCAAGGGTAGCTGTCTTGGCAAGTGTGAGCATTGAGGAGTAGTGGACATGGGTATGCGGAGAGGGCCGAGCTGGAGAGAGAAGTGCAGACAGCTTCCGTGTCTCTTCCCTGGCGGGAGAGAGTGAAGAGGGCGAAAGACAGAATCCAGAACAACTCTAACATCTTGAGAGGAGAGAGGGAAGAGCCTCAAAGAGGAAGAAGAAGAACCAAGAGATGTGGATAATGGGGTTAAATTAGCAGACGAGTTGGGCAAAATGAAAAGTGTCTATTGGATTGGTGTGTGAGGAGGTCTTTTATAACTGGCTAAAGCAGTTTCAGAAGTGGTGGGCTTTTTCTTTTTATGTCTTTGATGGTGGGACTCATTTACAGAAAGACAAATTCAGAAATCTAGTTCTTCCTTAAGATTTTAGGTTCCGTTTACAAATGGTATTGTTCTGTTTAAGTCTAGCAGGTACTAGCAATTACTTTCTAAAAGAACTTCTGGTTAATATTTGGTCCCACTTATAAGCTTGGTTAAACTTCTTAACTATCTTCACTGCATTTTAAAATGCATTATATTTGACTCCAGTTTGGCTACTTTAATCACTGAAAGACAATTGCAGTTGTTAAAAATGTGTTTTTTAACGTAATAAACTTAGGTAATTCTTAATAAATCTGACAAGTCAAACACCACTGTGGTTCTTCTACTTGATACTGAATCTTCCTGGAGTGAATAAATGCTTACCCACAATTAAGTCAGCCAAGGATTTGGGGAATGCCTCTTACTGTACTGAGATTTCCTGGTGTCCTGACTGTGGCTGCCAAGACGAGTGCCTTTTTAAATTTTATAATCACTATGCCAAACACATCAGACTGAGCAAAACAGGAACTCTCATAGCCTAGGCCATTTGGATTTACATGCCTCACTACCTGACTGCCCTGTGCCTTCACTGTCTGCAGCCCCCTCACTCCCACCCACACGGCTGTATTCCTGGATTGGGGTTTGCATTCCCTCCTCTTAAAGATACACCCGTTATCATCCCAAGCAGCTGTTATGATCTCTGAGCTTGATGAAATTCTGCATTCTTTTCCTTTGCTTTGGTCTCTTCCATCCGTAGCTCTTTCACATATTAAAAAGGATGATGATGGCCAGTGGAATGTTAGACCCCTCTGGTGTCTTGTTACCACTTGTAACGTCATTCCACTAATGGAAGGCAGGCATAAGAACAGCTAATTGGCTGTTACTGGGTGAACCTACTTTGAAATGAAAGACTCCTATGTTGAAACAGAATGTTCAAAAAGTGTATGAAATGCCAAACTACAGTGTTCCTGTGTATATTTAGAACATATTTATCTCCTTACTGCCATAATAGGAATTTTCATGTTGCCCAAGGGAGAGCTTATGATTTCCATTAGAATGTAAGCTCAGTGACAGATTTTTATGTCTTACTCATGTTCATTTCCAGCTACTAGGATAATACCCAGCATTTAGTAGATACTCAAATATTTATTAAATGAATCAATGAATTTCCTGAATAAATGATAGATTGCTTACTATGAATATGAGATTGAACATTTTTGCCTCTTTTAAGTTTTTAACCACCTTCTTCTTTTAGGCGGAAACCACTAATACTAGCCTCTTGCAAGTGCAGCTGGAATGCAGTTTACATAATAAAGTGTGTCAGCAATTAAAGGTAAAATAAAAAATTCAGTGTTTTTATCTTTCCTTTCCTAACTTTTGATTTGGAAACCAAAAAGAAAATGACACATCCTCTCTTCAGAAATACACGTCCTTACCATAGTGCTTTTCTTTTTCTAAAATTTGAAATCACAAAGCTTTGGATGATTTTTTTTTTTTTTTTTTGAGTTCTTCCTTTTTTTCCCATCCCTCCAATCTCAGAGTTGTTATATGGAATCCGATGATGTTCTACGGCTACAAATGAGCATAATTGTCACCATGGAAAACTTCTCGAAAGAATTTGAAGAAAACACACAAGATTTGTTAGATCATCTTTCTATTATTTATGTAGCTACAGATAAATCTGAGACCTCAGGTAAGGTGGAGTCTTTTAAAATTTTTATTATGATACATTTTGATTAGCCTGCATCATCATTTACCTGAAGATTGTATCATTGCAGTGCAAAACAAAGAGCCTTTGCTTTCACTCTTAAGAGGTTGAAACAGTAAGTGATCCTCAACCTGCAGCTGCTAGTGAGGCTGTATTATTTTGGAGTACCTTAAGTGGCAACCGGGAACCATTCTGAATTTCCTTGGGAATAACTTTTTTCGGCATTCTGGAGATTGTGAATAAGTTAAACAGGCACAACAATCTAATATAAATATTCACAGAGTATTTTAAGTCTCGCATCTCACGTTCCATTGTTACTGATTTGCAGAAGCTCAGTTAAATCACGCTGTTTCATTCTTTTAATAGTTGATTGGGTGCTGGTTGTTCCTAGATGCCTGGCAAGTTAGGATAGTGTGAATTTTTGTGTTAATTTCTGTGAATTTTGTCTTGGAAAATGTTTGTCCTGTGTACCAGAAATTGCCTAGTTCATCACTTTAAATTTCTAAGAACTTTGTTAGGCAACACATACTATATGGTCCTTGACATTTATATTATCCATTGGTTAGCAAGGCTGTGCTGGTATATATGTATATATATGTACTTGTCTGTATATATATATATATACATACACACATGCACACACATATAAACACATACCATATACATATTCAGAGAAAGAATTGGTAGCAAAGTGTGCTTTTATTTGGGAGTCTTAATTGTTGGTCAAGCCTCATTTACTTTCCATTCCTCAGAATTGGTTATAGTAGTAATGGTTCAGCAGGAAAGCTGCCCTGTCCTTGGGTTCATAGTTTTGGTGATTCTCAGAATGGCCAGGTGGACAACAATGGAGAGAAGACCCCTGTCCCATGGGGAGTACTTTTGAAGAAGGTGAAAAGGAAGACTGTGCTTTGGGATCTGAGGGTTTTGCTTTTCCTCAAATGTGACCATCTAAATAAGGAAATGAGGGGCTGTCTAAGCAACAGGAGGATATAGCTTTTATAAAGCTATCCGATTAGTTAGTCTCATCTACAGGAGTAATAGTATGACCTCATTTCTCCACTGGCAGTTCATCATTGAGGGATCCTATATTGGTAAGTCAGTCTTTTTGTGTGGATCTTTTTCTCTTGTGACTTATAAGGATACCCAATAGAAAATAGCTCCCAGTTTCAATTGTAGTGTTGAAAAACGAGTCCTATTTTGTATAGAAATGTGTAATATGGTATTTTAACTGCTATATTAAGGTGCAAGAATGAGTTGCCTCTTTGTTTTAATCTCGTTGCTCTGATTCTTTTGGACAGATGATTCGGCAGTAAATATGTATATACTACATTCAGGAAACAGCCTTATTTGGATACAGGTAATTGTAAATGCTTACAGAGAGTAAACTTTAAACTGAGAAGTGTGTGTTTAATTGCAGAATGTGAGAATTTTTCAGGAAGAGATACAGGAACACTTGTCTCAATTCTCCTTTGCTTTAATTTACACCCATTTTCCCTTGCTGGACCCCATATTAGGATGAAGGTTGTCAGCACCCTCTTCATACTCTTATAGACACATATGCTGAGCAGTTGCTCCTACGCCAGTCTGAGCTACTTAGCTCTTTGAACAGATTTGATTCAAATTGGATAAATACCCAGCTGAGAATAGTAACTTGGATTTTTTTTTTCCTGTAGGATGTACATCATTTCTCACAGAGAGATGCTCTGTCCCTGCAGTTTGAACCAGTCCTCCTACCTACTTCTACGACCAACTTTACAAAAATTGCCTCTTTCACTTGCAAAGGTACAGTTTTTAAGAATATCAGAGATTGTCTTTTTTATTTTCATTATCCAGTTATGATCATTCTTTCTGGGAAATGACTTAGAGCTACAGAGTAATAAGCGAGGTTTTCAGAAAGTCAATGGGTTTGATTAAAATACTGCAGCCTTCAGAGGTCTAAGAGAGAGAATGATGGAAAAAATGATTATGGATTCAACTTTTATTCTGCCACACGTGTAAGATTTTGCATTTAAAGGTTAACTGAGTTGGTGATTTGAGAGAGCCGGATGTACATGTGTTTGGTGGAGGGGCTGCTTTCACATATTGAGAGTTCTGCTGCCCTCATTGTGTTTCTTGGTGTAGAACGCAGTACAGATCTAGTGAGCATAAACCCAGTCCTTGCTTTGAGTTCTTATTTATTTATGGCAGAATTCTGTAAAGAAATGCAGATGGTTTTAAGCATATGAAAACATGCCCTGCTTCACTTATATTTCAAGAACTGTTAATTAAAGCAGCGAGTGAAATATAATTTATTACTTAGATCAATAAAGATAAAAACATTGTCAATATTCTGTGTTGGTAGTGATTAGTGGAAAAAACAGATATTTTTAACAAGAGTATAAACCAACACAGGCTTTTTTGGAGGGAAAATTGACAATCTGTGAACTTTTAAAATGCACATAGATGCTCTTTGATCCTTCTCCATTAAGGAACCATCTACAGATACACTCATGCACGTATGCACAACTGTACCTGCAGAAATGGGCACTGCCGGGGAAGCAGAGCTTTGTCACCATCCATCGGTAGGGGGCTGGTGAAATTGTCATGCATCTCCGGGAGGGTGTGCTCCGCAGCTTTTAGGAGACACACGTGCAAGCATTGTGTGCACACTGGGTGTTGTTTAAAGGGTGTCTGTGTACTTGTGTGTGCACAGAACACTGGGTGAATGCATAAGAACCTGCTAGCAGTTGTTTACGATGATTGGGGACTCAGGGGTGAACGGTAGACTCTACTTTCACATTTTTGTTAGTGTTTGAATACTTTTTGGAGCCATGTATGTAACTTAAGAAAAGAAAAAAAAAAAAAAGACTAGGGAATCCCGGGTGGCTCAGTCGGGTAAGCATCTGCTTTCAACTCAGGTCAAGCCCTAAGTAGGGCTCCCTGCTCAGCACGGAGTCTGCCTATCCCTCTCCCTCTGCCCCTCTCCCCCCTCGTGCTTCATCTCTCTGTCTCTCTTGTCTCTCTCAAATAAAAGACTTGAGTATTATAAGAATTCTGTACCAGTGCCTTACTATTACAGCCTAGCTCATGGAAAGCTTAAATGGTGTTTTGATAATTCACAATGTTTTGGACTTCGTTCCTACTTTCACTGCGAAGCTCCTTCTTGCTATTTTGGTTGTCTTGCTTTCTTGCTCATGTCTCCACGTGCTTCTCTTCACCCCACCCAGTGGAGCGTCATTTCTCACTTTTGTCATCCTGGCAGAACTACTTTCCTATATTTAAGGTGAATGCAGATCTTTGTAAAGAGAAGCCACTACTTTTCTATATTTAAGGAGAATTCAGATCTTTGTAAAGAGAAGTTCACTCTTTCTCTCTCTCTCTCTCTCTCTTTTTTCCCCCAGAAGAAGAAATGAGAGGTTGGTTTAAAAAAGGGGTGGATGGGGACGCCTGGGTGGCTCAGTTGGTTAAGCGGCTGCCTTCGGCTCAGGTCATGATCCCAGCGTCCTGGGATCGAGTCCCACATCGGGCTCCTTGCTTGGCAGGGAGCCTGCTTCTCCCTCTGCCTGCTGCCTGCCACTCTGTCTGCCTGTGCGTGCTCGCCCTCTCTCTCTCCCTCTCTCTCTGACAAATAAATAAGTAAAATCTTAAAAAAAAAAAAAAAAAAAAAAAAAAAAGGGGTGGATGTGGGGGGAGGGTGGAAGACACCATGTTCCAGACGATTGGCAATCAGCCAGTGGAGAAAAAGATAGGCGTGTTGAGAAAGGATTTTACCACTGATAATCTGATGCACGGTTTTAATGGAGGCTGAAAAGTGGAGTAATTAGGAAGTTATAAATAAAACATAGATGTTGTTTTCATTCAGGGTAAGGAAAGAAAAGAGGGTTACGCTTCACATTTATTTCTTTGTGTCTCGAAACAGCTGCGTCATGTGACAGTGGAGTTAAAGAAGACATGAAGAAAATAAAAAAGACTTCAACACTAAAAGCATGTCTGTCCTCTCCTGTGGTTCAAGGGTAGGGTGATTCCACTTTCCCTCAAATCATAGGTTCATTTATTTGCTTTCATCTCACAGGAATTTGAAAATATAACTCATAAGATGTGTATGAGTCTCTCTCTCGGGACTTGCCTTCCATGTATTAACCCTGCTAACAAGCAGTGGGGGAGCTGGCTGCAGAATGGGAGAGAGGAAATGAATGGTCAGTTTGTGGCCCAGGTTCTGGGCCAGGGAGCCAGGTGTGGGAAAAGGAAGAGGATGTGCCTTTGGGTCCTGGCTTTGCCCTGGTGGCCTCCATGAGCTGGCCTGGTCCTGGCCTGCTCCCTTATCCTCTGGCCTTCGGATGCTCCCCTTGTGGGCATGAAGGTTGAAGAAGGCCATCTCGAAGCTCGTTTCCTAGCACTCCTAACCTTCATTCTCTGACATTTTATGATGCTCTTCTTTCTGCACTTAGAGGCACGGTGAATGCTGACGGCCGTCTCACACTCCGGGCTGATGGCATGCATGTCCTGTGTTCACAGGTATTTTAGAATGGACTCCTCTGCAACCCAGTTTCACATAGAGGCTCACGAGAATACCTCGGGAGTTTGGTCAGTGTGGTACCTCAACCATTTTGACCGCAGTGTTGTATTAAAGGATGTGTTTGTTTCCAAGGAGACCAAGCATGTTGTAAAGGTACGAATGGTATTTTTATCCAGGTTTTAGCCTATTTGAAGCTTTGTATAAGGTCAGATGCTGTGGAATTAATATTTATAAAATACCATTTTACTTCTGATTTTTAAAGCAGGTATTTTTCTTTTAATGTTTTCAGAGTTACTTCTGGGATCTCCTTTATTTTTTTAAACTGTTGTTCAAGATATATTCTGAATGATATTTGCTCTTAGCGTTGTTCAAAAAGATTACAATATGTAACTTATACTAAAAAGATGATATTTATTAAAAGTAAGCCTAATTAATGACAAAGTAAACTTTTTCAAAATACCACACATGAAAATTTCAAGATCGCTTTCGTAAAATTTAAAAAGAGTAGCATATAAAACATTTAAAACATGTCATTTGTATAAAAGAAATTTCAGTCTTTGACCTGGAAATAAGTGAGTAAGATTATATTTTTAAAAGTACAGAAGAACTTTAGTATCATGCTTTCTAAGGGTCTCAATCATAATTAGTGTTAGGAAAAGTAATTTCTCTTACTTTTTTTTCCTTTTAGATTCTGAATTTCACTGGCCCTTTATTTCTACCTCCAGGCTGTTGGAATATATTTTCTTTGAAACTTGCTGTTAAAGACATTGCCATAAACCTATTCACCAATGTGTTTTTGACTACAAACATAGGTGCTGTTTTTGCAATACCTCTACAGATTTACTCAGCCCCAACCAAGGTATCGTTTACAACACTGTGTGTTATAACTTTCGTAATAATTACTGTCTGTGAACTTACGGTGCTTGGGTTTTATTGGCAGAGTTAAGCTTATGTTCTCTAAGACTGTCTAAGAAATTTGAAGGGTAGTACCAGGCCATTTTTAGATGGTCAGTTGTTTAGATAGGGAACTCTTTATTTGGAAAAAGTTTCTATTTTTCATAAAGTAATTTGAGGTTTTTTGAATAAAATAAGATAATACAAATAGATAAATCTCATTTCCATTTGTTTCCAAAATTTGAAGAGCAAGGAATATATGCTTGGTATAGAAGGCACAGTTGAGCTTTTATTGCATATCAGCAATGAATTCAAGCAAACTAGATGGTTAAATGCTTTAGTTAGGCCTCTGGTAAGTGACTCTCAGTTGCTTATAATCCTTACATTTCTTTAGTGGGCCAAGCCTAAAACCTGAAAGGGTTCTCAATTTAAACGCTTTCTAAAATCTGGGTAAGCCGTATTTAATTTAGATCTTATCTTAAACATGTCTCATTTTTTTCTTAATGTTTATTTATTTTCATTTGGTTACTGTTATTGCTTCTTTTTGATCCAAGCTCTTACTGTATAACGCTGGGTTCTAATTTTTCACTATGAGACATTCATGCAACCATCTTTATGATTTTTCTCACTTATTAGCATTGGTGTTTCATAGGTAGAAATGCCTCATGCTTAGCTACAGGCTTAAAGATAGGACCTCTAAAATTAAACTACACAAGATGTGAGGTTAATTCCATTCATCTGTATTTCGAGCAGGGGAGATTTCTTAGAAACTTCCTTTTTCTGATCAAGAGTTGCATTTTAAGAAGAGCTACTTGTGGGAGGGAGGAGGCAGGTTTCACATATATTTGGAAGTAGCAAGTCTGTGTTTTCCCAACCTGTAGGAAGTGAAACATCAGTTTAAATGTCCCAAGTGGCTTAGGAGTTACTATAGATTGGTATACTGCTTTTCAGAAAATTACAGTTTAAAAAAACAAAAACAAAAACAAAAAAACCCAGAAAAACCTATCAGGAGTGTCCTGAAATTAACCTCTACTTCAGAAGGCACCTTTATGTTTTTGGGACCCAAGGATTGACACTAGGGGCATTGATGTCTGTGCAGAATCCCCTGCTGTGATCTTCCTATAAGAGGGAGTTCAGCGCTCTCATTCAAGGAGAAGGGAAGCCAAGAACTCACTTTCTTGTTGTTTGGCTTCCAGTTAAAGAGAAATTCGCCGAGGTGGAGGCCCTTGTCTGCTTCACATTTGAGTGCATTAGGATTTTTATGTTTAGTGTTGTGTTTTAAGTTATTCATATATTACTTTTCAATCTAGGAAGGGAGTCTGGGTTTTGAAGTGATAGCACATTGTGGCATGCATTATTTCATGGGAAAATCAAAAACAGGTAAGTATTTTGCCCTTAGGCTTTCTGTAGAAATCTAGTTTGGGGCTGGGTGGGAAGTAGTGAGGAAAAATAGCATTTGTAGATGGAATAATCAATACTGTAAACATAATTGTATCATATTTTATTCTTAAAGAGCACGATCATTCACAGAATGACTTGAAATTGTTAAGAATCCTCCAAAAAATCCCCCAAGGTACTTGGGTAAATAATGTCCCCTTCAAGAGCTTGAATTTTTTGTAAGGGATTTTTTTCCCATACACATAATTTGATGGTCACAGCAACCTTGTGTCCAGGAAAAAATGGAAGGTCCTGGTTCTTTTATAAAAGGGCTGACTACAAGTCAGTAAAAATAACCTGTTGGAATTGTGTTTGAAGACTTTAGTTATAGGAGCCTAAACATCTCACGGGCAGTGCTAGTTGTGGTATGGGACTGAAATGCACAGTGTTGATATAGAAGCTCTTTCTAAGCCTTTTCCTGCCTTCTGGTTGATTAAAATATTTAATGTAAGGAGACTGTTATAGTATAGTACAAGATGTCTTTGGGGAGATTCCCACTTGTTCATCCTGGTACGATCTTTAGCACAGATCAGACAGAACGGATAAGCAGAGAGAGCGAGGTGAATGGGAGGCCAGATTGTAAATATAAACACGCACCTTCTCCAGGCCCAGCCCCTGGTCTGTGCCCTTCTTTAGGAGGACCGCCATTGGTCCAGCAGCACTGAACATAGTAACTGAAACAGTTGGGTGATGACCAGCTCTGTTTACAGGGAAGCAGTTTAGCCTGTTAGACTGAAAGCTGTTAAAAATGTCCCAAGAGTAATTTTAACTTGTTTCAGGCTGTATTCATGAGCCATGTGTCTTTTATGTTATTACCTTTACATAATTCAATTTAGTTTTGTTTTATACATGTTTGTTTGATTTGATATATCATCTGCCATTGGGTTAGAGGGACTCCTAGTAAACCAGTCAGAGGAAAGGGGTGGGTGTTGATTTGCTTGGCAGTCCTCTCAGTTTGAGAAGTTTGACAGTGTTCTTTCCTAACTGAACTGCATTTTCTGTACATCTAAATGTTACATCTGATCTAACTTGTAGAAAATCCTAATTGGGAAGGGAGTCTTTCTCTGGATCAGTCTACTTGGGACGTGGATTCGGAACTTGCCAATAAATTGTATGAAAGATGGAAGAAATTTAAAACTGGTGACGGCTGCAAGTATGTCTTCTGTGTTCACCTTTCCTTCAGCACCGGCCTGGGGAGGAGGACACTGCTACGTAGTACTTTATTGAAATTGCATGACTGAGTTTTCAGTAATTAGTATTTCTCTTCAGGCTTTTATTTTGACAAATTTCCAGTCTCAGAAATGTTGCAACTGTAGGGCTGTGAATACTCAAATATTCCTCATCTGGATTCAGCCATTGTTCACATTTTACCACTCTTGTTTTACTTCTCTCTTGACCTCTATATCTTTGTATACACACACGTTTTCTTTTTGCTGAATCATTTGAAAGTAAGCTGCACATATCGTACTTCAACCCTCAATAGTTTATTAGGGAATATTTTATTTCCTCAGGAGAATATCCTCCTACATAGAACTACACTACCATTACATACCCCACAAACTTAACAGTGATACAGTCAAATCACCTAGTTACACAGTCTGTATTCAGATTTCTCTGTTTGACCCACAAATATCCATTATAGCTGTCTTTTTCTTGTTCCTTTTTTAAAATCCAGGACCCATTCAAGGGTCATGCATTGCATTTGGTTGTCATGTTTTCTTAATTTTCTTTAGATATGTATCACTGCCCCCCCTTCTTCAGTTTCATAATGTTGATACTTTAGAGAGAGTCTTAGCCAGTTGTCTTATAGAAACTTCAGCACCGTGGGTTTTGTGAATTGTTTCTTCAAGTTTACACTCAAATTAAACAGTTTTGGGGAAGACTGTTGACTGCTTGGTTGGTCTTATGTCCTTGTCCTTGCATATCCTCGGAAAGGACATACATGTCAATTTGTCCCACTGTTGGTGATAAGTTGAATCACTTGACTCTCCCCATTGTATGTGTGATAGAGCTCTCTGCGTTATTGATGGATTTTTCCTTTAATAAGTAATTAAATAAGTAATACATGCTATGCTAATTTAAAATAATAAATTTCCTATTCCCTAAGAGCATGTCACTGATAATTCTTGTGTGGATTCGTTAGTTGTTAGAGTGATGGCTGCAAAATGGTGATGTTTCTAATTATTTTGTTCATTCTACATTCTTTTTGAGCATCCCTGTGGATTCTTTGTTCATTAGCACCATCTACCACCATTATTATTTCTGCTGCTAAGTTGTCCCAGATTTGGCGGATGAGAGCCCCTTCAGGCTAGCTTGGGGTCCCTTAAACATTCTTATCATTCATTCTTTGAGCACTCCCTTGCTTTCCAGTAAGACAGGATGTTTCAGGATCATTTTGTACTTTCTCTTCCCCAGACTCAGAATAAGCCCTGTTTTCCCCCCAAGAGCCCTTGATCCTTTTAGTGGGATTGATATTTAGTGACTTCATTTTTTTCTATGTCAAAATGATTTTTCAAAGTAATTTCTTTCTTTATGAATTACACAGGAGGACTGTTTTAGGAATGACTCGGTTTGGTCGCTTGAAGAAATCCAAGGAGTCAGAACCCTTTGTTTTCCTTCTGCCTCGTTTGATTGCAGAGCCCAGCCTGGTGTTAAACTTCAGCGCAACTGCCCTGAGGAGCACCGTGGTGAGGGTCGCGGGTCTCCTTGTCAGGGACGCCTCAGCTCTTGGGTTCTTGAGTTACCAGTCTTTCCACCTTGAGAATACTGTCCCAGAACCAAAGATAATTTAAATTCATTTTAAGTGGCACACGTAAGCTGTTTAGTGCATTTAGTAGGGAGATACCAGAAGAACAAAATGAGTAAAAGTCAAAACAGGCTGAAAATGCATTAAACAAATACACTTTCTGAAATTTGTTTTCAATTCAAAATCTATCTGCCAAGAAAGTGTTCAACTATGAACAACAGAATAAATCTTTTTTTTAAGACTTTATTTTTTTTTATTTTAAAATTTTTTTTTAAGATTTTATTTATTTATTTGTCAGAGAGAGAGAGGGAGAGAGAGTGTGCAAGCAGGGGGAGCAGCAGACAGGGGGAGAAGTAGGCTTCCTGCCGAGCAGAGAGCCTGATGCAGGGCTCGATCCCAGGACCCTGGGATCATGACCTAAGCCAAAGGCAGATGCTTAACTGATTGAGCCACCCAGGTGCCTTTTTTTATTTTCTTAAGTCATTTCTCCACTATCATGTTGCTCTCTGTCCTTAGTGTGCCGACTCCCTCCCTCGTGTGTGTCTCCCTTGAGGAGCTAGGGAGGCCCAGAGGAAGGCCCAGGCAATGAAGGGACAGCAGCAGGCTTCCATGTGTGTCCCCAGTCTCACTGCCAAAGAGCCGCATGCGTCACATGTGGTCTGGGTGATAATTTCCACGCTGTGAGGCACTCACTGGGTTTCTTAGGGGTGGCATCTGAAGGCTCTCAAAAAGATGTTCATTTTGAAACCATTTCAACTTAAAAGTTTCCAGAATAGTATCAAGAACTCCCGATCATGCTTCACCAGGATTCACAGTTTTCTATGTTTGCCACATTTGCTTTATCATTGCTTCTCTCTCTCTGCACATACATACCACACGCACTTTTGTGAGCTACTTGAGAGTGTCAGATGCTGTGCCCCTCTTATCTCCACTTCCATGGGATTTTCCTAAGGACAGGAGCATCTTCCCACATGCCAGAGTGTAATTATCAGAATTGGAAAATGTGACATCAATCAGCATAATGTTACCTGGTCTGCAGTCTATATTCAGATTTTCCCAGTTATCCCACTCACATACTTTATGGTATGTTTTTTGTTTTTTTGGTTTTTTTCCCCCAGTTCAGGATCCAGTTCAGGATCTTGAATTGTGTAATCGTGTCTTTTTTGTCACCTGTCGTCCTCCTGAACCTTTTGTTGTCTTTCATAGCAGAAACGTGGTTGAAGTGGGCAGGCTCTTTATTTTCTAAAATGTCCCTCGATTTGATTTACATGATGGTGCCTTATGAGCAGATTCAGGTTATGAATTTTTTGCAGGCTTATTTCAGGGGCAATGCCATGTCCTTCTCTGGGTTTTGATTTGCCTTTCCCCATATCTAGGTGAAGTACTTTGTGGTGAAGAACCCTTCCTCTTGGCCAGTCTCCATGCAGCTCCTGCCTCTCTCCTCGTATCCTAAGCCTGAGGCTGTAGTGCGCCTGCTCCATAAATGGTAAAGTGCCCTGTAGAAGACTTTCTGACAGGGTTTGGGAAATGCTGTTACAACTCAGGATTATTCCAAGTCCTTCACATTTTTCACCTGGAACCTGTATGTGGGTGTAAATAGTATTAATCCCGGTACCTGGATCCCCACCTCCTCGGGGCATAGGCCTCAATGGAAATGGCCACTTCCCTTTGTCAGCATGTGACACCATGTGGCAGCTTCACTGTTACTATGTCAAGGCTAGTTCGGAGCAGATACTATTTTCTTTGGCCAGGGAATCTTTACAACTGTGATATTCCCACATATACTCCTAAAATTTAGAATCTAAATTACAATGATCTCTGGGCAATTCAAGAAAATGGGGGTGGCGTGTTAGTACATTTTAATTGAGTGTTAAAAAAGAAAAGATGATAATCCTTTTCATTCATGGTTGAAAGATGTTAGATATTCATGTTCTACGTGATTTTTATGAAGCAATCACAGTTTCACTTAGAATGTTTCCCTCCTTGGCTTAGTAGAACCTACTCTGATCCCAGGGTTTCTCAATTTCAGCACTACTGACATTTTGGACAAGATGATTTTCTGTTTGGGGGAGGAGGGGTTGTCCTGTGTTTCGGAGGATGTTTAGGAGCTCCCCTGGCTTCTCCCCAATTGGTGCCAGTGGGACCTCCCCAGCTGTGGTAAACAAAAATGTCTCTAGATACTGCCAGTCGTCCCCCGGGAGATAAAATTGTCCTTGGTTGAGAGTCACTTCCTGTCAGGTTCCGAATGGACCATTTGGAGAAAAAAAATGCTTCATATTTAGAACTTTTTTACCGCATGCTTCTTTACTTTCTGTGCTGCCAAAGTCATTCATCCAACAATATTTATTGAGCACTCACAGTACACCAGGTACAATTTCGGGGGTGGGACATGGTAGTGCCAGGACGGGGTGAATTGTGTATGCAAATAGATGGGCTCACATAATAGGTGTATGTGCACACATCCTAGTCTTTCTTTATTGGCAATCTGAATGTTATTTCAAACCTTTTTTCTCTTTATAGGTTTGGCACCGATATGCAGATGATTAATTTCACAACTGGTGAATTCCAGCTCACCAAAGCTTGCCCTTACCGGGTAG
Organism: Martes martes; assembly: GCF_963455335.1. Lineage (NCBI taxonomy): Eukaryota > Metazoa > Chordata > Mammalia > Carnivora > Mustelidae > Martes > Martes martes. The sequence goes on along the minus strand of NC_137889.1, from coordinate 85,222,007 downwards.
GATGTCCTCTTTAAATAGAAAAGGAATGCTAAACAAACTATACACATAGTGTATGGGCTTTACTGATTTGTGTTTCAAGTGTCTTTAAATAATATATGTGGCTTTCTTATTTTTATATTCTAGACATAAAGCATACATAGCAGATTTTTCCAATTAACGACTGCAGCAGGAGCTGCACGGCTCATGTTAGCCTGTAAATCATTTTAATTTGATAGTTTGGATTCATGTGACTGAAGGAATAACAGTTGAATCAGGTCTATGTAGAAAACCATAAAACTTGAGACCTGGGAATTTACAGTTCTTTTAGATTCCCCATACAATTTTTTTTAGGGCCGCATAAGGTAAAAATACACTTAAAAAAAATCTTCTCCCACCAAACTGGCTTCATGTTTTGAGCAAGTCACCCAGTTTCTGTGATGTTCACCTCATCTGTAAAAAAGGATTTCTCTGAAATACTTAAGCCCCTGGGCACTCATGAGGTCTTGCACAAGTACTTAGGAGGAGGAGTAAACATGTCACATGGTGAGGATGTTGTCTGGGGACTTGGCAGCCTTGTTTCTTAGTTTCCACTCAGTAGTTCTGTGGCTCTTTGTACGGACCTGAGTGTTTTCCTTACAAGTATCTTATGTGTGAGATCAAGTCAGACACAGAGCATCTGTTAAATGAGTACAAACGCACATGCAAGCACACACAGGCACACAACTATATTTCTAACACACACATATTTAAATGCCTTGGGTATTTGCTTCTTTCTCTGCACTTAACCCTCTGAAGATACACTCTTGCTCTAGGTGAACTTGGATAACAGAAAGAGGGAAAACAGATAACCTCCAACTCAGAGTTAAAACTCATCAAAGCAAGTTTTAAGTGGATTTTTAACAGAGACTTAAAATGGGAAATACATTATAGCAAATGTTCTTTCTCTTCGTAAGTGGTCTAGGCGGCAGCACGGTCTTGTTTTTGTTAGCAAGCCTGCCGGTGCTCATTCCCTCTCATTCTCCTTTGCACCGAGCAGTCTCCCAGAGCCATTGGGAGGTAAATTTGTCCAAAATACTAAGACATCTTTTGCCTCACTGGTTGAACCATATATAATTTAGGATTCCAAAAATAATGCCAAATTCCTTTTACATATAAATGTTCTGTTCAAATTTGAACAAATGGTGCAACTCATTTGGAAAACGTTTTCCATCTCTAATCAAAGGTTCCCCAAGGAAACAAAAGGCACACCTTTTGCCATCAAGGACTCTATTACCATCAAGAATAATATGAATGCCTTTGAGACACTTAGAAGTTTAACTCAAAATTCTTATTAGAACTCTGTCATGTAAAGAAAGGCACATGTTTTTATGATGTTGGTATGCTTTTAGAAATGTAATGCCTTTAGTGAAAAGCAGGGGGAATTGCACAGTCAGGATTCCGTACCCAGGGTCATAACATGGGCGTGCTATGTGGCCCTGAGCAGATTCCTTAACCTCTCTATAGCCTCCTCTCTCTTGCTTACAATAATGCTAGAAGATTCAGTAAGGTTTATGGAATGTTCAGCATCTTACAGACCTTATCATATTCTCGTGCCCAGCATATAAGAACTATTTAATAAAGAATGTTTTTATTAGAGTTTTAATACTAAAAATCAGCAGCTTTTTATTCAATATTTATATTAGATCTATGTAAAGCCGGGTTTCTCCCCTCATGAAGTTTATAATTCTAATGGGCACGAATCAAGTACCATCACTATTTCTTCTCTCAGATAGCATGGGAACATGCCAGCAACAGTTTCAGGATAAAACACATTGAAAAAGGAAGAATACGTTGTTACCGTGCAGATTGTATGATTGTAGCCCTAAGAAACTAATAAATTGTTTTTAGTGAGAAGGAGCTGGGGAAAGCAGTGGAAAGAAGAAAAATAATGAAGAACTCAATCTTGGATACTAATAAATTCAGAACACAAGATCTAGTCAGAGTTAATCTTGGGGAAAGTCAAGGAGGATGTGAAGAGAGATCTTTCTCCTGAGTGCAGAGACCAAATGTAATAAAAGATGGTTTCTGGATAAACTGAAGCTCAGTATGAAAGAGAAATGTAGGGGTGTCCAGCAGCAGAGAGGTATCTGGTCCTCTCCCCGTAGCGTTCAAGCAGAGGCTGTTTGGTCTGTTTTCTGAGGGATGTGTTATAGTCAGAGCATCTTGGCAGAGAAGGCTGCTTCTGGCCACAAGTCCCCTCCGAGCCAGGAAGCAAATCCCCTTTCTGACATCCATGGCCAGTTGTCCTGCAGCCTCTACCTACACTTCTCAGCTGTGGTTTCGGGAGCTGCTTATTGGTGTGAGCTGTCAGGGTAAACAAGCTCAGTAGGTCATTGGGAGTAGTCGTCATCTGGATATTAAAAGAAGAGCCGTCATGGTCATCCTCAAAATGCACGTAGACAGAAGCTTGTCTTACAGGATTCACTGACTTGCACATATTAAATTTGCAGGGCATGCATTCTGAGGAGTCCAGGGCTGGTATCCTCCACTTACATTTGCAGCCTCTGGAGATGAAAAGGGTCGGTGTCGTGTTCATGCCAGCTGACTATGGGAAAGTTACATCACTCATACTAATCCGGTAGGTGTTTCCCCATCCCGGAGCCCGTTTCTTTCCCATCCCTTCATCCATCCAAGTCTC